>NC_056519.1:30192509-30227755 GCF_014905685.2 Nematolebias whitei
TTTAAAGTGGATATTAAAGTGATTAATTTAAGTGATTGTTTAAAGTTATTTTATATTTTTTTAAATAAGTGGCAGATATAAGATTTTTTTCTTCTTTCTGCACTTTTTTCATTCAACATTTTCTTTTTGATGATTTTTTTTTATTTTGTTTCTTTTAAATGAATGAATAAATGAATTAAATTAAATTAAATGTTAAATGGCTTCAAACACCTGTTAAGTTCATGGCATAAACCAACAGACATGTTCCTGTTTTTAGTATTTTACAACACTTTATAATGTAGCTGTCTTTTGTTTTTAATATACAGGTATATAATTTTCAAATCATGTTTTTTTATGATTGTCTACTGATAAATATCTCCTGGAGGGTAAACTATATCTTGGATGCAAATATCAAACTTTGAAATCCTTCGTTTTCTAAAACTGATAGAAGTTGGACATTAAGTATGAAGTTTAGCAACTTCTCTGTAAACATTAGAGCTCCATGGCTTCAGCGATGTCTTCTTCTTGTTCAATCCGAAGCAAGCAGCCTGATTTGGGGCAGCCGCGCTCAGTCTGTCCCTCCTCAGAGACGGGCAGATTGAGCGGGGCAGATTGGACGCGGCTGGCCGAGGTCGAGTTGCGTCTTTCGGATTCAGCGAGAGTAGTGCCCCGCTGAAGCCACAGAGCTCGAATGTCCAACATAAAACTAACTTTACCTTGGTTTAATGTGGCGCTATGGCTCTGCGGACATTGCACGTTGCTGTCTTGTTTTGTGGTGTTTCTAGTGTAAAATACTTCCACACAGTGGACATGTTTAGATGAAAAGTTGGTTAGCTGTTAGCCACAGTGCTGCTAACTCAGCCCTCACGTTGTAGCTGGCTGCAAACTATGAAATGGATTTCCTGAATGTGAGGCGGGTCTTATTACTCTGGATTCATGAGACAAGCCGCCATTCATGAAATCCATTCCATAGTTTGAAGCCAACGTGCAGCGCAACCGCAGACATGCATCATGGATCGGAAATGTTGGCACGTGGATCAGAAAAATCCGATACGTAAATTATGCTTTTATCGGAGGCTGATACCGATACTGGATTGGATCGGCCCCATCCCTACTTAAAACAGCCCTGCTGTTGGCTTTGACATCTGCAAAGAGAGTGAGTGATTTATATGCCCTCTTTGTTGCTCCGTCATGCCTCAGGATTCAGTCTGATGGCAGTTCAGCTGATCTGAGACCTAACCCAGCGTTCATGCCTAAAAACATCACAAGCTCATTTAAATCGAGAATGATAACGTTGGAGGGTTTATTCCCTCCTCCCCACAAATCAGAAGAAGAAGCATCTTTTCATCACCTCTGCCCTATGCGTACGTTGGCATGTTACGTAGCACACACGGCCACACTGCGTCAGACTCAACATTTGTTTGTGCATTATAGAGACGCCTCTGCAGGTCGCCTGTTATCCACCCAGCGCCTGTCACACTGGCTGTGTGACGCCATTTCTGAAGCTTATAGAGCATCATGTTTAGAGCCCCCTGACAACCTCAGGGTGCACTCGACCAGAGGAATCGCATCCTCGACAGACTTGCATAATTGTATGACGATGCAGGATATTTACACTGCGACCACATGGTCATCACCCTGCTCATTTATTCGCTTCTGTCTGCATGATGTGTTGGCTCATTCCATGACGCATTTTGTCCTCGGTACCTTAACAGAATGAATCTCATTGTTTTCATGGAACTTTGTTTAAACTCACATCTGACTGTATGCAATTACAGTGTGAGATATTTGCTATCAGTCACAGGTTCATGACTGTTGGTTTTTGTTCTAATGTCACTAATCAGTTCATGACTACTGTTACCAATCAGTTCATTTGATTACTAATCAGTTAATTTATTATGAATCTGCTCACTGTTTTTTCAGCCTCTCCCCTTTTTCCCGTTGAGAACTTTTCTCTCCGGGACGCCCATGTACACGGAATGGTTAATTACGCAGCGCGCGTCTGTACATGGTGCGCGTAATTATGCAGCACATATTTATGCACATGGAGGGCTGAGTGATAAAATGTTTTTTGGTACAAGCGGGCGCTTCATACGGTGTTCGAATATACCCAATGAGGCAGAGACTACATCCTGCTTCACCCTTAACCTGTAAGAGTACTACCGACTGCTGCTCCTCTCTCCAAGATGGCTGCTAATTGCCACCAGCTTTCAGCCATCTCCCTGATGAGGTCTCGACTACTTAAGGCAGCAGTCGAGTTCTACTCTTCGCTGGAGCATTGTGCTTTCCATGTCATCCTGCCTCCTTGGGTACCTTCAGGTCCTGGTCTGCCTCGGTTCTGTCCTAATCCTCGTGCCTGGCCCTCCAACTACTTGCCTGCCGTGCCGCTTCACCTTCCTCTGGAACCATTTGGATTCACCTCGACGCTTTACCCCAAACATCAAGAGAAAACAAAGCACTATCAAGCTGCGAGATTCGACCCTCACTCCAACCCTCCTGACCTCCTTCTTATTTCCCAGGGACTCCAGAGGACCACTTGTAAATATTCATTGTACATAATAAACACTGTTAAAGATTTTACCTTGTGGAGTCTTGTCTCATTCCGGGTCTCGTACCAATCTGGGTTCCCTGAAATCATTACATAACCCACAAGTGACAGCCTTAAAGGGCGAAGCCTATACGAAATAGAACGTTGGTTACGTACTGGAACCCCAGATTCTATGAGTATAGGCGTAGCCCTTTAAGCTCTGGGCCTCACTGGCTCCTAAATGGCTGAAGAAAAAGCTATTTGGGAGCCGATTACCTGCTCTCAACGTAATTTATACGGACCGGGTGGGGCCCACATGACAGGTGGGCGTGGACTAAATTTTTCAGTGCGACGCTTTGTGTGACGGGATAAAACCCACAAGCGACAGCCTTAAAGGGCTACACCTATACTCATAGAATCTGGGGTTACAATACATAACAAACATTTGTTAGGGGTACTACGGAGTAGCAAACCATGTGAGTTGGATAACTTAAATAAGCAACATGCCGACTTCTGTTTTGTTTTTTTGGCTGCCTCTAGGAGTAAAAATATATTGCTTTAAAAGTATAGATTCCGCATATGATTGGGGTGGCCAAATATTCATCTATGGTGGCCAAGGCCACCATTGTCCACCCTCTAGCTCCACCTCTGCTCTTTGTCATAGATAAAACTACTCTCTCCACTCGCCAGGTCTTGTTTATTCACTTTGGACAAGGAAAACAACCATTCAAGGATTTTTTGTCCTGTAACACGCATGTCAGCACGCATTTGCATGTTTCTGGTACGAAATGCGGATTCAGGTTTCAGTTTCCCCAGTTTGGAGAAACTAAACAGCCACTGGCCAAAAGGATGACCCAGCACAGAAGAGCAACATCATCAGGCCAGGACTCTGCGGTCTACACTCATCTCCAGGCCAGCGGTCACTCTTTCAGAAATTCAGATGTTCACGTCCTGTAGAGAGGAACGATGGTTTGAGAGAGGAGTAAAGGAGGCCATCTTTGTGAAAATAAATTGTCCATCATTAAACAGGGGTGGAGGCCTCCATGTTCAACTGTCCCCCTCTTAAAATGCTATTGCTAGTATCACTCAACCTTCTTTGAATAGTAAACAGCCATCAGGGTGCTAATGATCCATTGTTAGGCTGATGGTCCTTCTTGATCATGTGAGCAGCTGGTTTTGGTTGTCAGCAGCAAAACTGGTTAATCCACTCTGAGAAGGTGCTATTTAAGAGACTGAGCTGAATACAGCACCTCAGACTGAGGAAGTCTTTTGGATGAAAGACAAAATGTTTCTACATTTTTTTTGTTGTTTTGCTTTGTTTTGTTATTTTGAATGTCCAGACGACCAGATTTAACTTTTTTAGATTTATTAGATAATAATAATAAAATAACAATACCTCTTCTTGAGCAGTTGTTATGACGTGATTAAATCTCTCGGTCATCATCATCATCAGGACAGGACTTTAATCTGGGCTCCAGGGCTTGTTGACAATATCAGTTTTAACTTTTTCATAAAGTGCTGCTACAACTGTTTGGCTGAAATGTTGACGTGATAGGATGTCACAGTGGGGCTCAAGAACTTTAATCCTTAAAGCTGGCGTATCATTCGGATGTAGATCCAGATCTTAAAAACGCCTACATCTTGTGTTATTGCTCTGGACCGATCTGAATTAGCAGATAAAAAGTTGTTTAAATGCTACTGCTGCTTTCGGTCTTTGCAACAAGCTGCTTTTCTTGCTTGTAGAAAAGATGTTCACGTCCAGATGATGTCGTTTCAAGTGCGTTAACAAGTTAGACGTGTTGCTGCTGCAGATCTAATCTCCGTGAATCAATGTCGACTCACAGCTTTTGATTTGTTCACTTGTCTTTTAACAAGAAAGCCATAATGTTTCCAAACAGGAGACCACAACGGCATGTTAGGCTGCTAATGGTATGTGTGTTGTAAGATAATAGCGCCATGCTGAAACACGCTTAGAAACTTTAGTTCCGCAGCGCATAATCTTTTGTTAATAAAATTTAATGAGTGAAAAAATAACCGAAACGGTACGCACGTGGACTGAACTGAACATGCCGTACCGAAATGGTTCGGTACACCCACATGTACCGTTACACCCCTACTTACAACTCGAGCTGTCCATCTCGACCTGCTATCAAACATGGACACAGAGTCATTCCTAATGTCACTCAGGCGCTTTATGGCTCGCAGGGATAAGCCTTATGAGATCCTTTCGGACCAGGGCACTAATTTCAAAGGAGGAAGTAAGGAGCTGCATGAAGCCTTCATTGCTATGGAACCTGCGGTTAAAGATCATCTCGCTATTCAACAGATTCAATTTCATTTTAACCCTCCCAATGCTCCACACTTTGGTGGGTCATGAGAGCGAGAGGTGAGATCTGTAAAGTCTAAGGAACTTCCTCAGACTGAGGAAGTCTCTTGGATGAGAGACGAAACGTTTCTATATTTTTTTGCTTTGTTTTGTTTTTTGTTTTTTTGAATGTCCAGAGGACCAGATTGAACTTTTTTGGATTACATCCACTACTTTCTGCCCACCTTACAAGCACGGCAAAAATGACAAACAGAGAAAGACGACATTGCTGTGGGCACTGTAGTGTTCATTGTTGACCAACAAGTACCAAGAGCCTTGTGGAAAGTTGGGAAAGTAAAGAGTGTCATACCTGGAGCAGATGGACGTGTGAGAACAGCTGTGGTTCAAGTGAAGGACTGGGCCTACGCTCGCCCAGTTGTTCGTCTCATGAAGATGCCAGCCCTACCCTAGGATGATTCAGACTTCTAGTGGTCAAATTTGCACACCAAATTTGGGGGCAGCTGTACAAAAGACTATTATTTGCTTGTTTTCAGCCCAATGGTTTACTATGTTTTTAGTTTAGGATTGTTTTTTTTTGTAGTTTTTTAATTTCTGCCACTAGGTTTCACCACTAGTCGACCAATAAAGAGTGATCTTGTCCAGTGTTCAGATAGCTATGACATGAAACAGACATGTTTGGTTAATCTCATTACCTGTGTGTGTCCATTGGAAGTGAGTAACATTATTTTTGCTCTATTCTTATCCTATATAAGCTCAAAGCAGTATTTGACCAAGTTTTGTTAAGGGCAATGATTGTTTGAGTCCTTTCTGAGTGTTTTGGAGAAGCTAACTGCTAGCCACTTAACATTACGTATTTGAGGCCTATAGGCCTAGACCTGTGTATTTAATGCAGTTCATGTCTGTAGCTTATATTTTCCAACTGCTATGCTGCGCATTGTTGTGTGATGTATACTTTATGTTGATTTAAGTACTGGTAAATGTGATAGTTATATGTGTGCATTTAGGCTGTACATTGTCATTGCTAATTATTAACCAGGTTTTAGTTATGTTTATTCCCATGCAGACATTTAAGTTGCATTTAAATATGTAGTTCTCATAGACTAGTATTTATAATTTATGTTTTGTTTATTCTCTTGTAGAAAACCACACACACGTACAATAACACAAACTCAACCACAATGGAGTGATAATGTTTGTGTTCAAGCCTAATTAAAGACAAGTTAAAGTTAAACCCAGAACCTGGACATTCTCTCTTTTTATCTCAACTCACCTGGACATATATAATTGCTGTCCTGACCCGACACCCTGAAGTGATTGCTAATCCTCATACAAACCAGTTACACTTCACTTCCGGCGAGCTGATGGATGGCAGCTCCCTCCGGCTTCTCTGCAGTCTTTTATCATCAAACTGACCCTTTTTTTCGAACCGGACTAAAGTTGGTCCCCCTTCCAACCTAATTCGGTGTTCAGTGACTGAGAGAGCCGGACGGGACCGTCCAAAAATATATTTTGGTCCAGGACCGGCCGCTCCCACCCCACCGGTCACTCTGAGCGCACCCTGCCAGCCAGGTGACCCCTCGAGCTGGGGAGTCGTCGCACGAAGGTCCTGTGTTTTTTTTCTCTCCCTCTCTGGACCTCAACGATCTCTCATCTGGACCTACGTGGTTCTACCTGGTTCCGACAAAAATTGCCGGGTGGTATTTCGCTAGTTTTCTGCTGGACTGGCCCTCGTGGTGTCTTCATAGGTGTGGGGGAAGTGTACTTGTGACCCTCGAACTGGACCAGAACCGAACCGAGTTGGCTGTGGGGGACTTCGTCTTCAACAGAGCCGGTCTCAGCTTCAGTGAGCAGCCCGTTACTTTTAACGAAGGACTGTCCACCTCCGTGGAATCGCTGTTTTCGCCTGGAGGAGACGCTCCGGTTGCTTTGAAGCGCTGCTGGACCGGGCTGCTAGACCGGGCCGCTGGACCGGAGCAGTATCCGGGCCAGGGACAACTTCAGCCTCTTCGTCTCTCGTGCTGTGGAGCACCGGAGCCGGACTGGAGCAAAACCGGACCGGACCAGTGTCGACTTCAGCATCAGCCTCTCCGGTCAGTCTCGTTTTTCACCGGGGTTGCCTCTCGTGCTGTCGTGTGCAGAGGTGTCGTGCAGAGAAGCGGAGGAGCAGCGTGAAGGAGCAGCAAGAAGGAGCAGCCTGAAGGAGCAGCATGAAGGAACAGTGTGAAGGAGCAGCGTGAAGGAGCAGGGCTGCGTTGTGCTCGAGACAAGTTTGGAGTTTGTATCGGAGTTGCTGTAGGCCTCCATCCAAACTCACCTGGATAATAATTAATTTTATTCCGGATCACGCTGTTGACCCCTGTTGACCTGAAACGAGCTAGGATAATGCCTTTCACTTCAGGAAGATTTTCTGGCAGCTCGCTCTGCTATTTGCTGCAAATTATCTGTTTCTGTTTTGGCCTGTTGATTCTGGACCCAGCTACTGTTTCGCATGGGAGCATCCATCCATCTTCACTGGGGGGCCGGAGCCCCCATCAGCCCAACTCAAACTGTAGTTGGGCCACCTCGTCGGGTTTGTTTGCCCATTTGAACTGTGATGTTTTATGGTCTGAAACTTTTCTGCATCATTCATATTACTGTCACTATTTTCAGTTCTCAGATTATCTGGAGTCACTGAATCTTGTTAATAGACCTGAATCTGTCCATCACTGCAACTTTCACTGTTTTTGGGTTCTGAATGATTGCGTCTTCATTAATGTTTCTCATGGTTCAATTATGGGGGCTAATTGTCACACTGTTAAGTCCTATAATTACACATCAGTCACAAAAAAACTAAAAAAAAAATGTCTGATAATAATGGTGTTACTGCTCTCAGGGATTCAACCCAACTCTGGACCCCCCACTATTTATATGACACCAAATGACTTTAAAAACATGTCTGGGCTTCATTTTCTGCATGTAAACTCACGTAGCCTTCTGAGAAAACTTGATGCTTTGAAAATTCTGGTCAGTTCTTCTGGGGCAGATGTAATCTTCATCTCTGAAACCTGGCTCAACAAATCTGTACTCAATAATGACCTGGCAATCAATGGATTTAACATCTACCGCTGTGATCGTCAAAAAAAAAAGGGGGGGGGGGGAGTCGCTGTTTACATCAGTGATTCTTTGGTTGCTAGTCCTGTGTCTTCTAAAACAATTCCAAACCAGTTTGAAGCCTTAGCTGTAAACATCACCTTGAATGGTGGCCAGATCTTATCTGTAGTCTGTTGTTACCGTCCACCCTCAGCAACACCTGAGGCTCTGTCTAACCTGATCGAATTTCTTGGTAATTTAAAATTCAGAGATCCTTTTGGAAGGAGACGTCAACATTGATTGGTGTAAGTCGACCCCCTTCTGTGATAAATTCAAGGAATGTTGCCTGTCTCTCAATCTTACCCAATTGATCAACTCTCAGACCAGATTAAACAAAAACCGTCCTGAAAAATCCACCATCTTAGACCTATTTCTAACTAATATGCCTCACAAATTCCCTGGTACAGGTGTATTTGCCAATATCTTGAGTGATCATTGTGTGACAGCGACTCTGAGAGATATTAAACTTCCACCTTCTTAGCCCAGATTAATTCAAAAAAGGGATCTGAAACATTTTTGTGACCAGTGATTCCTCTGGGATCTGTCTCACTTTGACTGGCATCGTATTCTGTTAACTGAAGACGTGAACTCTGCTTGGAACTATTTTCATAATAGTTTCATTTATTTTGTGAACAAACATGCTCCTTTTCGTCAGTTCAGAATAAAGGGACGAGACAGCTCCTGGTTTACTCCAGAGCTAGCTGACCTCCTGCACAGGAGAGATCATCTTTGGGCTGCAGCGAGAAAATCTGACTCAGACACTGATTGGTTGAGTTTTCGACAGATGAGGAATAAATGCACAACTGCTGTCAAAGCAGCAAAACGCAACTATTTCTTATCTCAGACTTCCAAAAATCTAAATGACACTAACAGATTCTGGAAATCCATCAAATCTCTCTCAGGCACCCCCCAATCATCTGACCTCCCATCACAACTTCTCGTTAACTCTGTTCCCGTGTCAAATAGGCACACGATCCTGAACTGTTTCAACAAACATTTTGTTGCTTCTAGTTCAATATTTGACATGGTTACTAATGGAAAATCAGTCACTTCACTTAATAACCAAACTTCTACAAATCAAATCCCTCCTACAAGTCAATCCTCAGTTAATCACACCTTCTCTTTTTCTCCGTTCTCAGTCAGTGAGGTTAATAAACTGTTAAAAGATCTTGATCCTAAAAAATCTGCAGGTCCAGATGAACTTCCACCTTATTTCTTAAGCCTGGCCGCTCATATCATCACAGTCCCTGTGAACCACATCTTCAATCTCTCCATAAGACAAAACTCCATCCCAGACACTTGGAAAACAGCCTTTGTTCTTCCTTTGCTGAAGGGAGGTGACCCCACCTCACTGAACAACTATCGGCCAATCTCTAAACTCTGCATTTTAGCCAAGGTTCTAGAAAAACTGATAAACTCTCAAATCAAAAATTACCTGGACTCATTTAACATCTTACCTCCACATCAATCTGGTTTCAGGGAACAACACAGCACAACCACTGCTTCACTGAAGGTTCTTAATGACGTTGTTGAAGCACTGGATGCTAAGGATTATTGTGCTACACTTTTCCTAGACTTGTCTAAAGCTTTTGATACTGTGGTTCATACCAACTTGCATAAGCTCTCAGAAATTGGTTTCTCAGAACACACCATTGGTTGGTTCTCTAACTATCTTTCAGACCGGAGGCAATGTGTTCAACATAATGGTACTTCCTCCAGTTATTTAACAATCAACAATGGTGTACCACAAGGCTCAGTCTTAGGACCCACCCTCTTTACAATCTACATACATAATGTAGGTAAAAACATCCCTAATGCATCCATACATTTCTATTCTGATTACACAGTTGTTTATTGTCGAGCTAAAACTGTTGCTAAGGCTTTCTAGCTTTTGAAATCTGCATTCAACTACATCCAGACAGATTTGTTCCGCCTCAAACTTGTCCTAAATGCCGACAAAACCAAAGGGATGCTTTTTTCAATCAGGAAGTTGGTCCAAGCAGTTCTTCCTCCAATTTTATCCTCAAATGGTGTCCCCATTGAGTTTGTTGATTCCTATAAATATTTGGGTATCTTGGTCGACTCACATCTCTCTTTTAAGCTCCATGTGGAAAACTTGGTAAAGAAACTGAAAGTTAAACTGGGTTTCTTTTTCAGAAACAGATCCTGTCTAACCCTGAATGCTAGGAAACGCCTTGTATCTGTGACTTTCCTTCCCTCCATTGATTACGGTGACATTATTTACATGAACGCTCCTACAAGAACCCTGCAGATGTTGGATGCTGTCTATCATGGTGCACTAAGATTCATAACTGGCTGTGATTATCGTACCCACCACTGCACCCTGTATTCACTGGTTAACTGGACATCATTAACTTCATGCATACTCTCACTGGTACATTTTCATCTTTAAATCACTTCTTGGTCTGCTGCCTTCATACATCTCCTCTTACATGTCTCTGCGTGAGTGCAGCTACGGTGTGCGCTCTCAGGACATTTTTACCTGCAGTGTTCCTTCAATGAGGACTGAACTAGGCAAAGGGCCTTCTCCTACTCTGCTCCTGTTTCCTGGAATATCTTACAAAAATATTTGAAGCTCTCGACCTTGACCTCTCTATGTGGCTTTAAGAACCTGTTGGACTCTTGGCAGGGACCAACGCAGACATGTTCCTGTTTTTAGTTTTCTACACTCGCCTTAGAATCTAGCTGTTTTTTGTTACCTTTTTTTTTTAGCCATCCTATTTGTAAAGAAACAAAAAAACTGCAGTATGACTTTTTATAACTGTTTATTGTTTGGCTGTTGTCCATTGTTGTCATATTTCTTTGTTGAAATCGGGTCTCTCTTGTAAATGAGTCCTCAAGGCTCAATGGGATTACCTGTCTAAATAAAGGTTGAATGAAAAAAATCAATTCTCATTACAGTGAACATTAGGTGAACTGTTTAAACAACTGACTGGATGAATGAGCACATTTTTACAAGCTAAGTTTTATCTGTAACTGTCAATTTTTAGTTAGCTTTAGATTTTAGCTAGTTACATAGCCATAATATAAAGCTACACATTAATATTTTAAAGTTAGCATTACATGGTTCCTAGTTTAACTCACCGTGATGCACGTATTAAGCTGTAGTAACTTTAACAAATACAAACTTACCAGATGAAATCCCAGACACAGCTCCATCCTCTGAGTTCTCGGATGAAGAGGAGTCCAGTCATGGAAATGTTGAATCAGGCCACTCAGGCTCTAACACCCACAGGCTGACTTTAACGCTGAGAGGAGGAGGTTGTAGTCAATTTTTCTTGCAAACAAACACTCACACAGTCTAAGATTTGTTGGTCAGGAAGTCTAGAATTCAGTTCCCCAGTGTGGGACTCAGTCCAAGAAAGGAGAGCTTCTGCACCAAGGTCTGTGGGATGATAGTGTTGAAGGTCCAGGAGAAATCAAGAAAGAGCAGACAGATGTAAGAATTTCTGCTATCCAGGTGGGTGAGGGCTGTGTGGACCAGCGAGGAGATGGTGGAGTCCTTGATGTGGGTCATGCCCATCCTCTCGAAGCACTTCATGACTACGCATGTTAAGGCTACAGGTCGGTAGTCATTCAGGCCTGTCATTGTGGAACACTTGAGTACAGGGACAATAGTGGTAGACTTAAAGCAGGTGGGGACAACTGCCATTGACAATGAGGTGTTGAAGATGTCTGCCATCATTTCAGACAGCTGGTGTGTGCAGTCCTTCAGTACCAGTTCTGGAATGTTGATGGGGCCTGCAGCCTTATGGGAGTTGATTCCCTGGAGGGTCTTCCTCACATCTGCTGTGGTCACATAGAGGGTCATGTCACCGTGTTGTGGTATAAGTCTAGTGCTGTGGGGAGGTGTTAAGCTCTTCAAAGCGAGCATAGAACTTATTGAGTGCATCTGGCAATGAGGGATCCCTTGGGCATTGTACATCCCTGATGTTGTAGTTTGTAATGAACTTCATGCCCTTCCACATACGCCGGGGTCATTGGTGATGAAGTGACCCTGAATTTTCTAGGCATATGTGGCTTTGGCCCTTGCAATGCCTGCATGTGTGTCTTGTTCTCTCTTCTTGGAGTGCTGATGCCTCACCTGTCCTGAACGCAGCATTCCTAGCTTTCAGCAGAGCTCTCACCTCACCATTCAGCCAGGATTTCTGATTTGGATAACAGGTTACTTTTCTGGTGGTGATATCATCAGCGCACTTGGAGATGAAGTCAAGAACTGAGGAGGTGTATTCCTCTAGGTCCACCTCTTCCTCGTATGTAGCCGCCTCTCTGAAGACCAGCCAATCTTTGCACTGAAAACTAGGGGTGCAGAAAAAAAAATTAAGAATCTATATTCTTAGTCCTGGCAATTCTGCATCGATTCTAAAGGTCCATAAATCGATTTTAAAATGCGTTTAAGTTTTATTTTTTTTCTGCTTCTACTCCTGAATGTACTGCATATTGCATTATGTGTCCTCTTGGCTGCCATAGATTTGGGCCGTGTAGGCCACTGTACAGCAAGCTAGTTAGCCAGATCCCTTTATCTGAATGGAGCCTGCTAGCATGGGGGGGAAGAGGGGGGGAAGACAGCGCAATTCAACCTGCTTCTTCATATTTAAAACTCATTTCAGATCTTACAATGTTCCGGGAGAAGACAGAGCTTGACAAGAGCATGGTTGTTTGCAAGAAGTGTAAAATAAAATTGCGGTACAGTATTTTGGAAATTCGACAAAACACGCGGAAAATGAAAGCGAAGCAGCCGACCAGTGAGCTCTGCAACAAACTTCCAGGCTTCTGCAAAGGCTGCAAAGATTTTCATCTCCATCTCCTGCTATATCACAAAGGATTTACAAGCAAACAGCTCAGTGGAAGGCAAGGGGTTTAGGTTTATTTTTAATACGCTAGACCCAACGTACGTTATTCCTTCAAGTAGACTTTTTTTGTGATAAGCAGCACCAGAACTTCACCATGAAACAACAAATGGGAGAAGCTCTGATGCAGCTGCAGCTCAAAGGTAACTGCTTTTTCTCATATTATACTAAAACTTATAAAGTTGCACAACAAACTTAATATAATTTGTCTTTTTAACAGGTTGAAGAGGTCAGATGAGACACATCGCCTGGAGCCAGTTCTAAATGATACAATTTATGGTTTATAAATTACAGTTCAGAAGAGTTTTTGTGCAGACTTAAATGGGTTTTGAAATTTTGTTAAAGATTTACAAAATATGAATCAATATACCATACCATACCAATTTATTTATAGAGCACTTAAAACAGCAGCAAGGCCAACCAAAGTGCTGTACAAAAGAACCAAACAATCACAGCAGACACGAAAACATTAAATAAAAATATACATTGAAATAAAAGTAGATAATAACTAAATGGACAACACTGTAGACTACAGCCTGGATCAAAACAAATCACACCCTATCAAAGGCAAGGGAATTAAAGTGGGTTATCAGGCGAGACTTAAAGACTGTGAGTGTGGGAGCCTGCCTGACACGCAGTGGCAACTCATTCCACAGTATTGGACCTGCAACAGAGAAAGCCCTCTCACCTCTGAGCTTGCGATGGTTTCTGGAACTGAAAGGAGCATCTGGTCTGCTGACCTCAGAGAGCGTGGTGGGACATATAGCTGTAGAAGATCAGTGAGATAGGATGGGGCAGAACTGTTCAGTGGTTTAAAACATACATGAGTATTTTGAACTGGATCCAAAGGTGAATGGGTAGCCAGTGCAGGGAGGCCAAAACTGGAGTAATGTGCTCTCTATGGCCTGTACCAGTTAAAAATTGGGCTTCAGCATTTTGAACCAATTGTAGATGTGCCATGGAGGATTGATTGATTCCAAACAGAAGCACATTGCAGTAATCAACCCTGGATGTTATGAGCGCATGGATCACTGTCTCAAGATTCTTTTTGGACATTATGGGTTTCAGCTTAGACAGCCACCTCAGCTGAAAAAAAACAGGATTTAACAATCATGTTTACATGACTGTTAAGTTTTAAGGAAGGGTTGATTATCACTCCCAAATTGGTGACTCTTTGTTTCTCTAACGGAGCTAGAGAGGAAAGCTCAATCCAGTGGTTCATGGACGTGCCATTGGGATGGAACAAGATGACTTCAGACTTCTACTCGTTGAAACTTAAGAAGTTTAAAGTCATCCAGTCCTGGATGTCAGCCAGGTAGTCAAGAAGAGGATGAATAGAGTGTATGCCTCTGTGCTTCAGGGGGAAGTACATTTGACAGTCATCAGTGTAGAAATTAAAGGGTATGTTGTGATTGCGGAAAATAGCACCTAGTGGCAGCAGGTATAAAGAAAAGAGAAGGGGGCCGAGGATGGACCCCTGCGGAACCCCCCACTGAAGTGCTGCCGATGCTGAACTGAAATTTTTGATACTGACACAAAAGGTTCTATCAGAGAGTTTTTGGCACCACACCTGAGGATAAACTGCTATTCACAATAGCAAGAATAGATGGACCCAGAGTAGGAAAAACCTCCTTTAGTAGTCGAGGGGGGACCACATCAAAGGGGGAACCAGATGGCTTCATGCTGCACATTACCTGCTCCAGAGAAGACAAAGAGATTGGCACAAAGTGGTCAAATACTGCTGCACATTGAGATGGGATGGACGGATCATGAGCTGGTGGAGAAATGAGTGCACGGGTGTTCGCAACTTTTTCTAAGAAGAAATGGAGGAAGTTCTCACAAAATTCAGTTGAGACTTCCAGAGATGAAGTTTCACTGAAGTGTAGAACTGAGTTCAGGGTGGAAAAAAGAACTCGGGGGTTGTGGGAGTTGGAGACAATTAAATCAGAGAAGTATTTAGATTTAGCAGCTTTAACTGCTTTCTGATAATGACGCCAACTCTCCCTTAGCATTTGAAAAGAAACCTGCAGCTTGTCTTTCCTCCACCTGTGTTCTGCTCTCCTACACTACTGTCTAAAGGCTTGAGTGATGTCATTAAGCCAAGGTTCAGATCTAAGTCTCGTTTTTTCTGGTTTTAATGGGAGCAACACGGTCCAGAACATTTAAACAGACAGAGTTGAACTGAGAGAGTAGCTCCTCGGTGGTAAGAGACACCGAGAGCTGTTTGATCCTCTCAGAGTTAACAGCTTCAGGGAAACGAGCAGCGGAGGTTTCGTGAAGTCAAACAATACAGACTTGTGATCTGAAAAAACATTATCGCCAATTTCCAAAATACAAACGGAGACATCTCGTGTTAAAACAAGGTCCAATGTGTGACCGTGTTCTTGGGTGGGGCCATTTATCTGCTGAATTAAATTAAGAGTCCAATAAATCTAGAAAATCCTTCACTAAAGGCTTTTCCTGACAACACACGTGCATATTAAAATCCCCAATAATCTAAACATGATTGTATCTTAGTGTGATATCAGCCAAAAAGTCAAAGAATTCACTTATGAAGTCCTTGGATCGAGGGGGGTGGTAGACAAGCACACACAGAACTGGAGGTGAATGTCCGAGTTCAAAAGCGCTCAGCTCGAAGCTGGAGCAAGAAACCAGGATGGCCAACTGTTTATAGTCAAAGTTTGGTTTAAAGACTGTTAATAATCCACCACCACGCTGGCCTGATGGCCGCAGGGCATTAAAACACAGACAGTCCAGAGGTAATAATCCCACCAAGGCACTGGATTCACCATCAGATATCCAAGATTCCGTAATGTAGAGAAAATCCAACTGTTCGTCTTTAAAAAAGTCATTGAGGATAAAAGTCTTGTTGGAAACAGATCTTGCGTTGATCAAACACATCCCGATAGGGTCCAACGCAGACACAGTGGCTACAGATTTTGAAGAACCGCACCTCCTGGTCGGCTTGTGCAGCGCGCAGGTAAACATCTCCTGTTGTTTACATGGACTGAGCACAAAGGTAGCTGGCCAGAAGCAGGTCCCTGAAGCATCACGGATCAGAGAGACGATAATCAGAGCCAGAGCAAGCCCCATAACTCTTGAAAGAATAATCCACAAGGTGCTTTAGTTTCACCAAAACCCCCGCACGCTTCCCACGACGTCTGCAACGTTTCCTCCAGGGAGAAAGGCAAGGGTCACGTACAAGAAATGCAGGAGTCTCAGACAGAAACAGTGGAGGAGAGTGCTGACCACTGTACAAAATCTCCACTGGCATTTCAGCAAAAGTACGGAGCTCCAAAAGTGCCAGACGATCATACTGCAAATATGATTTGGTACACCATACCATACCATACCATTTTATTTATAGAGCACTTAAAACAGCGACAAGGCCAACCAAAGTGCTGTACAGACAGAACAACAGGTAACACACAAAGCAAAATACAAAATGAAGTAAATCAGAAATATAGACATAAATACGATGCAGATAATGATGACAAACCAGTGTGGACCGTACAGGTTCAAAACACAGATCCTCTGGTGGTGAATGCTACTGAATAGTAGTGAGTTTTTAAACAGTACTTGAAAACCGAGACGGAGGGGGCCTGTCTGACAAGCAGAGGTAACTCATTCCAGAGTCTTGGTCCTGCTACAGAGAGGGCCCTGTCACCTCTGCGCTTAAGATAAGTTCCTAGAACTGTGGGGAGCAACTGGTCCACTGACCGCAGGGAACATGGTGGGACATACGGTTGTAGCAGATCAGAGAGATAAGGGGGTGGGGGGGGCGAAACTGTTCAGTGATTTGTAGACATACATGAGTATTTTGAACTGGATTCGAAAGTGAACCAGTAACCAGTGCAGGGAGGCCAAAACTGGTGTAATGTGTTCTCTTTTGCCTGTACTGGTTAAAAATCGGGCTGCTGCATTCTGGACAAGTTGTAGTTGTGCTATGAGGTTTGACTGATACCAAACAGGAGCGAATTGCAGTAATCAAGCCTAGATGTAATGAATGCATGTATTACTGTCTCCAGGTTATTTTTGGACAATATGGGCTTCAGTTTAGACAGCCGCCTCAGTTGCAAGAAACATGATTTAACAATCATGTTTACATGATTGTTAAGTTTCAGGGAAGGGTCCATTATCACTCCCAGATTAGTGACTCTTTGTTTTTCTGAAAGGGTTAGAGTAGAGAGGTCGATGCAGTGGTTTGTGATTGTGTCATTGTGAGGGAACAACATGACTTCAGACTCCTTTTCATTGAAACTTAAGAAGTTTAAAGCCATCCAGTCCCTGATGTCAGCCAGGCAGTTGAGCAGAATTGAGCATGTGCCATTGTGTCTTAGGGGGAAGTAAATTTGACAGTCATCGGCATAGAAGTGGAAGGGCATGTTGTGTTTCCGGAAAATAGCACCAAGCGGAAGCAGGTATAAAGAGAATAGAAGGGGACCCAGGATGGACCCCTGGAGAACCCCCTATTTAAGCTCTGCCTCTGCAGAACTAAAATCCTTGATGGAGACACAAAAGGATCTGTCATTGAGGTAACATCTGAACCAATTGAGGGCTGACCCTGTGATGCCCACCCACTGCTCTAACCTAACAATGAGGATCTAATGGTCGATGGTGTCAAAGGCGGCTGTGAGGTCCAATAATACAAGCAGCACAGAATCACTGGTATCAGTGGTTAAGAAAATGTCATTAAAGACCTTCAGCAGGGCAGTTTCAGTGCTGTGGAGAGGTTTAAAGCCAGATTGGAATTGCTCTAAGATGGCGTGACCCTCCAGGAAGCACTTCAACTGGGACTCGACTATTTTCTCCAGTAGTTTAGAAACAAATGGGAGTTTGGAGACAGGCCGGAAGTTGGACATGACTGAGGGGTCAAGGTTTGTTTTTTTCATGAGAGGCTGGACAGCAGCATGTTTAAAGGTTTTTGGCACCACGGCAGTGGATAAACTACTGTTTACTATGGCAAGAATGGACGGATCTAGAGTCGGAAATACCTCTTTTAGTAGTCGAGGAGGGACCACATCAAAGGGGGAACCCGAGGGATTCAAGCTGCACATGACCTGCTCTAGAGAAGACAGAGTGATGGGTTCAAAATGGTCAAATAGAGCTACAGATTGAGGTGGGATGGATGGGTCATGAGTTGGAGGGGAAATGAGAGCCCGGGTGGTCGCAATTTTTTCCAAAAAGAAATGTAAGAAGTTGTCGCACAGCTCAGTCGAGGCTTCCAGAGGTGATGGTTCAGTGAGGTGGAGAACAGAGTTTAGGGTGGAGAAGAGGACACGTGGGTTGCGAGAGTTTTAGGTAATTATATCAGAAAAGTATTTGGATTTAGCAGCTTTCATGGCTTTCTGATAACAGTGCCAACTCTCTTTAAGTATTTGAAAAGAGACCTGCAGCCTGTCTTTCCTCTACTTTCGCTCCACCCTCCTGCATTGCTGCCTAACGGCCTTGGTGACGTCACTCAGCCAAAGTTCTGCTCTGAGTTTTGATTTTTTGGTTTTAACAGGTGCAACATGATCCAAGGTCTTTAAGCAGACAGAGTTGAACTGGGATGTCAGCTCCTCAGTGGTGGTGAGAAACACCGAGGGCTGAATTATCATTTCAGAGTTATAAACATCTGTGAAACGTGCGGCAGTGAAGGGTTAATGGTCCGGCTGCGACGTGCAGGAATTCACAGCTTAGGAGTTAGATGGGGGATGGTGAACTCAAACTGAACTGGCATGTGGTCTGAAAAAACATTATCACCAATTTCAAGATTACTAACAGTCACATCACGAGTTAAAACAAGTTCCAGTGTATGTCCGCGCTCTTGGATGGGACCGTTTACATGCTGAGTTAGATTAAATGAGTCCAATAAATCTAAAACGTCCTTAACCAAGGGCTTCTCAGGACAGCACACGTGCAAATTAAAGTCCCCAAAAATGAAAACATGATTATATTTTGTTGTGATTTCAGCCAAGAAGTCAGAAAACTCATTTATGAAATCCTTAGATCGAGGTGGGCGGTAGACGAGTGCAAATAACGGTGGAGGCGAATGGCCGAGTTCAAAGATGCTCAGCTCAAAGCTGGCGCGTGAAACTGGGATGGATCAGTTGTTTAAAGTCAACAGTTGATTTGAATATTGTTAATAATCCACCACCGCGCCGGCCTGATGGCCGCGGGGCATTAAAATACAGACTGTTCGGTGGCAATAATTCCGTCAAGGCGTTGGACTCACCCGGAGACATCCAAGTCTCTGTGATACAGAGAAAGTCCAACTCAAGCTCTTGAAAGTAGTCCCTGAGGATAAAAGTTTTGTTGGTAACAGATCTTGTGTTGACCAAACACATCCGGATACTGTCCAAAGTGGAGCCATCAGTGGTGAAGTTTGCGCGTGCCAATGTCCACAGGTTTTCAATAACAGCCCCTCCGGGTCGGTTCGAGCTGCACACCGGCTGACAACTCCCGTTGTTTACCTGGTCTGGGCATGCAGGAAGCTGGCAATGGAAACCATGACCACCAGCTGAAGAGGAAGATGCAGTGCGCAGAGCTTTAAGCTTTACCTGCCAACCAGCACATTTTCCCTGTTATCTGAAGCAATGTCTCCGGGCAGGGAGGTGAGGAGCACAGAGGAGGTAAGCTGGCACGTCCGCCAGCAAAGGGGGGGGGGGGGGGGGGGTCCAGAGGTACGCTCATAATGTTCCAAATAAGCGACATCGATGACAGAAAAACAAAGATCCAGAAGCTGTTGTCGGTCATACATCAGCAGTGAGTCTATATCACAGATAAAAACAAACAAAACAAAAATAATCCGAACACCATCAGCAGAGGTGGATTGCAAGCCATGTACACGGGTGCCATCTTACCGGAAGTCACTGCACAAAGCATTGTAAAAATAACAAAAATAGAAGAAAAACAGAGCGCAAGGGACGGTAAGCCCTACACACTGTCGCCTTCTTGGAAAAAAATATATATGGTTAAGACTGTGAAGCCTGTACATTTCATATTAGGTTAAGTTTTGAAAACATAGCAAATGTTAGAGCAATATTGTTAAAAAAAACTGTGAAGTCTGTATTTTATGTTTAGTTAAAGGTTAACGCACTATGGTAGGCCGAAGTCTGTTTAAGTTTGTATTTTTATATTTTGAATACTTTGTCTATGATGGACTGGAGACCTGTCCAGATGTCCCCCGCCTCTTGCACAGTGATAGCTGAATAAGGGCACCAGTGATACCCGTGACCTGTAAAGGAAGAAGTGGGTAAAGATAATGGATGGATGAATTATTTGTTCCTAGATTTTTATTTTATTTATTTATTTATTTATTTATTTTTTAAATCCAGGCAACTAATCTAACCTAATACTGGTAATTTAAGTAACAGAATTTTATGCACTCCTATATTTGGTCCTATGTTTGGTATAAATATAAAATGATGCTAGAGGCAGGGCAGCCGGCTCGGGACACAAAAGTCCCAGGTTTGATCCCCGGTCACTGCATACCTTGTGGTGTCTCTGGGCAGCACACCTCATCCCCAAAATGCCCCCCAAGCATTTTCAATAGCTGTTCACTGTACCACCTGGTGGTGGATGGGTTAAATGCAGAGACTAATTTCACCATTGTATGGAAACATACAGTGATGACATTGTGATGAAATTATTATTATTATTATTATTATTAATAAAATATTCGATACAGTAAAGAACTTAAAATTATTGTTTTAAATAAATGTTTTAATTATTTACATTGTTGTTTATTCTTTTCAGCTTGTCAGTTACATAAATGAAACAAAATTTATGACCATTTCAAAAGAAAAATCGTTTCTGAATCGAAAAATCGATTTTGAGTCGAATCATGACACCAAAATTCAGAATTGAATTGAGCCGCCAGACACTGAGAGATTTGCACCCCTACTGCAAACAGTCCTGGAATACAGAGTCTACATCTCTGCGCCACACAGTGACTTCCTTCTTTGTTGGCCTAATCTGTCTCATCAGCGGACGATATGCTGGTGCTAGCAGAACAGAGATGTAGTCGGAGAGGCCAAGATGGGGCCGAGGAAGAGCTCTGTATGCACTGCGAATGTTAGTGTACACACAGTCCAGAGTGTTGTCTCCCTGAGTAGGAAAAGTGACATGCTGGTAAAAACAGGGCAGATTGTCGATTTTACGTTGTGAAAGCCCCCTGCAACCATGTAAAATGCCTCAGAGTGCTTTATCTGCAATGAGCTAATGGTGTCATACAGCGCCTTTGATGCTTCATTAGCATTAGCACCCAATGGGATGTAAACGATGGTGATGAACACTGCTGTAAACCCGTGGCAGATAGTATGGCTGACATTACATTACGACAAAAATCAGATACACCCTGAAGGGTTCTGTAGGAAGATTCTGGTACACCTGGCAGCCCTTTGTGTCATTTGTTGATAACTTGTCAATGCCTGTGTAGTTTATTTTTGTGTGTGTGTGTGACTGGTCCGGTGTGGGTGGGGATTTTTTTCTATGTTCTTCTATTTTGTTCTTTTTCTTTGTGTAAAAAAGCAAAAAAATAAAATTAAATGTCCATTTTTTTTTTTTTTTTTTTTTTGAGATGGCCTCCCTTCTCCCCTTACAGCCATCCTCTCCACACCATTATTATGAAATATTTTTTATAGTTAAATTTTTGTTTAGGGTTTTTTTTTTTTGTTTTTTTTTTTTTTTTAATAGGATAGAAAGAAAGAAAAGACAAAGTAAGACTCCAAAATATAAGAAATATATACAAATAGAGCACACTTCAAAACACCCGGCCACTGTCTGTTCACCTGCAAAGAACATGACAAAACACAGCAACAAAATACATATGTATAAAGAACTTAAAATATTCATGGCTTTGCAGTAAGTTTCAATAAATATATATACCCATACCTACGCCTATATACATACATACATACATACATACACATGAATATACACTCGCATACATATCTATATATCTACATATAAAGCCTACATAAACATCCCTGCTTCTATTTGTGTGTGGTTGTGAGCATGCATAAGTGTATAAGGCTTCTCTAATAGAACATTTATTAGTAATTGTGAAGCAGCAGAGACCCGACCCCCAAGACCAGAGGCAGACGAAAAAGGGGGGACCAGAGCCCAAGACCCCAGGAGGGACCCCGACCGCGGAGCCCCCAGAGCCACCCACACAGGGCGAACCACTCACCCACCCCCCAGAAGGGACCACAGGGGAGAACCGGAAGATCCCCACCAGCAACCACATACAGTGACCCCCCGGGGCCAACAGCGACAAACTCATAGGCCTCCGTCGGCACCCGCCGCACCGATGTAGGTCCAGGTCCAGGCACCGAGGCCCGGGCACCGAGGACTCACACCACCCAGGCCAAGGCCTGACAGGGCCAGAGGACCCGAGCCCCACCAGGCAGACACCAGGCCGAGCCGACACACGCCCAAGCGCCCAGCCCCCGATACCAAGGGCCCCAAGCGCGCCGGCAGGCAAGGGCACACCCCACCAGGGGGCCGCGCGATAGGGGCGCGATGCCAAGCACCCCCAGTTGTATCAAAGAGGGGGCAGTCCGAGTCTCGGCCTAACAAATACCCATTCATACACATACACAATCACACTATCCCAACCTCAATCTCACATTCATTCACTCAAAGACATACAATAACGATACATTTCATTCTTATTCCCGATACACACTCTATACCCCCCAGGTCCAAGACATGTACCCGCCCTCTACAGGGGGCAGCCCATGCCCAAACCCAGGAGGTAAACCCATTCATTCTTGAGCGGAGAAGAGCCAATACCCCAGACCCGGCCCAGGCCATGCCCCGCCGACAGGATACCCCCCCACCATGAAGAGGACACGCCACCGACCACCCCCACACACCGCCAACAACCAAGCACGCACCCCCAGCCGACCGCCCGCCAGGCCCCGGCAGCCACCCCGGCCAGCGGGCCAACCATGGCACCCAAGAGCCAAGCTCAGGGGGTCCAAACAACCCCAGGGAGAGCACAGCGCCAGCACCGCCCATGGCAACCCCCAGACCCTGAACCCCCACATAGTCCTGGTTAACACCCGACAGCCTGCCCTTCTCCCGGACCCCACCCCCGGAATGGCAGTCAGGGAACTAGGTGGGTAGGAAGAGGAGAAAAAAATAAAATAAAATAAATAAATAACTAAAAATAAGACCCCGACACATACACCCCCACCCCTAGATGTGCTGTTGATGTGTGTTGTTGTATAGTGCCATTAAAAAGGAAAGAAGAAGGAGCAAAGGCTGGCATGGTGCCAGTTTCCCCTCCACCCCAACTCTATCCAAACCCTAGTGTCTAAATGCAACCGTTGTAAGTGAGCACAGGCACAGGGGGTGAGTGTAAGGTCATCCCACCACCCATAGCCATGTGCCCACCTCAAATTCCTATATATGAATGTCATGAGGATGTTATGAATGAATGTCTAAGGTGTACAATAAAATTGAGTCCCAGGTGGCTATGGTCAACAAAGATGTAAAATTGTTGCAGCACACCCGAGCCCAAACAACCCTAAATGTATGGAATTGAAATGAAGAGGGTGGAGGTGCATGGTGAGGGATGGGGAGAAATAACTGTGAGAGCAAATGCTCCCACAGGGGGTTAATTAAATGTCCATTTAAAAAAACTTGGGGCAGCTGTGGCTGAGGGGTTAGAGCAGTCGTCCTCCAATGTAAGAGTTGGGGTTCGATTCCACAATCAGTCACATGTCGATGTTTCCCTGGGCAAGACACTGAACCCCTCATTGCCTCCTCTGATGTGTGTCCAATCGGTGTATGAATGTGAACTAAAGCTCTGATTATTCTTTGTACAAAAATAATAGAGTGCAAGATGAATGGGTAAATGAGGACACATATGTACAGTGCCTTGCAAAAGTATTCGGCCCCCTTGAACTTTTCAACTTTTTGCCACATTTCAGGCTTCAAATATAAAGAAATAAAATTTTAATTTTTTGTGAAGAATCAACAACAAGTGGGACACAATTGTGAAGTGGAATGAAATTTATTGGATGTGTCAAACTTTAACAAATAAAAAACTGAAAAGTGGGGCGTGCAATATTATTCGGCCCCCTTGCGTTAATACTTTGCATCGCCGCCTTTTGCTGCAATTACAGCTGCAAGTCTCTTGGGGTATGTCTCTATCAGTTTTGCACACGGAGAGACTGAAATTCTTGCCCATTCTTCCTTCCAAAAGAGCTTGAGCTCAGTGAGGTTGGATGGAGAGCGTTTGTGAACAGCAGTCTTCAACTCTTTCCACAGGTTCTCGATTGGATTTAGGTCTGGACTTTGACTTGGCCATTCCAACACCTGGATACGTTTATTTGTGAACCATTCCATTGTAGATGTGGCTTTATGTTTTGGATCATCGTCTTGTTGGAAGATAAATCTCCGTCCCAGTCTCAGGTCTCTTGCAGACTCAAACAGGTTTACTTCCAGAATGGTTCTGTATTTGGTCCCATCCACCTTCCCATCAATTCTGACCATCTTTCCTGTCCCTGCTGTCGAAAAGCAGGCCCAAACCATGATGCTGCCACCACCATGTTTGACAGTGGGGATGGTGTGTTCAGGGTGATGAGATGTGTGGCTTTTACGCCAAACATATCATTTTGCAATGTGACCAAACAGTTTGATTTTGGTTTCATCTGACCAGAGCACCTTCTTCCACATGTTTGGTTTGTCTCCCAGGTGGCCTGTGGCAAACTTTAAACAACTGTAACAAACCCCTTTCAGTTTGGACCAAAATCACCACACAAATGAAGAGAATAAAATAATATTTATGTTCTAGGAGAGATATTGCAGATTGGATCGGTTCTGGTGCTAGTTCTGGTTTGGGTTTGGGTTCTGGTACTGGTTCCGGATCAGGGACAAGTCTATGAGATAGAGATCGGTTAGTGGTCGTGCAGGAGATTATGGGGAGCAGAAAAATCAAATAAGAAGGACCACTAACCGTCTCAGATGATCTTGGGGGTTCTGGAGAGTAACAAAGTCCAAACTGATCCTGACCGCTGCAGGAGAGGCTGCAGGTGGCCGCAGCGACGGGTGGGTGGTGAGTCCGTTGAGCGCAGAGACGTAGTCACACAAGCCTGGGTCCAAAACCAGAGAGCAGATGACAGGAGGTACCGGAGGAGAAGACGAGGAGGCGTAGTTGTGCAGGCAAAGGTCAGAACCGAAGACAGAAGATGTGGTAATCCAATGGGTCGAGCAAAAGACGATGTCCAGGTAAGTCGTGGGTTCAAGAGCCGGGAGGTCAAGCCAAGAGGGAAGGACATGAATGAGGAGACAGGTAAACTATGACAAGGGGACATGAAAGGCTAAGGGGGAACAAGGCAGGATGAGTAAAGCGAGGTATCTACTTACAGTGAACTGTTTTCAACTACCGGGCACCGAAGAAGAGAAAGAGTGCAGCTTTTAAAGGGTGAGAGTGACAGGTGCAGCCAGTTGAGTTCAATCAGCAGCTGCTGGCTGCAGTGAAGACAAAACTAAACAACCGTGACATCACCCTCAACCAGCATGCAAAGAAGACAAACTAAAACTCACGTATATATAAACAAACATTACCTGAGTGGACAGAATGAATGAAACTTACAGAAAAGATCTATTGCAAACTTTAAAGGGTGATCAGGGTGACAGAAAATATAATCTATGGAACGTGATTCGTCACAACAACACTTTTTATGGATATCTTTGAGAAATGGCTTTCTTCTTGCCACTGTTCCATAAAGGCCAGATTTGTGCAGTGTACGACTGATTTTGTCCTATGGACAGACTCTCCCACCTCAGCTGTAGATCTCTGCAGTTCATCACGAGTGATCATGGGCCTCTTGGCTGCATCTCTGATCAGTCTTCTCCTTGTTTGAGATGAAAGTTTAGAGGGACGACCAGGTCTTGGTAGCCTAAAAAAGTTAAATCTGGTCCTCTGGACATTCAAAAACACAAAACAAAGCAAATCAACAAAAAAATGTAGAAACGTTTCGTCTCTCATCCGAGAGACTTCCTCAGTCTGAGGAGCTGTATTCAGCTCAGTCTCTTAAATAGCACCGTCTCAGAGTGGATCAACCAGTTTTGCTGCTGACAACCAAAACCAGCTGATCACATGCTCAAGAAGGACCATCAGCCTAACAATGGATCATTAGCACACTGATGGCTGTTTACTATTCACAGAGGGCTGAGTGATACTAGCAATCACAGCATTGTAAGAGGGGGACAGTTGAACCCGGAGGCCTCCACCCCTGTTTAATGATGGACGATTTCTTTTCACAAAGATGGCCTCCTTTACTCCTCTCTCAAACCATCGTTCCTCTCTGTCCAGGATGTGCACATCTTCATCCCTTGAAAGAGTGACCGCTGGCCTGGAGATGAGTGTAGACCGCAGAATCCTGGCCTGATGATGTTGATCTTCTGTGCTGGGCCATCCTTTTGGCCAGTGGCTGTTTTGTTTCCCCGATGTAAGACTAATCACCCTCCTGACACTGAACAGCATACACAACATTTCTCTGTTTGTGCCGGGGGACTGGATCTTTGGGATGAACCAGTCTTTGCCGTAATGTATTTTGGGGTTTAAAAGCCACTGGGACGTTATGTTTAGAAAATAAACGTCTCAGTTTCTCTGATACTCCCTCAACATATGGAATGACCACTGGTCTGGGTCTGGGTTCCTCCTTTTCACCTGTTGGCTGACTGGAGTCCTGTTTGGGTTTCTTCTCTGCTTTCAGGAAGGCCCAGTTAGGATATCCACATTGCTCTAGAGCCTGTCTTGTGTGGGATTTCTCCTTCTGCCTGGCTCCTGAATTAGTGGGGACGCTGTCTGCTCTGTGATACAGAGTCCTGATGACTCCTAACTTGTGCTCCAAAGGGTGATGGGAGTCAAACTGCAACTGTTTTTTTGAATGTCCAGAGGACCAGATTTAACTTTTTTAGATTTTTCTACCTGGATTATTGAGCATGCATCAGGACAGGTCTTGGTAGATTTGCAGTGGTCTGATACTCCTTCCATTTCAATATGATTGCTTGCACAGTCCTCCTTGGGCTGTTTAAAGCTTGGGAAATCTTTTTGTATCCAAATCCGGCTTTTAACGTCTCCACAACAATATCTCGGACCTGCCTGGTGTGTTCCTTGGTCTTCATGATGCTCTCTGCGTTTTGAACAGACTGAGAGACTATGACAGAGCAGGTGCATTTATACGGAGACTTGATTACACACAGGTGGATTCTATATATCATCCTCAGTCATTTGGGACAACATAGGATCATTCATAGATCCTCACTGAACTTCTGGAGTGAGTTTGCTGCACTGAAAGTAAAGGGGCCGAATAGTATTGCACGCCCCACTTTTCAGTTTTTTATTTGTTAAAAAAGTTTGACACATCCAATAAATTTCATTCTACTTCACGATTGTGTTCCACTTGTTGTTGATTCTTCACAAAAAATTAAAATTTAATATCTTTATGTTTGAAGCCTGAAATGTGGCAAAAGGTTGAAAAGTTCAAGGGGGGCCGAATACTTTCGCAATACACTGTATGTGCAGTCTGTGTCTAGTCCTACTCATGACCTCGGGCACACACTTGACTTGGTCCTGTCTCACGGCCTGTATGTTTCCAATTTGGCCAAATGTGATGTTGTTTTCTCGGATCATATGCCGATCCTATGTGACATTCCTACACACTGTCCAGTTAAACTACATGCTCCTCCTCAGTGCTGTCCCATGTTTAACTCCTCCTCTCCAGCCCTGTTCTCCTCCACTTTTCTTGGTCTCTGTGAGGATGACTCTAAAGACTCTCTTTGTTTAAATATTGATGAACTGGTTTCCAGCTTCCAATCTGTTTACAAACACTGGACACGATCGCTCGTTTGAAGAGCCGGCTCACCAAACCTGTCCACGAGCCCTGGCTGAGTGATGTCACGTGTGCTGCCAGGCGCGAGTGCAGGAGAGCAGAGCGCAGGTGGAAAAAGGACAGGCTACGTGTTTCTTTTGATATTCTCAAAGAGAGCCTGTTACACTATCAGAAGACTGTAAAAGCTGAGAAGAACTAATATCTCTCAGACATAATTTCTTCTAACTGTAACAAGCCCAGTGTTCTGTTCAAAACCATAGATACTGTTCTCCACGCTCCCAAAACTGTTAGTTTTGATGCCTCCAATGAAGTCTGTGAAAGTTTCCTCCACTTCTTCACTGATAAAATTGTGTCAACCAGAGCTTGTATTTCTCAGCCTTCCTAGGATCTCTCTATTCCTTTGCACTACTCATCTATTTTTCATAATTTTGAGCCTGTGTCCTTCTCTTTCCTAGAGGACACAGTTGGTCATATGAGGCCTTCTGGTTCCCCCTGCATATTCCATCCCCTCTCATTTGTTTAAGGAGGTATTTGCTACTATTGGACCAAGTGTACTTCAGATTATTAATAGCAGTCTTTCCTCTGGTATAGTACCTGAAGCTTTTAAGCATGCATTTGTTTGCCCTATACTTAAAAAAAAAAAACAGGCCTTGACCCCTCTCTCTGCTCCAATTTCAGGCCTATCTCTAATCTCCCATTTATTTCTAAAATATTAGAGAAGCTTGTCTACATCCAGTTGTTACCATTTTTAGAGGACAATGGTATCACTGAGCCATTTCAGTCTGGGTTTAAAGCCCGTCACAGTACAGAGAGTGCACTTTGAGGGTTTCACATTATATATTCTTGTAAACAGATTCCGTAAAGTTTGTTGTTTTAGTGCTCTTAGATTTGTCTGCTGCATTTGACACTGTTGATCACAGGAGTTTAATCTCTCGTCTTGAGCACTGTGTGGGCATCAGGGGTGTCGCCCTCAATTGGTTTTGGTCATATTTAACCAATAGGATATCCTGATGCATGCTCAATAATCCAGGTAGAAACATCTAAAAATGTTGTCTGGTCCTCTGGACACTCAAAAAACAAACAAAAAACAAAACAAAGCAAAAAAACAGTAGAAACATTTCGTCTTTCATCCAAAAGACTTCTTCAGTCTGAGATTCTGTATTCAGCTCAGTCTTATAAATAGCACCTTCTCGTAGTGGATCAACCAGTTGGTGCTGACAGCCAAATCTAGCTGCTCACATGTGATTGTGCAGCTACTCATCCAGGCTGTCACATTGTAAAGTTTGCAGATGATACAGCGGTGGTGGGATGCATCACAAACAATGATGAGTCCAGCTACAGGCAGGAGGTGGAACACCTGGAGAGCTGGTGCAGAGAGAATAACCTTCACATCAATGTGAAGAAGACAAAGGAGATGATTGTGGACTTCAGAAGGAACAAAAACACCTACACCCCCCTGAACATAAGAGGATCTGCGGTGGAAGTGGTCTCCAGCTACAAGTACTTGGGTGTACACATGAATGACAACCTCAGCTGGAGCAACAACACCACCAGCCTGATCAAGAAAGCTCATCAGAGACTCTACTTCCTCAGACGGCTGAGGCGAGCTGGTCTGGGAAGCTCAGTCCTCACCTCCTTCTACAGGTGTGCAGTGGAGAGCATCCTGTGCTCGAGCATCAATGTGTGGCATGGAGGCTGCACAGCTGCAGAAAGAAAAGCTTTGCAGAGAGTGGTGAAGGCTGCACAGAAATCTGTTGGAATCAGTCTCCCCACCATCACAGACATCTACACCTCCAGATGCAGGAAGAGGGCCACCTGCATCATGAAGGACCCCACCCACCCAGCACACACACTTTTTGCCCCACTCCCCTCAGGAAGGAGGTTAAGGAGCATTAAGTGTAGAACCACTAGACTGAGGAACAGCTTCTACCCTGAGGCTGTTAGACTCATGAATCTCTAACTAGAATAATCACTGTGTAAAACCATATCATGTTGCTGCTGATCTGTTTCATGTTGCTGCTGATCTGTTTCAATGTTGATGTGTTCATGCGTGCACATCTGCTCACAGACTCATATTCATGTTTGTGCTGATGTTCAATGTTTTATGTTATGAGTGCTTAGTGTATATTTAGTTGATGTTTTTCTTAGTTCATATCTTAGATGTTATTACTGTTTTTCTTATACATTTTATTGTTGGATGTAACTGGGACCCTGTGTACATAATTTCGCTCCACCACATGTACCACATGAGGTGCGAATGACAATAAAGAAACTCTGACTCTGACTCTGACTGACTCTGAAAGAGGACCATCAGTCAAATGATGGATCATTAGCACACTGATGGCTGTTTGCCATTCACAGAGGGCTGAGTGATACTAGCAATAACAACATTGTAAGAGGGGGGACAGTTGAACGTGGAGGCCTCCGCCCCTGTTAATGATGGACAGTTTCTTTTCACAAAGATGGCCTCTTATACTCCCCTCTCAAACCATCATTCCTCTCTATCCAGGATGTGAACATCTTCATCCCTGAAAGCGTGACCACTGGCCTGGAGATGAGTGTAGACCGCAAAGTCCTGGCCTGATGATATTGCTCTTCTGTGCTGGGCCATCCTTTTGGCCAGTGGCTATTTATCTAAAAAAGGTAAATCTGGTCCTCTGGACATTCAAAAAAAAAAAAAAAACAAACAAACAAACAAACAAACAAAAAATGTCCAGAGGACCAGATTTAGCTTTTTAAAAATTTTCTACCTGGATTATTGAGCATACATCAGTATACAGTGGCTGTTTAGTTTCCCCGATGTAAGACTGATCACAGCCCTCCTGACACTGAACAACATACACAACATTACTCTGTTTGTGCCGGGGGACTGGATCTTTGGGATGAACCAGTCTTTGCCGTAATGTATTTTGGGGTTTAAAAGCCACTGGGATGTTGTGTTTGGAAAATAAACGTCTCAGTTTCTCTGATACTCCTGCAGCATACGGAATGACCACTGGTCTGGGTCTAGGTTATTCCTTTTCATCTGATGTCTGACTGGAGTCCTGTTTGGGTTTCTTCTCTGTTTTCAGGAAGGCCCAGTTAAGATATCCACATTTCTCTAGAGCCTGTCTCGTGTAGGATTTCTCCTTCTGCCTGGCTCCTGAGTTAGTGGGGACGCTGTCTGCTCTGTGATACAGAGTCCTGATGACTCCTAACTTGTGCTCCAAAGGGTGATGGGAGTCAAACTGCAAATACTGGTCTGTGTGGGTGGGTTTGCAGTACACCTCAGTTTGCAAATGTCCTCTATCAGAAACTGAGACCTCACAGTCCAAGAAAGCCAACCTGCCATTTTTACATCTTCTCCTGTGAACTTGATATATTTATCCACAGAGTTGATTTGATCAGTGAAATGTTGGACTTCCTGATATTTAATTTTAACCCAGGTGTCATCAACATACCTGAACCAATGACTTGGTGGTGTCCCTGAAAAGGACGTCAAGGCTCTCTTTCCTACCTCCTCCATGTACAGGTTGGCAACAATAGGAGAAACTGGAGACCCCATAGCACACCCATGTTTCTGCCTATAATATTGGCCCCCATATGTGAAGTAGGTTGACTGCAGGCAGAGTTTCAAGAGTTGGCACAGTTGTTCTGTAGAAAGTGTGGTCCTACTGCTCAGAGTGGTGTCTGATTTTAACCTTCAACTGACCACCTCCACTGCCTCATCAACAGGAATGCACATAAATAGTGATGTGATATCAGAAGAGACCATTGTTTCATCAGTCTCCATGATGACATCCCTCACCTTATCCACAAAGTCCATGGTGTTCTGTATGTGGTGTTCTGAGCTGCCAACTAAAGGGATGAGTACAGATTCCAGATATTTGGAAACGTTGTAAGTGACAGAGTTAATCATGCTAACAATTGGTCTTAAAGGTACACCTTGTTTGTGGATTTTAGGTAAACCATACAGACTAGGTGTGGCCTCCCCTGCGTACAGTCTGTGGTACAGAATACAGTCAATAGCCTTGTCCTGCTCTAAACTTTTCAGGCAATCTATCAACTTCTTCTTGTAACCACTTCCTGGTTCTCGTTTCAGTGACTCATAAGTGGTTAATTCACTAAGGAGTGTCATAACTTTCTCTTGATAGTATTTCAAAATCACTGTGCTCCTTCTTTTGTCTGCTGGGAGAATGATGATGTTTTTGTCCTTGCTAAGAGTGGTGAGTGCGTCCCTCTCCTCTCTACTGATGTTGGAAGGTGGTGGTTTGGCATTGCTGAGGCAGGCTGAAACTTTGATTCTGAGTTGTTCTTTTTCACACTCTGTAATTTTGTTGTTGCGGATGGCTGATTCTGTGGCTGTGATCATCTCCATCTCTTTTGAATGTCCAGGGGACCAGATTTAACTTTTTTAGATTAGTCAAGTCGGTAACTCTAAATTGTCCCTAGGTGTGAGTGAGAGAGTGAATGGTTGTTTGTCTCGTTTGTCTCTATGTGTCCCTGTGATGGACTTGCGACCCGTCCAGGGTGTACCCCGCCCCTCGCACAGTGACTGCTGGACATGGGCACCAGCAACCCCCGTGACCCAAAATGGAATAAGCGGGTAAAGAAAATGGATGGATGGATGGATGGAGATTAGTCAAGTCAAGTCGAGTCAAGAGCACATTTAAACAGAAACTGTTATCAAAGTGCTTAACAACAACAACGATCAATGGGAGTAAAATTAAAGAGAAAAAATACAATACACTAATAATAATAACTGAAGAATTAAAAAAAGCATTTAAAACATAGGGTCACAGATTAAAAAACACTAGATCAATTTACACTGTGTGAAATGCCTGCGAGAACAGATGTGTTTTTAGCAGGGATTTGAAGTGAGGTGACCTGCCTGATGTTGGGGGGCAGGTTGTTCCAGAGTTTGGGGCCCATGACTGAAAAAGCCCGATCTCCTCTGAGCTTCAGTCTTGTTTTTGGAACAGCCAAAAGCAGCTGATCAGATGATCTCAGGGCCCGAGAGGGAACGTAAGGTTCCAGTAGCTCAGAGAGGTAATGGGGTGCGAGGCCATTTAAGCATTTGAAGGTCAACAGAAGAACTTTAAAGACTATTCAAGTACGAACGGGGAGCCAGTGAAGGGAGGACAGAACTGGTGTAATATGTTCAGACCTACGAGTTCCGGTTAAAAGCTGAGCAGCAGCATTCTGGACAAGCTGAAGATGTGGAAAGGAGGCCTGGCTGACCCCAGCATAGAGTGCATTGCAATAGTCCAATCGGGTTGTGACAAAGGCATGGACTAGTTTCTCAAGGTCGGGTCTGGACAACACTGGCGTGAGTTTAGCTACCTGTCTTAGTTGGAAGAAGTTTTTCTGCAGAGCAGAGTTAATTTGTTTGTCAAACTTAAAGTCAGAGTCTAAAACCATCCTGAGATTTTTACCAGACTGCTTAAGATATGGCTGAAGAGAGTCCAGGTTGACAGGATCAGTGGTGGCAGTTAAGCTAGGCTAAAGACAATGCCTTCAGTCTTCTCATTGTTAAAACTTAAGAAATTTGAAGCCATCCAGGCCTTAATGTCGTCCAGACATTTTAACAGAGGGTGAATGGAGCAGACACTTGCTGGTTGCACAGGCAGGTAGATCTGACAGTCATCAGCATAACAATGGAATGAAAGACCATGTTTCCTCAGGATGGACCCCAGTGGGAGCAAATAAAGTGAGAACAGAAGGGGTCCAAGAATCAAACCCTGTGGGACCCCGCAAGAAAGAGGTAATGAGGCAGATGCATTATTACCAACCTTGACACAGAAACTCCTGCCACTCAGGTATGAGCGGAACTATTCTAATGCAGCACCTGTGATCCCAACCCACTGTTCCAGCCGTGATATGAGGATACTGTGGTCAACAGTATCAAAAGCAGCAGTAAGGTCCAGGAGCACAAGTACCACAAATTGACCAGAATCATTTGATATCATAATATTGTTACAAACCCTCATTAATGCTGTTTCAGTGCTGTGGAGTTGCTTAAAACCAGATTGAAAAATTTCGAAGATTCTGTTCTCATTCAAAAACTTGTTTAATTGAATGAAAACTATTTTCTCCAGGATTTTGGACAGGAAGGGAAGTTTTGAGATTTGTCTGAAATTTGAGCAAGTCAAAGGGTCAAGTCCAGGTTTCTTAATTAACGGATGAACTACAGCATGTTTGAAAACATTGGGAACCACACTTGTCACAATACTACTATTTATAATAGTAAGAACAGAGGGTCCAATCGTGGGTAGAACTTGTTTGAAAAACGACGCAGGAATGGGGTCAGCAGGGGAACCAGAGGGTTTCATCTGACCAACAACTTTGTTTAGAAATGGGAGTGAAATGGGTTCAAGCTGTTTGAAGAAAGCTGAGCAAGGGACAAAGACAGAAGGGTCAGTTGTGGACTGGGGATGGATGACCTAATCAACTCTACATTATCAGAAAAGTATCTGGTAAAGTCGTTGCAGATATCAACAGAGGCCTCCATGCTGGCAGACCGAGGCACGTTTAAAATGGAATTTATGGTATTAAAAAGAACAGAGGGATTAGGACTGTTTGAAGCTATGATTTGGGAGAAGTACTTGTTCTTTTCAGATTTAACAATGATCTGATAATCTTTTAAACACGTTTTTAACATAATAAAAGAAATCTGTAATTTGTCCTTTTTCCACTGACACTCTGCTCTCCTGCATAGACGTTTGGCTGCACGTAATAGGAAAAGTAACAAGTGAAAAATGCACAAAAATAAAAAATACAGCATCCAACTAATGATTGTGTATATGTCTGTCCCTTGCCTCACGGGCTTCATCCAGAAGAAGACACAAGTGTTGTTCCTGCTGTGTCCAGTTCAGTTCTTCATGTTCATTCAGTGATGAAATAAGACTTTTCTTTACTGGACTCTTTTCTCTTTCTCTTCACTAGAAAGAAGAAACAGGTGGTTAATTCAAGCTACATACTGTTTTTGAATAAATGCATAAAACAAAGAAAGGTGCTGCTAACAGCTATATTGATAATAATAAAGTGATAAAATAAGAAAATGAAAAATAAATTGATTTAAAAATAATGAAAATAATATAATAATAACAATGGATATATGAATCAGAAAGTATTAACCAATAAGAGTTTCTGCCTAAAAATGGACAATTGTATGTCTTCCACTGCTCCTCTTCCACATGGTGTCCCCCAGGGCTCAATCCTTGGACATATTTTATTTGCTCTTTACTTACTCCCCCTCGGCTCTATTTCAGGAAAAATGGCATTTCATTTCATTTCTATGCTGATGATTGCCATATCTATTTCCCCATTGCACAAAACAACACATTCCAGCAACTTACATAGCCTTAATGATGTTAAGGCATGGTTTTCTCTTAACTTCCTTAGTCTAAATGAGAACAAAACTGAAGTTATGATGTTTGGACCGAGTTGCTGTCCCTCTCCCAGCATAGATCTTGGCTCACTGTCATTTTATCTCAGGGACTGTGTCACCAATCTGGAGGTGAAGTCTGAGTCTGATTTTAAATTTGAAAAACAGATCAGCAGTGTTCAGAAAAGTTTTTATCAACTTCGTCAAATAG
>NC_056519.1:30227855-30228944 GCF_014905685.2 Nematolebias whitei
AATGTCTGAGAGAGGTAACCACTAACCGTTTCTCTGGTTGAAGGGGGTTCAGAAGAGAGAAGTCGTTCCAGCTGGATGGATTCACTGCAGGAGGGGTGGTCCTGGTGAGAGGAGTCAGCCGGCTGCAGCGAAGAGACCGAGGATGGGTGGATGGTGACAAGGTGTTGATCCACACCGGAGAGGAGAGGAACTATGAAGGAACAGGAGACTATGAGGGAATCAGGAGACAGAAGCGCGGGATAACTACTGGCAGTTAAACTGTTTTCAACTATCTGACGCTCACCCTGTGTGCCAGTAAGGTTTATAAAGGGTGCAGCAACAGGTGCAGCTAATGAGAAGTAATCAGTGCGGAGTGTGGTGAAGAGAAGACAACCTTAAAGTCACATGCAGCCAGCAGAGAGGAGATAAGAGTGCTGCAGAGAAGGAAGTCTGAAACCCAAGAAAAACAAATAACGAGAGAAAGATAGAAAAGAAAAAGAGTCCACAGACACCAAGCAGTGAACAGAGTGAAAAGAATTTAAATCAGACAGGCGTGAATCATGACATATCCCCACCTCAAGGGATGCCTCCTGGCGTCCCACCCGGTTGGTCCGGATGATCGGCGTGGAAGGCAGTGATGAGGGATTTGTCCAAGATGTGGCGAGTAAGAACCCAGGAGCGTTCCTCAGGACTATAACCCTCCCAGTCGACCAGATACTGGAGGCCGCGACCCCTCCTCCTAGAACGGAGGAGGCGATGGACCGTGTAGGCAGGAGACCCGTCAATCAGGCGGGCGGGTGGGGGGGAGCAAACTGAAGGGTGAAACTTGGACGAGATGACGGGTTTAACGCAGGAGACGTGAAAAGTGGGGTGCACACGAAAGGACTTGGGTAGGGTGAGACGTACAGAGACTGGATTGATAATCCTCTATCAGAGACTGAGACCTCACAGTCCAAGAAAGCCAACCTGCCATTTTTTACATCTTCAATGGCAGGCTCCATGGTTTCTCCCTCCCTCACGTAAAGAGTCTGGCTGTCATTCTTGACAGCACTCCCTCTTTTCACTCTCACATCAATAATATTACTCGGTCTGCGTACTTCCACCTTCATC
>NC_056519.1:30229044-30231872 GCF_014905685.2 Nematolebias whitei
CGAACCTCGGATTCAGGAGGAACAGTGCGGTTTTCGTCCTGGTCGTGGATTACTGGACCAGCTCTACACTCTCAGCAGGGTCCTGGAGGGTGCGTGGGAGTTTGCCCAACCAGTCTACATGTGCTTTGTGGACTTGGAGAAGGCGTTCGACCGCGTCCCTCGGGGGGCCCTGTGGGGGGCCCTGTGGGGTGTACTCTGGCAGTATGGGGTACTGGGCCCTTTGATACGGGCTGTTAGGTCCCTGTATGACCGGTGTCAGAGCCTGGTCCGCATCGCTGGCAGTAAGTCGGGCTTGTTCCCGGTGAGAGTTGGACTCCGCCAAGGTTGCCCTTTGTCACCGATTCTGTTCATAACTTTTATGGACAGAATTTCTAGGTGCAGCCAAGGTGTTGAGGGGATCCGTTTTGCTGGCCTTAGGATTGCGTCTCTGCTTTTTGCAGATGATGTGGTCTTATTGGCTTCATCAGATCGTGATCTACAGCTTTCACTGGAGCGGTTCGCAGCCGAATGCGATGCGGCCAGGATGAAGATCAGTTCCTCCAAATCCGAGGCCATGGTCTTGAGCCGGAAAAGGGTAGAGTGCCCTCTCCGGGTCAGGGAGGAGGTCCTACCCCAAGTGGAGGAGTTCAAGTATCTTGGGGTCTTGTTCACGAATGAGGGAAAAATGGAGCGTGAGATCGATAGGCGGATAGGTGCAGCATCTGCAGTGAAGCGGGCGCTGTACAGGTCTGTCGTGGTGAGTCAAAAGGCGAAACTCTCAATTTACCGATCGATCTACATTCCCACCCTCATCTATGGTCACGAGCTTTGGGTTGTGACCGAAAGAATGAGATCTCGGATACAAACGGCCGAAATGAGTTTTCTCCGTAGGGTGTCTGGACTCTCCCTTAGAGACAGGGTGAGAAGCTCGATCATCCGGGAGGGACTCGGAGTAGAGCCGCTGCTTCTCCACGTCGAGAGGAGCCAGTTGAAGTGGCTTGGGCATCTGTTTAGGATGCCTTCTGGACGCCTCCCTGGTGAGGTGTTCCAGACATGTCCCACCGGAAGGAGGCCCAGAGGAAGACCCAGGACACGCTGGAGGGACTGTTTCTCGGCTGGCCTGGGAACACCTCGGGATTCCCCCGGAAGAGCTGGCCCAAGTGGCTGGGGAGAGGGAAGTCTGGGTCTCCCTACTTAGGCTGCTACCCCCGCGACCCGACCCCGGATAAGCGGAAGAAAATGGATGGATGGATGGATGGTTAAATGTCTATTTACAAAGTAATTATGCATTTTGATTTTCTGTCTGAATGAGAAGCAGTGATGTCGGTCAAAAGTCAGAGACATTCAGAAAAGAAGTTATTAGAACGGGCTGTATTGTTTTTAAACCTAGCAGATGGTAAAAAGAGAAACACTGGCATCTGCTTTGTCTCACTTCGCCATAACATTTCTCTGTCTGTACTAAACATTCCTAAACATTCTTGCACTCTCTGTTGACTTTTAATAACCCTCTGACATCACTAGAACCACCCCCTGTTTCAACCAATCAGGAAGTCTTAAGTGACCGGAAGTGAGAACGCTTTTAAAAGTCGACACTTCCTAGAACTATTCAGTCTACTCAGTCTACTGAGTCTGCTCTTGGAGTTCTCTTGATGGAGTCTTCTCAAGCCTTCTGGGGTCTTCCACTCTTGAGTGGGATCTCTGACGGAGTCACAGCGACTTGCTGTGAATCCACCCAGGTGTAACGCCTCTAACTTCAAAGGGAGCTGAGCCTGTTTGTTGAAAGGAGTAAATCGACACGACTTCTGACAATGACCAGCCGCTCTAACCGGAGACCCTGGAAGGTAGCGTTGAAATGGACCCGGTGCCAGAGCTGATTTATCTCCTGCGAAGGAGTCGTCACACGCTAAGCGTACCGGAGGTTTGAGCTGGTGATTGAAAGAAGCGTGCCAATTCTGGTCAATCCAAACATACACCTTTCTCCATCCATCTCTTCTTTAAACCTCTAAACTCCTTCCTTTAAACTCTTCTTTTTTGCGAGTAATCTAGATGCCTTCAGAAATGTCTTGTTGTCTTATTAGTAAAGCGTGCCGTTTTATTAATCAGAACCAGATCAGCTAATCAAGTGTACAATGTTTTGATGTTAAATTTTGATTCTGTTAAATAAATGACCGCATTTATTCTGATGGGTCAAAGGAAAATTAACGTCTCTTGTCACTGATTAAACAATCCTCACAGTTACCTCGTCACATGGCATTAATTTAACTCGAAAAAGAAAGAACCCGTTATATTTAAATAATTAGTAGTGAAGGTACAGCGAAGCTGCACCCCACTTTCACTACATTTAGTGGGACCGTACGTGTTTTAAATAACACATTTGGTGGGACTGTATGTCCACAGCAAAGCTGTCCTTGACACACTACATAATGCACTTTACATTCACATTGAATCTCAAAGTGCTACAAAGGAGTGGACATCAGATAACATCAGGATAAAAGCACCCGAGATCAAAACAACCAGGAGGATAACGCCACAGAATGAAAACATCAAAAAACTTAAAATGCACAAAGTGCAGATAAAATACTCAGATAAGAACTATGGGTGAATTAAAAAAACAAACAAAAGTACAGTGCAATCAATTAAAAAACTGGGTAAAAAGAAAGGTTTTAAGACCCTTTTTAAAACATGTCACGGTCTGTGGAGCCCTCAGATATGAAGGCAGTGCATTCCACAGCCGAAGGGCAGTGCAGGAGAAAGCCCGGTCTCCTGTTGTGCAGGATCGAGACCTGGGAGTGAGAAGAAGATGGGTGTTGGAAGAGCGGAGAGTGCGTGAAGGACAATGAGGGGTGAGA
>NC_056519.1:30231972-30235951 GCF_014905685.2 Nematolebias whitei
GAGTTGTGGGCGTACTCGACCCACACAAGATGTTGGCTCCACGCAGAGGGGTTACGCTCCACAATGCACCTCAGGGTGGTCTCCAGCTCTTGGTTGCATCTCTCAGTCTGTCCATTTGACTGAGGATGATAACCCGAGGTGAGACTGGTGGACGCCCCCAATGTCCTGTAGAAACAACGCCAAACTTGGGAAATAAACTGTGGTCCTCTGTCTGAGACCACATCTGAAGGGATGCCATGAATCCTAAAAACCTGCTGGACCAAGATCTGTGCTGTCTCCAGGGCGGACAGGAGCTTGGGTAGTGGGACGAAATCTGCTGCTTTAGAGAACCTGTCGATGATAGTTAGAATAGTGGTGTTACTTTCTGAAGGGGGTAACCCGGTGACAAAGTCCACCGAAATATGAGACCAGGGACGGCTGGGCATCGGCAGAGGCTGTAGGAGACCGGCAGGAGGCTGAGTACCGGTCTTGTTCCTGGCACAAGTGGAGCAGGCCGCAACAAAGTCCTTGACATCCTTAGAAAGAGTGGGCCACCAGAAATGTCTCTTCGTAAGAGACAGCATACGTGCTATACCGGGGTGACACGAGAGTCTATTGGTGTGGAGCCAGTCGAGTACCTTAGACCTCATATGTGAGGGGACGAACAAAGTGCCAGGGGGACTAGTGCCAGGATCAGGTTCAGTCAGGTGGGCTTCACGAACCTCTCTCATAATAGGCCATGTAAGGGCTCCGACAATGCAGACTGGGGAAATGATGCCCTCAGCAGGCTCTGGAGTGTCTGGAGGAGAAAACTGGTGGGAGAGAGCATCAGGTTTGATGTTCTTAGTACCAGGTCGGAAAGTCAGCGTGAAGTTAAAACGGTTAAAAAATAAGGACCAGCGTGCCTGTCTGGGGTTTAACCATTTAGCCTCCCTCAAATATGTAAGATTCTTATGATCTGTCCAAATCAGGAAGGGAGTCTCTGTGCCCTCAAGCCAATGGCGCCATTCCTCCAAGGCTAATTTAATGGCCAATAATTCTCTATTGCCCACATCGTAATTTATCTCTGCTTGGGACAAACGGCGGGAAAAGAATGCACAAGGGTGTACCTTGCCATCCAGGAGCGACCTCTGGGATAGGACAGCGCCGACTCCAGTATCGGACGCATCCACCTCGAGGATAAACTGCCGTGTGGGGTCTGGGTGACAGAGGATGGGTGTGGATGAGAATAATTCTTTCAGCTTACCAAAAGCAGCGTTGGCCTCTGGAGTCCATTTAAATGCTCTGGTAGTGGAGGTAAGCTGAGATAGGGGTGCAGCGATACGGCTGTAGTTCTTGATGAAACGTCTATAAAAATTTGTAAACCCCAGGAATCGTTGCAGTTGTTTCCTTGTCTCTGGGACTGGCCACTCCACCACTGCCTTAGTCTTCTCGGGGTCAGTTCTGAAAAAGCCCTCCCCGAAGATGAACCCCAAAAAGGACACAGATGAGGCATGAAAATCACACTTCTCACCCTTCACAAAAAGTTGGTTCTCAAAGAGTCTTTGCAGAACTGCTCTAACATGGTTAATGTGTTCGTCCTTGTCTCTTGAATAAATGAGGATGTCGTCGAGGTAGACGAAAACAAAGTCCCCAATAAAATCCCTTAACACGTCGTTAACCAAAGCCTGGAATACTGCAGGAGCGTTAGTGAGCCCAAAAGGCATCATCAGATACTCAAAGTGACCCAACCGGGTTCTGAAGGCGGTCTTCCACTCATCGCCTTGTCTAATGCGAACCAAGTTATACGCATTGCGTAAGTCCAGTTTAGTGAAGATGGTGGCTGGTTGTAACTGCTCTTGGATGGAAATGATTAGTGGAAGGGGGTATTTGTTTTTAATGGTGATATTGTTGAGTTCACAGTAGTCGATGCAGGGACGCAGAGACTTGTCCTTCTTGGTGACGAAAAAGAATCCTGCACCTAGAGGTGAAGTTGATGGGCGAATAATCCCTGAGTCGAGGGATTCCTCAATGTAAGACCTCATAGCCTCCCTCTCAGGACCGGAGATATTATAAAGGCGGCTAGAAGGCAGAGGGGCTCCCGGAAGGAGGTCGATGGGGAAATCGTAATGGTGGTGTGGAGGTAGTGAAAGGGCCCTCTGTTTGTTGAATACAGGGGCTAAATCATGGTACTCAGATGGAACACCGGACAGGTCAGTCTCACTGGACTCTGGTTTGGGCTTGGACATGTTTGAGACCCCTGAGCGAAGACAGCACTTTAAACACTCGTCGCTCCATCTCTCCACCCTTCCAAGCTCCCAATTAATGTGAGGATTATGGTTCTTAAGCCAGGGGTACCCAAGGATTAATTGAGTGTTGGGCGACTCAAATACAAAAAAGCTAGTGTTCTCATGATGGTTTCCCATTGTTATTAAATGAAGATCTGCTGTCTTAAAATGGACCTGGGCCAAAAATTCACCTGTTAACCCGGCTATAGAGATTGGCTCAATCCCTTTGACTGGAAGGGAGAACTCCTTAACCAAATCTTGACTAATTAAATTTTGTTCGGCGCCTGAATCTATTAAGGCTGCGGCTGAGAAACGATTCTGGTTGATCTGAATTACTGTAGGTAAGGTAAGTCTCAAAGGAGGGGAGATTGACGCAGTGCCCACCCGTATCTCCCTCTTTACTGGTGGACGTTGGAGTTTCCCTGAAGCGGGCAGGAGGCTACATAGTGCCCGTTCTTCCCACAATAAATTCACAACCCCAATTTTCGACGTCTCTGCTTCTCTTGAGGAGTCAAACGGGTACGACCAATCTGCATTGGTTCGGGCTGATCCAACTGTGTGCAAGAAACATCTCCCTGGGACTTGTAGTTCTCTGGGGTGGAACTGTAGTTGTAAGCCCCACTCAACGATTCTGCGGAACCGGAAGGGTTCTGGGAGTTGTAGTCCCGCTCCCTACGGCGTTCCCGGAAGCGTTCGTCGAGGGAGATCGCTAAGTTAATTAGCGCATCGAAACTAGACGGCTCATCACGAGCGGCGATCTGATCCTTCACATAATCAGATAGAGATTTCAAAAAGGTACCTTACAAGGCTCTGTCGTTCCAACCTGTTTGGGCCGCCAGGATGCGGAAGTCGAGGGTGTGTTCGGACGCTGGTCGCCGGCCCTGCCGTAATCCCAGCAGACGCTTCTCGGCGTTGGATTGCTGCAGCGGACGGTCGAAAATCCTACAAAACTCAGTGAGTAGAGAGTCAAAAGGCACAGTATCTAGTTCATGGAGGTGCAGAAATGAAGTAGCCCATTTTAGAGTGTTTCCCTTGAGTTGATTAATGAAGAAGTTGATCTTAGCAATGTCTGAAGAAAAATACTGGGGAGTCCCCTTAAAGGCGAGTTTGCATTGAAGAAGAAAACCTCTGCACTGATCAGGGTCTCCAGAAAAAAGTTCAGAAGGTTTAACAAACACCCTGTGATTGACTTGTGACCCGTCCAGGGTGTACCCCGCCCCTTGCACAGTGATTGCTGGACATGGGCACCAGCGACCCCCGTTACCCAAAATGGAACAAGCAGGTAAAGATAATGGATGGATGGATGGATGGTTTAACAAACAGTTGTTGGTTTGTGGAGTGACTTACAGGACTGATTCCAGTACGACTCGGTAGGGGCGAAGCTGCGGCTGTGGGGGAAGGAGAAACAAGTTGTCGTTTAATAGAATGAACCATGCATCCTAGTTCCAGTAAGTTTGACTGGGTGCTTTGTTGCTGGGCCATAATTTTCTTAAGAACCTCTCCGAAATTGTCCATGTTCTCAGCATTAGCGGATGATGAGGCTTGTTCGCTTCTGGTCTCGTTCTGGGTATGGTTTGGCTGGAGAATTTTCTTAGGATTCAGACAACCCAGTTGGAACGGAAACCAGAACGACACAAGTCTCAAATAGGCAAAGAACAGTGTTTATTATATACAGTGATGATTTAACAGGTATATACAAATGGTAGCCTGGGACTCCTGAAAAAGGGAAAGAC
>NC_056519.1:30236051-30245456 GCF_014905685.2 Nematolebias whitei
CTTCCCCCAAACAGCTCACTCCGTTTCAGCAAAAAATAAACTGTCCAGATGACCTGACTAAAAATTGTTGGATTGTGTACCTGGATAATTGAGCATGTACTTTTTTGTTTTCAACCAGTTTGACATGACTGTTGTCGAGGAAGAGGGCCTGCAACAGAGGAGTTGGCATGCCAAATACACCATCTTAGCACCAACATAACTGTTTTTTTCCACTTTGGAATAAGCTGTTTGGGGGAAGGATCAGCTTTGTTTTGTATGTTTCCTTGACTGATGAAGCCTTCCGGATGGAAGGTGAAACGTTTCTGCAAAATAAAGAAACTGTCCAGACGACCTGACTGAAAATTGTTGGATTTTATACCTGGATTTTTGAGCATGGACTTTTTTGGTTTTTGATAACATTTATAGTTCCCTTGATCTTGTCTCTGCTCACAAAGCTCCTCCAAATGTGTCTCCCTCCAGCTCCATTCAGCAGCTCTCACACTTCACTCCCATCTCCTCTTCTCAACTGACTAAACTTGTCTGGTATCAAAACTACCACCTGCTCTTTGGATTCCATTCCCTCTCCTCTCTTTAAAAATTGTCTACCCATTGTCTCTTTTTTGATCACAGGAATCATCAACTCCTTGCTTATTTCTGGATCTGTTCCACAGTCTCTCAAGTTGGCAGCCATTCATTGAACCTTTATTTAAACAGATAAGTTACATTGAGCCTCCAAGTCTCATTTACAAGTGAAACCTGTTTGGACAGACAATAAAAAGTCATGAAAAATAACAGATAGGGTTTGGAGACTAAACAAATTCCTAAAACGCTTTTAACCTCTGTTTAAATGTCAACAGTGTGATGAAAAAAAATCTTGCACACGAGCACATAATGATGCCAACATTGGGGGGGGGGGGGGGGGGGATGCAAGGGCAGTGAGCAGCCAGAGACAACACACAGAGGCACTGCAGAGTTCAGATACAATCACTCAGTTCAAATAGTTCCTTCTGAAGAGATCCGTGCACATTCAGAGGGTGCAGAGGACGACCAGAGACAAATCCAGAGTCCTGAAATGATGACAGAATGTTGATTCAGCTGGACTCCTCTGAAAAGTCCATGGAAATTCCTCAGTAGGAGAGAAGAGAGGGGTTAGGGCAGGGTTGTCCAACTTCAGGCCTCGAGGGCCAGAGTCCTGCAACTTTTAGATGTGTCTCTGATGCCACACAGCTGATTCATATGACTGAATTAGCTTCTCAGTGCAGTCAAGTTCTCCAAAGTCCTGCTAATGACCTCCTTATTTGATTCAGCTGTGTGGCATCAGAGACACATCTAAAAGTTGCAGGACTCCGGCCCTCGAGGCCTGGAGTTTGACACCTGTGGGTTAGAGCATCAGGTTTACAAAACTCTCCAGGCGGGTTGAGATAAGACGGCCTGTCAAGGCCAGTCAAGGAGCCAAATTCAATGTCAATGTCAATTTATTTATATAGCACATAAAAACAACAAAAGCTGAACAAAGTGCTTTACAGTTAAGACAGATTAAAAAAAAAAAAAAAAAAAAAGAGTAAAAATGCATCTAGTGCCACTCAAAAACATAAGTTAACAGTAAAAACAACACACAACAACAATAAAATCAGCTCAACTTGTTCTCAGACTCTGCGTGGATGAAATGCCAAGGAATACAGATGAGTCTTGAGCAAAGATTTAAAAGTCTCAACAGTCTGAGCGGTCTTTAAATTCTCAGGTAAACTGTTCCACAGTTTTGGAGCAGCAACCGCAAAAGCCCGATCACCTCTGGATTTCAGTTTGGATCTGGGGACATCTAAGAGGAACTGGTTGGTAGACCGGAGTGCTCTTACTGGAGTGTAAATGTTAATGAGATCACATAAATATGATGGGGCCAGACCTTTTAAGACTTTAAAAACAAGCAATAAAAATTCAGATAAACACAATTGTTTACCTGAATTTGGCCATCACCCCAATACTAAAAAACCTGGTCTTGACCCTGAAAACTTCATAAATTTCTGGCCTATATCCAATCCTCTCTTTCTGTCTAAAATTTTAGAGTGAGTCATAGCTGATCGACTTCAGACCCACCTCAAATCCAATAGCTTGTTCGAAACATTTGTGGATGAACAGATGCTCAGATATATTCATCAATTAACACGGATTCCTCATTTTTCTGAACTGAATAAAACGTGCATTGAATTTAATGAAATGCAAACGTGAGACGTCATTTATCTTTGACCCATCAAAATGAATGCGGTCATTTATTTACAGAATCAAAGTTTAACATCAAACATTTACATTAATTTGGCAAATTATGAAAATAACAACATAAGCAATCAATCAGGAAAAATCATACGGCCATGATTTTTCCGTTGCTTCACCACAGACATTTATGAAAACTGTACAATTATGATCTTTTACCCACACGGCGATGGATGAGCACTTTACACAGACATTTCTAAATATCTGGAAGAATTTCTACTTGAGAGAGGAGTTTAAAGATGGGAAAGAAGTTTAAAGAAGAGTAAAAGATGGGGTTTGAGGGAGTGTTGAACAGAACGGCACTCTCCGGGCTTTCTTCAGCCTCTCCCTTACAGTACACTTAGGTGGTGAAATCGACTCTTTTACCTGGAGATGTCTCAGGCGAGATTCCGTTTAACGCACCCTTCAGCGTCTCCGTAGGATGCTGTTACTCGTCCGGAGTAGCGGCGAGATTCTGTCCGAACAGCTCACCTCAGTGAAGATGTTATAATCCCATGAAACTCGGAAGAGCTCTGTTGTCATGTCAGGATCTTCCCGGCTCACAGAACTGAACAGAGACCCAACTCCCACAGAACTGAACTCTCACAGCCCTCACAGAACTGACAGAACTGTGTATCCAACAGAACTCCAACAGAACAGAACTCCAACAGACCTCCAACAGAACAGAACTCCAACAGAACTCCAACAGAACAGAACTCCAACAGAACTGAGTAGACCAGGAAGTACCGACATTTTAAAGAGCTCTGTTCCCGGTTCATTCGGGAGTCTCCCCATTGGCCAGAACCGACCAGACGGGGTGTGTTTTGTGACGTAAAAGGTTAGAAGTCAGCAAGAATTGTTATGGACAGATCAGAAATGTTCTCACAGACAGAGAGAGTTTTGTTTTGGCGAGTTTAAGAAACAGGTGCCAAAACCCCCCTGTTGACGTCTGAGAGGATATAAACAGGACAGTTGTTCCAAAACATGTCTGCTTCAACTCCTGACCCTGGAAAGCACACTTTGCTCATTCACAGACAGAAATCAGCAAATGCATAATTACTCTGTAACAGCTTTGACATGAGTTCTAACTTTGCATGAGAATTAAAAATCATTACACAGTTAATAAAATTGATTAGTTCACTGCAACATCTAAAATGGTTTGAACTAAGACACTTTGATTATCAACATTTGTAAAATAGTAATGATAATAGAACAGAGAGTGTTCTTCCACTTGAATTTTCAAGAAAGAAAGTCTCAGGATGGGTGAACCTGTATTTCTGGATTCAAATCAATGAAATGACAGTTCCTGTCCCACAAGGTTCTTAAGGTCAAGAGTTTTGACCTCAGATTAAGTTCACTACACATTCCAGTCCAGTTTCCATCCAAAACACAGCACCGAAACAGCTCTTCTCAAAGTTACCAAAATTCTCTTCCTTTCCTCTTATCCTGGCCAGCTCAGTATCCTCATCCTTCTGGACCTCACTGCAGCTTGTGACACCGTCCTCCTGTCCCGTCTCAAATCCAACCTGAGCATCACTGATTTCAGTCCTACTTCACAGACTGGCAACAACATCAACTGCTGCTCCTCCTCCATAACCCCTCTATCCCAGGGTGTTCCCTAAGGTTCAGTGCTTGGTCCTCTCCTTTTCATCCTTTACATCCTCCCCCTTGGTAATATCATCCGTCGTCATGGCCTCCATTTTCACTGCTATGCTGATATCATACAGATTGACATTTCTACTACATCCATAAACCCCAACATCCACTCCACCCTCACCCATTGCTTAACTGACATCAAAACCTGGATGAAGCACAATTTTCTCAAATTAAAAACTGACAAAACTAAAGTACTCGTCATTGGTCCAAACAGTGTTACCAAGTCCACCTAAAACTTCTGCCTCAACTTTGACAACGTCATTCTCACTCCATCCCCACTCATTCGTAATCTTGGTATTCTTCTCGACTCCACTCTTTAATTCGAATCACATGTCAAACAGATAACTCGGACTGCATTCTTCCTTCTCAAAAACATAGCACGACTCCACCCACCACTCACTTTCTCCACTGCATCCAGAATCGACTATTGCAATAGCATTTTGTACGGTACACCATCCAAAACTCTCAACAAACTGCAATATATTCAAAACTCTGCTGCCCGCCTTCTCACCCACACTCGCTCCCATGAACATATCACTCCTGTCCTGCAGAAACTCCAATGGCTTCCCGCCAATCTGCGCATCCATTTCAAGATCCTCGTTATCACATTCAAAGCCCTCCATAATCTGGCCCCTCCATACCTGTCTGACCTACTCCATCACTACACTCCTTCTCTTTCCCTCCACTCCTCCGATGCCAACCTTCTGTCTCTCCCCTGTAGGACCAAGCTTTGAACCTGGGGAGACAGAGCCTTCCCCATCGCTTCCCCCACCCTCTGGAATTCACTGCCCCAACAGCTTTGTTGCTGCTCCGATCTCTCCACTTTTAAGAAAGAACTCAAAACCCACCTGTTTAAAATTACTTTTAATGTTTAAAATTGCCCTTTTTAAATGCTTTACTGTGTTTTCATGTGTTATGCATTGTTGATTTTATTTTAATTTATTTTTTACTCATGGAAAGCATCTTTGAGTATTGAGAAAAGCGCTATACAAATAAAATTGATTATTATTATTTTTATTATTTTGGAAAATCCCGATACAGCGATTCTGTAAAAAACGAACCGCAAAGTAGCAAGGGACTATTGTATTTGTAAGCCATAATCATCACTATTCCAAGAATTCACAGCTAGAAATATTTCACTCTGTGAAATATATCTATATAAAATATGAGTTTCACTTTCTGAAGTGTTTGGCAAAAACCTAAACTTTTTCACACTATTCAAATTTTTGAGATGCACCAGTTGTTTGGCATTTGACAGGGTGTGTCCATTATCTACATCCCTGCAGTCATTTGTCATCAATAGCTGTCATTTTTACCTAATTTCATAGGTAAAATCATATTCAACTAATACAAAGTAATTGTATATGGTTTCATTTGGAAGCGTATAATTTCACAGGTGTTGTAAGAATGGTTTCTTAATATGGTTTCAAAGTATGTAAGGGTACCTGTAAGCACTGTCTGCATGTTTTTTTTATGTTTTTTGCATTAGATGTTGATGAGTGCAGTATCAACAATGGGAGCTGTGAATATGGCTGCATGAACACACAGGGTAGTTATGAGTGTGTGTGTCCACCAGGACAACAGCTTCACTGGAACAAGAAAGACTGCATTGGTAAGCACCAGTTCTGTTAAACTGCAGCTCTCTGTTTTCTCTTTATCCATATTTTGCGAACATCTCCAATCAGGCCTTAAGGGGATAGTTCAATCAGCTTAGAAGTGATGTTCTGTCAAACATTTATCAATATTTAGTACCTTATCAGATCCGACATCAGTCAAAAAGTCTGGAGGATGAATTAAAAGCCAAAATAGTGCTGCAGATAAGGTCAATAACAATATTTCACTTGGTGATAAAAGCAACAAATTTTGGCATGAAGAAAGACTACTTCTACCTACTTCTTGATGAAGTCACTGTATCCAGCTGAAAATCAAAATTGGGAGCCATTTTTCAAAATTGCTGCTTTGTATGTGAAAAACTACATTACTCTTGTAAAATCTGAATGGCTCAACCTTTCATACAAAACTAAATATCACAGCAGAGTCAAATGCTTCTGCTTCAGTCTCAAGTGCACACAGCTCTATGTATTCAAACATGATAAGTATAACATAATGAGTATGTGTTGTCAAATTTTCAGTGGCAGGCTATGTGTCTTCTTCTTGTTCTTCCTTCAACTTTTCCCTCTTCATGGGTCGCCACAGCAAGTCATCATCCATCTCACTCTGTCCTCAGCATCCTCTGACCTAACTCTAACTACCTCCATGTCCACTAACTGCATCCATATATCTCCTATTTGTCTTTTTTTCTGGCAGCTGCATTTCTAACATTCTTCAACCAATATACCAACTGTCCGAACCATCTCTGTCTGGTCTCTCTAACTTTATCTCTAAGTTGTTCAACCTGTGCTGTACCTCTGATGATCTCATTCCTAATCTTATCCATCATTGTCACTCCTAACGAGAACCTTAACGTCTTCGTTTCTGCTACTTACATTTCTGTCTTCTCACCTTTTGTCCATGTTTCTGTATCCAGACCATGCAGCATAACTGGTCTCACCACTGTTTTGTAAACTTTTCCTTTCACTGTTGCCAACACCCTTTTGTCACAAATCACTCCTGAAACTTTTCTCCATCCACTCCATCCGGCCTGGACTCTTTTCTTCACCTCTTTACCACACTCCCCATTTTCCTGGACAGTGGACCCCAAGTATTTGAAGTTTTGCACCTTTGTAACCTCTGCTCCTTGTAGCCTCACTATTTCATCTGCCTCCCTCTCATTCACACATGTACTCTGTTTTACTATGACTTACTTTCATTCCTCTTCTTTCAAGTGCATACATCCACCTCTCCAAGTTTTCTTCCACCTGTTGTTCCCTGTTCTCCACTGTTATGTCATCAGATTCTACTGCCTTCCCCTTCTTCATTCTTTTCAGAGCTTTCCGGACTTCTCCCTCACTAATCTTTCTCCCTTCCTGGTCCACAGTTTCTATGACCTCTACTCTTCTTTCTATTTCATTTTCTTCATTCATTAGCTCCTCAAAGTACTCCTTCCATCTTCCCGTCATAGTCTCCACACTTGTTAGAACATTACCATTCCTATCTTTAACAAGCCTAACCTGCTTCAATTCCTTTCCAGCCTGATCCCACTGTCTCGCCAATTGATACATGTCCTTCTCGCCCTATTTAAGATAAGATAAAATAAAACTTTATTGATCCTGCAGGAAATTGTTTTGCCACAGTTTCAATACAACTACAGGTGGATCATGCTCCTAATTTAATTCAACCTTTATTTATATAGGCTAGTCTCATAGAGCCATGGGGACTCATTTACAAGAGGGACCTTTTTCCTGATGGACCTTCCTTTCTATAACTCATGAATAGACCTTACCAGGGAGGCTTACGGCACCCTGATTTATTGTTTTGTACACTACTCTTATTTTAACTGCATTTTTTACTGTAGTTTATTGTTGTCTTTGCCTACCGTGAATGCGACACAGGCCAGAGAGACCAGCTCTGTGAATTGTAATTTTTTCCTGCCTTGATTTTAGTACAATTGATAAAACTTAATTTATGTTCCCTTGATTTATTGTTTAGTATGAGTTACCACTTTTGAGGGAGATTTGAGCCGGGGGGAGAAGACGTGGGCTGGAGGGGGTTTTCCGGGTCCGGTGGCCCGCAGTACAGCTTGCATCTTTAACAGTCTTTAACAGCTCCTCTCTGAATTTTTCACAACATTCAGCTTTTCTCAGCTTCCACCATTTGCTCTTCTCTGATTTTACTCTTTTTCTCTTCTTCACAACAGTCATTCTACACATAACAATCCAATGCTGTCTGGCCACACTCTTCCCTGTCACAACCTTACAATCCCCAATTTCTCTCAGGTTTCCTCTTCTATAAAGAATATAGTCGACCTGCGTACTCCTTCCTCCACTCTTATAGGTCACTTTGTGTTCCTCCCTCTTTTGGAAATAAGTGTTGACTACAGCCATTTCTTTTCTCTTGGCAAAATCTACCAGCGTCCGTCCTTCCTGGTTTTTTTCCTTGACACCAAACCTGACCATCACTTCTTCATCCCCTCTGTTTCCTTCACCAACATGTCTGTTCAGGTATGCTCCAATTATCACTCTCTCCTCTGTGGGAATACTCTCTATCACTTCATCCAGATCCTTCTAAATGTATCTTTCTTCTCCATATCACGTTCAACCTATGGATCATAACCACTGACAATATTTAGCATCATACCTTCTACTTCTACCTTCAGGCACATCACCCTATCTGATACTCTGGCACAAGAGATACACTGGCTTGTGCTCCCTAGTGGCTGACTTGGTGGCTGGGTTATTTATATTTCACGGCTTTTGATTGAATACACAAAGTGGCCAGCTTTGTGTATTCAGTAAAAAGCCATGAAATATATCAAATAATTACCAAGTTTTCTTATAACATCACAATACATGAAATATTAGGTCAAGACATTATGGTACTAATAATTATATATCTGTAAAAAATGTTTTTAATTCCTGATGTTTTTGACTCCAGAATGGACTGAATTTTTCAGTGCTGCCCACTATGTGAGTCCATTGTGACTGAAAGCAACAAAAAATGACTTCCGAAGGCAGCTATCTTAAAAGGTTTTTCTATGTGCATACTGTGGTTTTCGAAAATTATGGGTTTAGAAGATTATTTGAGGCAAACTAAATGCTCATATCACCAAGAAAGATAGTTTTACTAATCTGCAGCCCTATAAGTTTTTTTTTTCTCTCAGATTAGGCTAATAGCTAGCCAAATGAGTACCAGTTATTTATTTATATTTATAATTTTTTCAGGCTTACAAAAAATACCTTTTTTTTTTCCCAAAAACTAAACTTGTGTGAAAAAAAAAAAGTTACGCTAGCTATTATTCAACCTCTACACTTTGCATGAGGCCACTTGCTGAATCTTTGTTGTTAGAAACAACGTCCCTGTTACTCTCAACTGTATGTATGCAGGTCATAGAGGGGTTTGGAGCTTCTGATTGTATCAGTTTGCCGTGAGTTTAGTGACCTTTTGGGTGGACTAAACATGACTGGTGGCACAATGGTGCAGTTGGTAGAACTGTCACCTCTCAAAATCAATTCTCACCGTGGGACCTTTTTAGTTGGAATTTGCATGTTCTCACTGTGCATATGTGTATTTTTTTTTTCCGGGATCTCCAGTTTTCTCCCACAGACTAAAGACATGCATGTTAAGCTAATTAGTATCTCTAGTATGTGTTCCCTAGGTGTGAGTGAGAAAGTGAATGGTTGTTTGTCTTGTTTGTCTCTGTGTGTTCCTGTGATGGACTGGAGACCTATCCAGTGTGTCCCTAACCTCTCGTACAGTGACTGCTGGATATGGGCACCAATAACCCCCGGGACCCAAAAAGGAAGAAGCGGGTAAAGATAATGTATGTATGTATGTATGTATGTATGTATGATGTATGTATGTATGTATGTATGTATGTATGTATGTATGTATGTATGCATGTATGCATGTATGCATGTATGCATG
>NC_056519.1:30245466-30278401 GCF_014905685.2 Nematolebias whitei
ATGTATGTATGTATGCATGTATGCATGTATGCATGTATGCATGTATGCATGTATGCATGTATGCATGGATGGATGGATGGATGGATGGATGGATGTATGGATGGATGGATGGATGGGTGGATGATGGATGGATGGATGATGGATGGACAGACAAATTAAAAACATTTTTTTGCTAGCCATAACCTTGCCTGGATGAAAATTTTTGCCGCTTTCTTCATACTCTGTACTCTATGATCTATCATCTACTGATGTCATGGCTTACAAGGTACTAATTTTTGATAACTATTAGACAATACATAACTATAAAGTTGGCTACATTATTCTTCGTTGTCATGATGTATGTATTCTTGCATTTGGGTGTTGTCATGGCGATGAAATTTTATGTGTTCTTCAGAGGCAGTGAAATGTCTTCCCAACGGAAAGCCAGCCCCACGAGCCCATCTGACCTGTACCAAAACTGGAGGGGCAGAAGTATGCTCACTGTCATGCCCATCAAATGCTCTTTTTCTTGCAGGTAAACAGGCAAAATATTACTTTAGAGAGCACCTACACTGACTATCAATTGTTTATAAAATCTTAAATAAAAGGTACTATTTTTGTCCCTATGCCTACATAACCTTCTTGTCTATGCAAACATGGGTATTGTGTGGATCTGTGTACTTAGCGTGAGTGGGTAAATAGATAAACACAAGCAAATTCCTATGTGCAGTTTGTAAAACAAGTTCATTAAATATCTGTAAGATATGTAAACATTAAACTGAAAAAATAAGAAATATAATTTAGAAATTTCAAAAGTTAAGATGAGATGAAGTCCTTCAAAAAATGGTTGTCTTTTTATACAGTAGATGGAAACAAATGATTTCAACTGCATCTTTTTCCTGCTATTTTTGTGTCCAAGAAATTCTCTTCCACTGCCTCACCATGCTCCAGAGCATTGTCACAACAATACTACACAACAAAAATACAACTGCAACACTTCTGTTTTTGCTCCCATTTTTCATGAGCTGGACTCAAAGATCTAAGACTACTTCAAATATTGTTGACAAATTTGTGTAAATCTGTGTTAGTGAGCGCTTCTTCTTTGCCGAGATAATCCACCTCACAGATGTGGCATATCAAGATGCTGGTTAGACAGCATGATTATTGTATAGGTGTGCCTTAGGCTGACCACAATAAAAGGCCACTCTAAAATGTGCAATTTTATCACACAGCACAACGTCACAGATGTCAAAAGTTTTGAAGGAGCGTGCAGTTGGCATTCTGACTGCAGGAATGTACATGTTCAGAGAATTTTGCAGTGTAGCGATCCCTCACCTATCGCGGGGGTTACATTACAGAGACCCCCAATGGTAGGTGAAAATCCATAAAGTGGCAGTGTTATATTAATTTACCATACCATACCATACCATACCATACCAATTTATTTATATAGCACTTAAAACAGCAACAAGGCCAACCAAAGTGCTGTACAAAAGAACACAAACATGCACAGCGGACAGGAAAACATAAAATAGAAATACAGATACAAATAGCAGCAGAAGCTAACTAAAATGGCCAACAGAGTAGAGAACAGACCGGACCAAAACAAATCACACCGTGTTAAAGGCAAGCGAATAGAAGTGGGTCTTCAAGCGAGACTTAAAGACTGAGAGTGTGGGAGCCTGCCGGACACTCAGTGGCAACTCATTCCACAGTCGTGGACCTGCAACAGAGAAAGCCCTGTCACCTCTGAGCTAAATTTAATCATTTATATACATATTAAGGCTTTTAAACCCTTCCTACACTCCTACAAACTTTTCACACTCTTATAACGACTTCATATGCTCTTAAACACTTTGGCAATGAAGATGATGATGATGAGATGAATATACAGTGCTGTACAGCATGTACAGTACACACAAATAAAAAAAATGAGTGCAAAAACCTGAAATACAGTGACGCCGCAAAACATGAACCACTATATAGTGAGGGACGACTGTACCTCCAATCAGCCTCACAACTGCAAACCACATGTAACCACACCAGCCCCTGTGTCCATAACAAATGCCTGCCCACACCATAACCCCACTGCCACCATGTGCCACTCGATTCACAACACTGACATCAGTGAACCGCACACTAACACAATGCCATACATGCTGTCTGCCACCTGCCCTGTACAGTGAAAACAGGAATTTGTTTGTGAAGAGAACACCTCTCCAGCATACCATACAACATTTGCCCACGCCAGTCGGTTACGATGATGAACTGTATTCAGGTGGAGACCATGATGAAGATGACAAGCAGCAGAGGAGCTTCCCTGAGATGGTTTCTGGACAGTTTGTCAGTTTCTGATGAACCGATTGTTACAGCAGCTACCTGGGTGACTCGTCTCAGATGATTTTGGAGGGGAAGATGCTTGATGTGGAGGTACTGGGCTGGTGTGGTTAAACGTGATCTGCTGTTGTGAGGTCAGTTGGATGTACTGCCAGATTCCCTAAAACGCCTTTGTGGTTTATGGTAGAAAAATGAACAGTAATTCGCGGACAACAGCTCTGGTGGACATTCTTGCAGTCTGTTGCCAATTGCACGCTTCCTCAAAACTTGCGACATCTGAGGCGCTGTACTGCATGATAAAACTGCACATTTTAGAGTGGCCTTTTATTGTGGTCAAAATAAGGCACAACTGTTAAGCAGAGGTACACACGTACATACGCAGAGGTACGAGCGTACCTCCCAGGGCATGTCCGTGCAAAGCTCAAATTTTTACAACCGCATACACATACGCAGTGTCGCACAATAAACTGCCCAGCGACGGACTGTTTTGTATGCGACACCAATGTATTAAATTCCCCTTCTTCATCCTTGATCTGGCTTTTTCTTTTGTTTTTTTTTGCCAAAAGGCAAGTGATCTCTTCCTCCTCCATTGATGCCATGACTGAAATTGTGACAAATGAAGGAATTTGTCACGAGCGAATTAAACTCAGGTCCAGCGTGGCTGCGGGAGGGTCTGGCGATTTCCTGGTGTGCTGGTCTGATGAGTGGGCTGTAGAGCCAGTGCTCCCTGTTTTGTTTTTTTTTAGATCTTTTTGTTAACAACATATAAACACAGAACGCTGCGGCTGAGGCTGCCAGCGCTCGCTTTTTTTCTTTTTTCCGACCTGTCAATCAAGCCAGTAGGCGTGTCAGCAAATGACCAATCAGCGACCTCAATTTGTCCCGAAGGTAAACGCCCCTTGTCTGTGAAGCTGCTCTGCAGCTGCTCAGGGTGTACGCTGGAGTATGAAGTCTGAACCCTCTGCGTACAGTACACGCGTACATACGGACGTACGCAGCAGTATACTGGGAGCTTTATTGTCTCTTCCAGCATCAGTTTCAGTTTTTGCTGTGGTGGAGGAAACACTTTCAGTAGCATGAGAGGAAGCAGCTGTAGAGTGTTTCTGTGCAGCAGGCCCAGCCATAAGGATAATAAAACATGAGCTCACTGCGAGATGTTCTACTTCAAATTTTCAACAATTAAGAATGTTTGACGCATGTAGGCTGAACATCATGGAAACATCAACTGCTGCCATTATGGTAAATGGTAAATGGACTGTATTTATATAGCGCCTTTCTATCTTATCAAGACACTCAAAGCACTTTACACTACAATCTGTGTCCTCATTTACCCATTCATACAGCACTCTACTAGATCTCTACTTAATTGAACAAATCATTCTAAAGAGATAAATCAGAGCTTTATCACATTCATACACCGATGGGACACACATCGGAGGCGACGAGGGGTTCAGTGTCTTGCCCATGGACACTTCGGCATGTGACTGCTGGTGGATTTGAACCCCCAACTCTTGCATTGGAGGACAACTGCTCTAACCACTCAGCCACAGCTGCCACTATCCTCTTCTATGCTCTTGTATACTCTACACAAGACCCTGGTATGCTGTTGCCGCAATAATAAACCACCTTTCTAGCAAGGTTTTGCACATTCTTAAAACCTTCTGCAATTTAACCTGCTTGAGCACTGGAAGTTCATTGTTCTTTATAGGCACCACAATGACCCTGCAAAGACTATCCACATTCTGGTGATTCTTTTACGCATGGTGTCATCTTGCCAACTTGGATTTAGTTGAATTCGACTGACTATATTTTAGAAGTAATTTATCATCTTACTGTGTTGAACTGCTGTGTCAGTGGATTGAATTGAACCTATTTTTGTTTTTTTCTGATCTGACTGAGACAAAAAAAGTTCATTCTCAATCATCCAGGTACCAAATCCAATAATGCTCAGTCAGGTCAGCTGGACTGTTTCTTTTTTCTAGAGACGTTTCATCCTCTATCCAGAGGGCTTCTTACTTGGAGCTCCTCAGACTGATGAACCCCACCGGATAGAGGGTGAAACGTCTCTAGAAAAAATAAACTGTCCAGATGACCTGACTGAACATTATTGGATCTGACTGACAGCACCATGAGATGTGCTGTTGCTATTCCCCCTGCTGAACAAGCTCCTGCCCTCTGGTGGCATCTGCGAACAACTGCAGCTCCTAAACCTCTTCACAGTCACTGATGCTTCATGAAGCTGCTTGTTCTATTTACTGCTGAATTTATGAACTCTTGAGTGAGCTATCAGTTTAGACTGATGTATTTTTCACTCTGCAATGTTTTCTTGGCCCTTTCCATTCCAGCCCTTTGGCTAACACTGCATCCTCTCCTCCTGCAATAATACTTAAAACACATCTGTAAATTGATTACATACTTTGATCGTCTCGTTCCTTTCGTAATATGGCTCTCACTTAGTTTAACTTGGCAGCCATTGTGTGAGAATGATAGACTGCTTTAAGGCATAAAGTGAAATATTTGTTTTTTCTTTCCTTTTGGAGTCTTATTTAATTTGAGTGAGGTGGAAGCCATGTAAAATTCCTGTGGCTCAGTGTAGCCTGGACTCTTACTTAATCATCTTGCTTTTATGATTCTGAAAGGCTTCATCCCCCATTTCTTTCTTGAAATGCATCTTTGTGAAGGCATGGGTACCAGGGGAGAATGACAGTGTTAATGGATCTTTTATTTGGGCTTTAATTTAATGATCAGGGTTAAAGTCACATGGAAGCAAATCTGCCTTTGGGCTTTCTCAATGTTTTTGAAAACAGCAGGATAAAAAGACCATTAAACATTTTCCAACCCTCAAAAATGTGTTTTCTTTAACACTTTGAAACACTCTGTAAGCTCACCCTGTCTTTAAACTATCAGAATGATTTCTGAATATTATTCCGTTATCAGAGTTTAACATGTGTCTTTGTTTCTTACAGACCCTGAGAACTACACGTTAAGCTGCGGAGTACCTGTTCAGCCTGGTAATTCTCCTCAGGAAAATAAATTCATTCTGTGCTGGTAAAAGATTGTAAAGGAGATAAAACACATCTACATTGTCATCTTTTGTATAAGCAATCTTAAATGTGTACAGACGATTTGCATGTTGTCCTTGTGCTGTGTTGTCTGCGCTGCTTTTTTGGCTTTTACTCAAATTCATAAAGCAGTGCTCACCACAACGTGCAAACAATATTTTAAATGTCTGATAAAAAAAAAAAAATCAGATTCATGCCAAGGTGTAAACACTGATGTTGGTTGTGGGTGAACATCCATCACTGAGGAGAAAACTGTTAAAACTCTCTGGCAATTTTGTGTGACATCACAAAGCTGCCAGACATCAGTGACTGCAAGATACTGCATATAATTACCTCCTCAACCCTAGACCCCAAAAACTATATTTTCCACACACAACACACACACACACAAATGCCCTAACAATCATATCACTATGCAACAGTGTCATCTGAAATGCAGATTTTTCTGTAACTCCTTTGACATTAGTCTGAGAGTTAACATGAATATCCATTCATGCATTTTCTATACCCTCCTGCATAAGGTCACAGGAAGCTGGTGCCTATAGTGCTTATGAAAGTGTTTACCCCCATGGATGTTGAACCCAGGGCTTAATTTGTAAAATTATTGATACCGGAACACAAATAGTGGGCAGTCAGGGGGTGGGGTAGGAGTACACGGGAAGGAGAGGGGGAGTGGGTAAAGTGGAGAGAGCATGAAGGTCCCCCCCCCCACCTTAATTTTTTTGAATAAAGTAGATGTTATTTCCTGCATTTTGGTGAAGCCTATTTTAACAGGTTGTTAAACATCTACGTTTACCAACATTTGTAAACACTTGAGTAAATTATTATTTAAGAGAGCAACAACAGGTTGTGTGTGAATAGAGCAGCTCTGATTCTGACAAGCGTCCTACCCCCTCACACACACTTCATGTTTCTGAGCCAAACTCTTCTCCAATGATTTCATTCCTGCACGTTGTTGCTCCTGCTGCTCCAATCTCAATTACAACTGCCTTCTCGGTTGTCCAGCTAAGGACAATCCATCGATCCATTTATTCAATGAAAGTAAATGGGACTGTCTTTTTGACTTTTTGATCGCTATTATTTTGACAAATTAGCGCAGTTGTTTTGAAACCCACGCGCACACAAATACATACACACACACACACATGCACACACACCACCAATGTGTCCCCTCACATTACAAATCCTGCTGATGCCAATCATTAAAACCAACCCCTTGAAAGTGACTGCCTTAATTAATCTCAGAGAAAATTCTAAAGTCCTAAAAGTCCTAAATATGCCCAGGAATTCTGTTAAACCCATCATCAAAAACTGGAAGGAATATTTAATGTGTAAATCTACCAAACAGGTTGTCCTCAGAAACTGAGTGACTGTGAAAAAGGAGCATAGTGGGCGAGACTTCGAAGACACCTTACACCACTCTGAATGAGGTACAGGAGTTCAGCAGGTGAAATGGGAGAGACTCTGCATACAACACCTGTTGCTTCAGGTTCTTCACCAGTCTAAACATTATGGAGGGCGTGGTAAACACAAAGCCAAAGCTAAAGACACATCTCGGTGACACTGATACAGAAGAAATACTAAGTATTATTTTAAAAAAATACAGTGGTTAATTTGAGCCGGATCCTGCCGGAACAAGATCCGTTCTGTTCCGGCAACTCTTTGATCGGATCCGGCAGCTCTGCCCCTAAACGTCCAAAGCCATCGCACATTTTATTTTGATTATTTATTACAAATACAATGAGAGTAGACGTTGCCCTTAGCCTGGCAGACCCAGTCTGTGGAGTGGATGTTCCAGCCACAGCACGAGCTGCGGACCAGCTCTCACAAGCTCCAGATGGTCACATTTATGCACAGAGGTTCTGTGCAGAATCCTTCTCTCCTCCTCCTCTTCAAATATTGCCCCTACTCAGTGGCTGCACACTGAAAAACACCCCCCCTCTCCTCCTCTCAGACCCCCGAAATAGAAACAATCATTTATTCAACAGAATAAATAAATGCCCTGTGGACAGTGCACGTTATGCACAGTGTCTCCAGACAGTGCTAGCACGCGCACAACATCAGCAGGTGTCTGAACTCCTGCTACCTTTCAGAGATAATAAAAAAGCTTAACTGTAAAAAAATTATTAAAAATACAAAGATAGAAATGCTTGATGTGTTATCACATTATATGTCATGTTTCAAAACAACAATGCTAATTTGTCAAAATAACAACAACGATCAAAATGTCAAAAAGACTGTCCAATTTACAAAGTACTTTAATAAAAAATTGATGGATGGATGGATGGATGGATGATGGATGGATGGATGGGTGGATGGATGATGGATGGATGGATGCATGGATGATGGATGATGGATGGATGGATGATGGATGGATGGATGGATGGATGGATGCATGGATGCATGGATGGATGGATTGATTTATTGCTTGTCCGACAACTGAGAATTGAAGCCTTCAGGTGCTTCAAACGGTGCCACGAGACCGAAGCAGGAGTAACAACCAGGACTATAGGATTTATCAAAAAGGAAAGTCTTAAGCCTATTTTTAAAACTGGATAATGTGTCAGCCTCATGGACAGAGATTGGAAGTTGGTTCCACCAGAGAGGAGCCTGATAACTGAAAGATCTTCCTCCCAATCTGTTTTTGTAAATTCTAGGAACCACAAGTAAACCTGCAGCCTGAGAGCGAAGTGCTCTGTTAGGAAAATATGGAACAATAAGATCTGTAATATAAGATGGAGCCAGGTTGTTGAGAGCTTTGTAGGTTACAAGTAAGATTTTGAAATCTATTCTGGATTTGACAGGGAGCCAATGGAGAGAAACTAAAACTGGAGAAATATGATCTTGCCTACTAACTCCGGGTAAGACTCTAGCAGCAGCATTTCGGATCAACTGAAGATGTTTTAAAGAAGTATTTGGACATCCAGATAATAAACCATTGCAATAGTCCAGTTCCTACCCTCATCTATGGTAATGAGCTTTGGGATGTGACCAAGAGAACAAGAGCTCGGATACAAGCGGCCGAAATGAGTTTTTTCCCCATGGTGTCTGGGCTTTCCCTTAGAGATAGGATTAGAAGCTCGATCATCCGGGAGGGACTCAGAGTAGAGCCGCTGCTTCTCTACATCGAGAGGAGCCAGTTGAGGTGGCTCGGGCATCTACTTAGAATACCTCCTGGACGCCTCCCTGGTGAGGTGTTCCAGGCACTTCCCACCGGTAGGAGACCCAGGGGAAGACCCAGTACACTTTGGAGGGACTATGTTTCTCGGCTGGCCTGGGAACGCCTTGTGATTCCCCCGGAAGAGCTGGCCCAAGTGGCTGGGGAGAGGGAAGTCTGGGCCTCCCTAATTAGGCTGCTACCCCCGCGACCCAACCCCAGATAAGCGGAAGAAAATGGATGGATGGTTTCACCTTCTATCCGGAAGGCTTCATCAGTCAAGGAAACACACAACACAAAACTGATTCTTCCCCCAAACGGCTTACTCTAAAGTGGAACAAACCATTTATGTTGGTCATCTGGACAGTTTCTTTTGGTTTTAAACCAGTTTGACATGTCTTTTGATGAGGAAGAGGGATGGCTCCAAAGGAAGGGGCGTGCCCAAAACACCATCTTAGCACCGATGCAACTGGTTTGTTCCACTTTGGAGGAAGTTGTTGGGGGGAGAATCAGTTTTGTATTGTGTTTCCTTGACTGATGAAGCCTTCCTGATGGAAGGTGAAACGTTTCAGCAAAAAGAGAAACTGTCCAGATGGCCTGACTGAAAATTGTTGGATGTATTCATTCAACCTTTATTTAGACAGGGTAATCCCATTGAGTTTCGAGGACTCATTTACAAGAGAGACCTGATTTCAACAAAGAATGATAAAAGCAGTGGACAAATGCAACAACAATAGACAATTATAAAATGGCATATAGATTTTTTTTTTAAACAAATTAAAATGAGATGGCAAAAAAACCTAACAAAAACAGCTAGATTATAAGGCAAATGTAGAAAACTAAAAACAGGAACGTCTGCATTGGTCCTTGCCAGGAGTCCAACAGATTCTTGAAGCCACTTAGAGAGGTCAAGATTGATAGTGTTTTCAGGAAACAGGAGTGGAGTAGGAGAAGGCCCTTCTGCCAAGCTCAGTCCACACTGAGGAAACACTGCAGGTAATAATGTCCTGAGAGTGCACGCTGTAGCTGCACTCACGCAGGGACATGTAGGAGGAGCTGTATGAAGGCAGCAGACCAAGAAGTGATTTAAAGATGAAAATCTACCTGTGAGAGAGTCTGCGTGAAGTTAATGATGTCCAGTTAACCATTGAATACAGGGTACAGTGGTGGGTATGTTAATCACAGCCAGTTATGAATCTTAGTGCACCATGATAGACAGCATCCAACATCTGTAGGGTGCTTGTAGGAGCATTCATGTAAATAATGTCACTGTAGTCAATGGAGGGGAGGAAAGTCACATTTACAAGATGTTTCCTAGCATTCAGAGTTTGATAGGATCTGTTTCTGAAAAAGAAACCCAGTTTAACTTTCAGTTTCTTTTCTAGGTTTTCCACGTGGAGCTTAAAAGAGAGATGCGAGTCGACCAAGATACTCAAATATTTATAGGAATCAACAAACTCTATAGGGACATTTTTGAGGATAAAATCGGAAGAAGAACTGCTGGGATCGACTTCCTGTTTGATAAAGGCATCCTTTTGATTTTTTTGGCATTTAAGACAAGTTTGAGGTGGACCATATCTGACTGGTTGATGTCAAATGCGGATTACAAAAGCTGGAAAGCCTTAGCAACTGGTTTAGCTCGAAAATACACAACTGTGTCATCAGCATAGAAATGTAAGGATGCATCAAGGATGCTCTGACCTACATTGTCTATGTAGATTGTAAAGAGGTTGGGTCCTAAGACTGAGCCTTGTGGTACACCATTGTTGACTGTTAAATAACTGGAGGAAGTATCATTATGTTGAACACATTGCCTCTGGTCTGAAAGATAGTTAGAGAACCAACCAATGGTGTGTTCTGAGAAACCAATTTCTGAGAGTTTATGACACAAGATGTTATGATCCACAGTGTCAAAAGCTTTAGACAGGTCTAGGGAAAAGTGCAGCACAATAATCCTTAGCATCCAATGCTTTAACAACGTCATTAAGAACCTTCAGTGTAGCAGTTGTTGTGCTGTGTTGTTTCCTGAAACCAGATTGGTGGGGAGGTAAGATATTAAATGAGTCCAGGCAATTTTTGATTTGAGAGTTTATCAGTTTTTTTAAAACCTTGGCTAAAATGCAGAGTTTAAAGATTGGTCGATAGTTGTTCAGTGAGGTGGGGTCACCTCCATTCAGCAAAGGAAGAACAAAGGCTGTTTTCCAAGCATCTGGAATGGAGTTTTGGCTTATGAAAAGATTAAAGATGTGGGACACAGGGACTGCGATGATATGAGCGGCCAGCCTTGAGAAATAAGGTGGAAGTTCATCTGAAACTGCAGATTTTTTGGGGGGCAAGACCTTTCAACAATTTATTTACCTCACTAATTGAGAACAGAGAAAAAGAGAAGGTGTGATTAACTGAGGATTGAATTGGTCATGAGCTCTGGGTAGTGACCAAAAAATGAGATTGCGGATACAGGCAGTTGAAACGAGTTTTTGCTGCAGGGTAACTGGACTCTCCCTTAGAGATAGAGTGAGAAGTTCATTTATTCCGGAAAGATTCGGAGTAGAACCACTACTCCTTCACGTCGAGAAGAGCCAGTTGAGGTGGTTCGCGCATCTAGTAAGGAAGCCCCCTGGACGCCTCCCTAGAGAGGTGCTTCGGGCATGTCCAACTGGGAGGAGACCCTGGGGAAGACCCAGGACACGCTGGAGAGACTGTCTCTCAGTTGACCTGGGAATGCCTTGGAATGCTCCCAGAAGAGCTGGAAGAGGTGGCTGTGGAAAGAGATGTCTGGGCCTCCCTGCACAAGCTGCTGCCCCCGTGACCCAACTTCGGAATAAGCAGAAGATAATGGATGGATAGATGAGAAGATAGATGATAGATGAGTAAGAGGGATTTGATTTTTAAGAACTTTGGTTATTAAGTGAAGTGGCTGATTTTCCATTAGTAACTGTGTCAAATAAAGAACTAGAAGCAACAAAATGTTTGTTGAAACAGTTCAGGATCGTGTGCTTATTTGACATAGGAACAGAGTTAACAAGAAGTTGTGATGGGAGGTCAGATGATTGGGGCCTGCCTGAGAGAGATTTGATAGTTTTACAGAATCTTTTAGGGTCATTTAGATTTTTGGAGGTCTGAGATAAGAAATAGTTACGTTTTGCGGCTTTGATGGCAGTTATACATTTATTCCTCATCTGCCGAAATCTCAACCAATCAGTGTCTGAGCCAGATTTTCTCGCTACGGCCCAAAGAAGATCTCTCCTGTGCAGGAAGTCAGCTATCTCATGAGTAAATCAGGGGCTGTCTCATCCCTTTATTCTGAATTGATGAAAAGGAGCATGCTTGACCACAAAATAAATTAAAAAATTAAGAAAATAGTTCCAAGTGGTGTTCACATCATCTGTTAATAGAATATGATGCCAGTCAAAGTGAGATAGATCCCAGAGGAATGAATGTTCACAAAAAAGTTTCAAATCCCTTTTTTGAATTAATTTGGGCTTAGAACGTGTACGTTTAATATCTCTGAGAGCTGCTTTTACACAATGATCACTCAAAATGTCAGCGAATACACCTGTACCAGGGAATTTGTGAGGCATGTTTGTTAGAAACAGGTCTAAGATGGAAGATTTTTCAGGACAGTTTTTGTTTGGTCTAGTGGGAGAATCCATGAGTTGGGTTAGATTAAGTGACAGGTAACATTCCTTGAATTTATCACAGAGGGGGTTCGACTTATCCCAGTCAATGTTGAAATCTCCTGCCAAAAAAATCTCTTTGAATTTTAAATTTCCAAGGAATTCTATCAGGGAGGACAGAGCTTCAGGTGTTGCTGAAGGGGGACGATGACAACCCACGACAGATAAGATCTGGCCTCAATTCATAGTGATGTTTACAGCTAAGGCCTCAAACTGGTTTGGGATTGTTTTAGCAGACACAAGACTAGAAACCAGAGAATCTCTGATGTAAATAGCAACTCCAGCAATAGATGTTAAATCCATTGATTACCATGTTGTTATTCAGTACAGATTTGTTGAGTCAGGTTTCAGAGATGAAGATTACATCTGCCCCAGAAGAACTGACCAGAATTTTCAAGGCATCAAGATTTCTCAGAAGGCTATGTGTGTTTACATGTAGAAAATGAAGTCCTGACATATTTTTAGTCATTTGGTGTGCTGTAATTAGTGGGGGGTCCCTGATTGGGCTGAATCCCTGAGAGCAATAACATTATTATCAGACATTTTCTTGAGTTTTTTTGTGACTGATGTGTAATTGTAAGAGTTAATAGTGTGACAATTAGCCCCCATAATTGAACCATGAGAAACATTAATGAAGACGTGATCGCTCAGAATCCAAAAACAGTGAACGTTACAGTGATGGGCAGATCCAGACGTATTAACAATATTCAGTGACTCCAGATATTCTGAGATCTGAAAATAATGACAATAATATGAATGGTGCAGAAAAGTCTCAGACCATAAAGCGTCACAAATCTAATGGGCAAACAAATCCGACGAGGTGGCCCAACTGCAGTTTGAGTTGGGCTGAGGGGGGCTCCAGCCCCCCTGCAAATATGGATGGATGTTCCCATGAGAAAAAGAAGCTGGGTCCAGAATCAACAGGCATAAACAGATCATTCGCATAATTATTTATTATCTGGTGAGTTTGGATAGAAGCCTGCAGCAACACTGATGCAACCTCCGGACTTCTCTCGAGCACTACACAGCGTTGTTCCTCTGTGATTCACTCCGCTTCTCTGTACGTCACTTCCGTACCCCAAAGCACGAGAGGCGCCCCCGGCGAAAAACGACAAGACTGACCGGAGAGGCTGAAGTCGTCACTGGTTCGGTTCTGCTCCAGTCCGGCACTCCACCGCATGACAGGCTTCCTCTGTTGAACAATGATGAGACTGACCGAAGAGGCTGAAGTCGTCTCTGGCCTGGTTCTGCTCCAGTCTGGTTCCGGCAGCGCTTCAGAGCATCAGTGTGTTTCCTCCAGGCAAATACAGCAATTCCCATGGAGGTGGACAGTCCTTCGTTTAAAGGTAACAGGCTGCTCACTGAGGATGAGACCGGCTCTATTCAGGAAGAAGTCCCCCACAGCCAACTCGTGTCAGTTCTGGTCCTATTCGGGGATACAAGTACACTTCCCCCACACCAAAATGACGACACCACGAGGGGCAAGTCCAACAGAAAGACAGCAAAATAAAACCCAGCAATTCTTGTCGGAACCAGGTAGAACCACAAGGTCCAGATGAGATGTTTGTTGGGGTCCAGAGATAGAGAAAAAAAACACCGGCTCTTCGTGCAACGACTCCCCGGCTCGTGGGGTCACCTGGCCAGCTTGGTGCGCTCAGAGTGACCGGTGGGGTGGGAGCTGCTGGTCCTGGACCTAAATTTTTTTTGGACAGTCCCATACAACTCTCTGAGTCACTGAACACCGAATTCAGTTGGAAGGGGGATGAACTTTAGTCCGGTTAGAAAAACGGGTCAGTTTGACAATAAAAGACTACAGAGAAGCCGGGGGGAGCTGCTGTCCATTATCTTACCAGAACCAGAAATTTGAAATTTATAAAAGTTAATATTGTGGCACTTAGCCCCCATAATCAATCCATGGTGAGAAGAATTTATAAAGACACAGTTACTTAATAGGTCTCTTGTAAATGAGTCTTCCGGCTCAATGGGAACTAACATGTATAAATAAAGGTCTAATCCATCCATCCATTTTCTTCCGCTTATCCGGGGTCGGGTCGCGGGGGTAGCAGCTTAAGTAGAGAGAACCAGACTTTCCTCTCCCCAGCCACTTGGGCCAGCTCCTCCGGGGGAATCCCTAAATGTTCCCAGACCAGCCGAGAAACATAGTCTCTCCAACGTGTCCTGGGTCTTCCTCTGGGTCTCCTCCCGGTGGGATGTGTCCGGAACACCTCAGCAGGGAGGCGTCCAAGAGGCATCCTAACCAGATGCCCAAGCCACCTCTACTGGCTCCTCTCGACGTAGAGAAGCAGAAGCTGTACTCTGAGTCCCTCCTGGATGATCGAGCTTCTCACCCTATCTCTAAGGGAAAGCCCAGACACCCTGCGGAGAAAACTCATTTCGGCCGCTTGTGTCTGAGATCTCATTCTTTCGGTCACAACCCAAAGCTCATGACCATAGATGAGGGTAGGAACGTAGATCAATTGGTAAATTGAGAGCTTCACATTTTGACTCAGCTCTCTCTTCACCATGACAGACCTGTACAGCGCCCGCTTCACTGCAGATGCTACACCTCTCCGCCCATTGATCTCATGTTCCATTTTTCCCTAATTAGTGAACAAGACCCCAAGATACTTGAACTTCTCCACTTGGGGCAGGACCTCCTCCCTGACCCGGAGAGGGCACTCTACCCTTTTTCCGGCTCAAGACCGTGGCCTCGGATTTGGAGGAACTGATCTTCATCCCGGCCGTGTCGCACTCGGCTGCGAACCGCTTCAGCGAAAGCTGTAGATCACGATCTGATGAAGTCAATAGGACCGCATCATCTGCAAAAAGCAGAGACGCAATCCTAAGGCCACCAAAACGGATCCCCTCAACACCTTGGCTGTGCCTAGAAATTCTGTCCATAAAAGTTATGAATATAATTGGTGACAAAGGGCAGCCTTGGTGGAGTCCAACTCTCAACGGGAACAAGCCCGAGTTACTGCCGGCAATGTGGACCAGGCTCTGACACCGGTCATACAGGGACCTAACAGCCCATATCAAAGGGCCTGGTATCCCATACTCCCAGAGTACCCCCTACAAGGTTCCCCAAGGGACGCAGTCAAACGCCTTCTCCAAGTCCACAATGCACATGTGGACCGGTTGGGCAAACTCCCACGCACCCTTCAGGGCCCAGCTGAGTGTGTAGAGCTGGTCCAGTGTTCAACGACCAGGACAAAAACCGCACTGCTCCTCCTGAATCCGAGCTTCAACTATCCGATGCACCCACCTCTCCAGAACCCCTGAATAGACCTTACTAGGGAGGCTTAAGAATGTGATCCCCTGTAGTTGTAACATACTCTATGGTCCCCCTTTTTGAATAGGGGGACCACCACCCCGGTCTGCCAATCCAGGGGAACTTCCCCCAATGTCCATGCAATATTGCAGTGTCGCGTAAGCCAACACAACCTTACAACATCCAGAACCTTAAGGAACTCCAGGCAAATCTCATCTGCCCCTGGGGCCCTGCTACCTAGGAGATATTTAACCACCTCTGTGATCTCAGCACCAGAGATTGGAGGGCCCGACCCAGAGTCCCCAGGCTCCGCTTCCCCATTGGAAGACGTACCGGTGGGATTGAGGAGGTCTTCAAAGTATTCTGCCAACCGACCCACGACATCCCAAGTTGAGGTCAGCAGCACACCAACCTCACTATAAACAGTGTTGGTGGTGTACCGCTTTCTCCCCCTGAGATGCCGGATGGTGGACCAGAATCGCCTCGAAGCCGTGCGGAAGTCATTCTACATGGCCTCTCCGAACTCCTCATGCACAAGTTTTTGCCTCAGCGACCACCCGAGTCGCATGTCGCTTGGACTGCCGGTACCCATCAGCTGCTTCCAGGGTCCCACAGGCCAAAAAGGCCCATAAGACTCTTTCTTCAGCCTGACAGCATCCCTCACCGCCGGTGTCCACCACCGGGTTCGAGGGTTGCCGCTGCGACAGGCACCGACAATCTTGTGGCTGCAGCTCCAGTAAGCCGCCTCAACAATAGAGGCACAGAACATGGCCCACTTGGACTCAATGTCCCCCACCTCCCCCAGAACATGTTCAAAGTTCTGTCAGAGGTGGGAGTTAAATCTCTGTCTCACAGGAGATTCTGCCAGACGTTCCCAGCAAACCCTCACAATACATTTGGGCCTGCCATGTCTGACCGGCATCCTCCCCCACCATCGGAGCCAATTCACCACCAGGTAGTGAACAGTGGACAGCTCCACCCCTCTCTTTACCCGAGTGTCCTAGACATGTGGCCGCAGATCAGATGAGATGATGACAAAGTTTATCATCAAATGGCAGCCTAGGGTGTCCTGGTGCCAAGAGCACATATGGACACCCTTATGCTTGAACATGGTGTTCGTTATGGACAATCCATGATGAACACAGAAGCCCAACAACAGAACACCACTCGGGTTGAGATCAGGGGACCCATTCCTCCCAACCACAACCCTCTAGGTCTCACTGTCATTGCCCACGTGAGCATTGAAGTCCCCCAGCAGAACAAGGGAGTCCTCAGGAGGTGCACTTTCTAGTAGCCCTCCAAGGACTCCAAAAAGGGTAGATAATCTGAACTGCCATTTGATGCATGAGCACAAACAACAGTCAGAACCCGTCCCCCCACACATAGACGAAGGGAGGCCACCTTCTCATTCACTGGGGTGAACCCAAACACACAGGCACCAAGATGGGGGGCAATAAGTATGCCCATTCCTGCTCGGCGCCTCTCACCAGGGGCAACTCCAGAGTGGAAGAGTGTCTAACCCCTCTCAAGGAAACTGGTTCCAGAGCCAGAGCCATGCGTAGAGGTGAGTCCGACTATTTCTAGCTGGAACCTCTCAATCTTACACACCAGCTAAGCCTCTTTCCTCACCAGTGAGGTGACATTGCACGTCCCAATAGCCAGCTTCTGTAGCCAAGGATCAGACCACCAGGGTCCCTGACCTCGGCCACCACCCATCCCACATTGCACCCAACCCCTTTGGCCCCTCCCTCAGGTGGTGAGCCCATGGGAAGGGTGACCCACATCTCCTCTTCGGGCTGTGCCCAGCTGAGCTCCATGAGTAAAAGCCCAGCCACTAGGCGCTCGCCCGCGTGCCCCACCTCCAGGCCTGGCTCCAGAGTGGGGCCCCGGTGTCCCACGTCTGGGCGAGGGAACAGACGAGACCAACAGCATGAGCTGGAACAGATCCTTCAGCTGACCAGCTCTGAACCGATGGCCCCATACAGATTCAAATAATCCAGATGATTGCAGATGGAAGATGAAAATTCAGAACTCCAATACAGAAGCCAATCCTTCAAGCAGCTCCTCTGCAGTGCTTCTCAGCACTAGAGGCTTCCTCGCAGGTGAGCAATGTTCAGACTTGGCTCGGTTCTGGTGCAGTTCTGTCAATTTCACCACAGTTGACAGCAAGATGTCCATGAAGAGAGCCGGTCCTTCAGTGACCAAAGGTCAGGCTGACTGCTGAGGCTGGGATTGGCTTGGTTCTGGTTGGCTTGCTTCTGGTCCAGCTCTGATCAACTCACCCCACAGCTGACAGCAAGACATCCATGAAGAGAGCTGGTATGACAGAAAGCCATCAACAAACCACACAGTAGTCCCAGTCAGAACCAAACAATCCAAAGAGGTCCAGGTGAAAAGTCTGGTTAGAATCTGGAGAAAAACACCGGACCTTCGGACAACGTCTCTCCCGCTCGAGAGGTGATCTGGCCGACAAGCAGTGCTCGGAATGACCGATTTGTTGGAATTGGTCCTGGTCACAAAATTCCCGGATGGTTCTGTTTGTCTCTTTGAGTCCACTGAGAACCAAAATCGGTTAGGAGAGGAACTAAACTTTTAGTCCAATTCAAAATGGGGTCAGTTTGATGTTATGGACTGCATGGAAGTCACGGAGCTGCTGTCTTGCTGCTACTCAGACCAAGAAGTTATTGCCACTTTCTTTGCCACTTTCTCCACTCTCCTTGGCTCCACATGACCCGGCACCAGTGAAGGACCTCCCTACTGTCAGTATCCACCCCACTCAGCTCTTTTTATGGGACACCTTGTTTGAGGTTTCTAGCGTTCTGCTCCGAGGGGCCAATTTTGACATAAGCAGACAGCAACTGTTGATTTGCCAGTGGAGCTATGTCACTGTATGACCCACCCAGCAAAACAGGAAACAACATCTTAACTGCCACTTCCTCATCGTGTTGACGGACAGCACCACAAGAAATAAGCACATTTACTGAGAGATATCAAAGATAAATGTGCAGTATGGCTACACCTGGACTTATAAGCAGTGCTGAGATAAGCTAATGAAGTTCACGTCTGATTATAGGGTGAATAAGGAGCACAATGGGTGGAGTGGCTCAAACACAAAAGGACCAGTTACAATCCTGACCACTGCATTGATGATCCTGCCCACAGAGCGGGGAAACAAGTCAGCTTCCAATGTTGTGGGAAATAATTTCAGAAGATGCGAGAAGAGGAGACCAGTGGAGTTGTACTTACCTATGGCAAAGCAGCATTGTTGAAGTTCTCTCACAAGTAAAAAAAGAACAAAGTGCGAGATTGAAAGAGATTGGTGCGGCTTCTGCAGATTTGCATACTGTGCACAAAGAAACATTTGAACCATGACAGCCACACAACATTCAGAGCCTTCAGCATCTCTGAGTGAATCACGTCCACCACTGGTGCCCTGACACCCACCCAAACGAAGCACATCCTGAGATTGGGCTTGCTTTATTTTTCAGATTCACCAAATGGTTTGCCAAAACATCCTTGAGAACAACCAAAAGTTATTTTCCATGGGCTCCTCAAATTCCTCCCATACCTGAGTTTTTGAATCCACAACACAAAAGCCCAATCCTTCTAGCCACCTGGTACCTATCAGAATCAGAATAAGCTTTATTATCATTGTACCAAAATGCATTGAGATTATGTTTGTACAGTCATCTGAAAGATGATAGACATCTTTCTTAATTTACACATATCCCAGAAGAAATTTAATGTTGGCCTGCTTCGAGGCCAATTGGGGGAAACAGATTCAGATAAGCCACGGTTGATTAACTTTTTTCAGGCAGCTTGTTATTTTTCATGAGCCTTGAGTTCTGCTGGTACTTTTAATCCAAAATGGCCAGATTTGTGGTTTGATTTCCGCCGGTGCCAAAAAACAGAAACCCTGCTATCATGATTCCAATAGCTTCTGTGTTCTCCTGAGACAATATGGAAAGGCACATCAAATCCATGACGTATCCTGCCACGTGTGTCTCAGTGGAGCATGAGGGTTCTCCAGGTCCCTGTCACTTTGTTGAAAAAAATGATCGTTGAAAGTCCAGCTGACCAGATCCATGACAGTAGTTTATGTTTTGGAAGATGTGTTAATAGGAGCTCCGATACACAAGACAGAGAGCAAAAAAGCAAGAGGAGGACGTGAAAGGGAAGAAAGGCATCCATCTTGCACAAGAGCGAGTGCTGAAAATACAAACCGGATTCCAAAAAAGTTGGAACACGAAACAAATTGTGAATAAAAACTGAATGCAATGATGTGGAGGTGCCAACATCTAATATTTTATTCAGAATAGAACACAAATCACAGATCAAAAGTTTAAACTGAGAGAATGTATCATTTTTAGGGAAAAATCTGTTGTTTCCAAATTTCATGGCATCAACAAATCCCAAAAAAGTTGGGACAAGTCCATTTTTACCACTGTGTGGCATCCCCCCTTCTTCTTACAACACTCAACAGATGTCTGGGGACAGAGGAGACCAGTTTCTCAAATTTAGAAATAGGAATGCTCTCCCATTCATGTCTAATACAGGCCTCTAACTGTTCAATCGTCTTGGCTCTTCTTTGTCGCACCTTCCTCTTTATGCTGCACCAAATGTTCTCTATAGGTGAAAGATCTGGACTGCGGGCTGGCCATTTCAGTACCTTCTCCTACGTAGCCATGATGTTGTGATTGCTGCAGAATGTGGTCTGGCATTATCGTGTTGAAAAATGCAGGGTCTTCCCTGAAAGAGATGACATCTAGATGGGAGCATATGTTGTTCTAGAACCTGAACATAGTTCTCTGCATTAATGATGCCTTTCCAGACATGCAAGCTGCCCATGCCACAAGCGCTCATGCAACCCCATACCATCAGTGATGCAGGCTTCTGAACAGAGCGTTGATAACATTTATTTTTTTTTTTCATTTAGCCTTTATTTATCCAGGTTAGTCTCATTGAGCCACGAGAACTCATTTTCAAGAGAGACCTGTTTTTTAGGGAGCACATGGTGGGGTTAAGGGCCTTGCTCATGGGCCCAGAGTGGGGCGAATGAGGGTGGGGGCAAGTGTGGGTGTTTCACCTACCCCACACACAATTTTTTGATGTTGTCGGGGCCGGGGCGTGAACCGGCGATCTTCGGATCACAAGCCCACCTCTCTAACCTCTGCGCCACCACTCCCAAATAACAACTTGGGCTATCCTTGTCCTCTCTGGTCCGGATGACATGGCGTCCCAGTGTTCCATAAAGAACTTCAAATCATGACTCATCTGACCACAGAACAGTCTTCCATTTTGCCACACTCAATTTTAAATGACCCCTGGCCCAGTGCAAAAGGCTGAGCTTGTGGAGCTTGCTTAGAAATGGCTTCCTCTTTATACTGTAGAGTTTCAGCTGGCAACAGCGGATGGCACGGTGGATTGAGTTTACTGACAATGCTTTCTGGAAGTATTCCTGAGCCCATTCTGTTATTTCCTTGACAGTGGCATTCCTGTTTGAGGTGCAGTGACGTTTAAGAGCCTGGAGATCACGAGCATCCAGCTTAGTTTTACGGCCTTGACCCTTATGCACAGCGATTGTTCCAGATTATCTGAATCTTTTGATGATGTTATGCACGGTTGATGATGATAACTTAAAAGTCTTTGCTATTTTACGCTGGGTAACATCATTCTGGCATTGCTGCACTATCTTTCTGTGCAACAGTGGTGGAATTGGTGATCCTCTTACCATCTTGGCTTCTGAGAGACTCTGACAATCTGAGAAGCTCTTTTTATACCCAATCATGTTGTCAATTGACCTAATTAGTGACACTGTGAAATTTTGAATCAACATATTTTTCCTTTAAAATGTTACATTTACTCAGATTAAACTTTTGATCTGTCATCTAAGTTATATTACGAATAAAATATTGACATTTGCTATCTCCACATCATTGCATTCAGTTTTTTATTCACAATTTGTTTAGTGTCCCAACTTTTTTGGAATCCGGTTTGTAAAAAAATCAGCTGCATCAGGAGTACAAGACAGGCAAGCCCTGAAGGCCCCCTTCTTCATCTTGATGGCCTCTATCACTGCCAGTGTCCACCAGCAGGTCTTTTAATTCCCACTGTGACAGGTACCAATAACCTTCACTTCACAGCTCCTGAAAGCCATATCTGCAGTAGAGGCTGAGGGGCTTCTCTACATATAATATTTATCCAAGATAAAAAGCTGATAACAGACAGGTAACCAACAGTTTGGTCAATAACAGCAGTCATTTTTTGCCATTTCCTGTTGTCTGTTAGAAAAGAGACAGCTGAAAAGAGAAGACATGTGACAGAGGACATAATACATCACCTAAGAAACAAAAATAATTCATGCATTAAAGTTTATTTGGCATAATCAAATATCAGATTAAAATTAATAGTTACTAATCACTGAAGTTTGGTATATTTAGTAAATTCTATTTGACAGTCCTGATTTTTTTTTTTTTTTTGTGTGTGATTAAAGATTCGCTGGCACCACCCATAAAGCAGAAAGCCAAATTTAAAATCAAGGATGCCAAGTGTCACCTGAGCCCCCGCAACAAGGAGAAACAGAGAGACTCATCCAGGCCGAATATTCATGGTAAAGAACTGCAATGATGCAACTCAGCAGCTAATGCACAAATGCTGGTAAACCATGTTGATTTTCACCTTTTTAACCTCTATTTTTTACTCTGCAAGGAGACCAGTTCCCCTGCACTGATGACTGTCAGGTGACATTTGTCAATCTGAAATGTGATTCATCAAAGAAGCGACGCAGAGGACGCAAGTCTCCATCCAAAGAGGTTTCCCTTATCACAGCTGAGTTTGAAATGGAAATGAAGGAGGAAGAAGCCTCAGGTATGCTTTTTTTTTTTCTTGAATAAATAAAAATACAATGGAATGATTTGCAAACCTTCATAAACTCACAGTTTATTCATAATTTAACAATAAACATATCAAACGTTTAAACTAAGACAATGTATTGGTTTTAGTATAGAAATAAAATAATTTTAAATTTTATGGTAGCAACACATCAAGAAATTTATGAAAAGGTCATATTTTCCACTGTGAAGTATCCCCCTGTCATGAAACAAAGAGGGGGAATTGGAAAAACCCTTCGTCCATCCATGTTGTGAGCTGATAATGAAGAATAAGTGAGGTTCCAACTTCCATTTTGGTCTACAGTATACCTCTTTTCTTCTTCATAGTGTAATTCCTACCCACTTGAATATCTTGCACCAAAAACATGAATGTTTACATGCATTACCTTTTCAATTCCAGTCCAGAAAAACACTCATCTCCAAAGCGACAAACATTCATTATTCAAATTCTTCAGTGACGGGGGATATCGGCATATTGTTTGTTTGTATGAAACATAAACTAATTTTAAATTTTGATAGCAACATATCTAAAATACCGTGGCCATGTTTCCCACTATGAAGCACAGCCTCTTGTTTTCAAAACAGTCTGTAAGTGTCTAGGAAGAGCTGATGGTTGGTTTGGTCCAGAGAAAATTGTGTTTCTGGATGATGCTCATGTATGTTTTCTTCTTTGAATGTGAATGCATAGAGCTGTATCTCACATATTGGATGGCACGGAGAACTGTCCTTCCAGACAATGACTTGTGGACGTGTTCCTCGAAGTCAAAGACCAGGAGGAGGGAAATGTGTCAGGAGACACAGGGAGAAGTGGAAAGTGAAAAATGTAGGACTGAGGGTCAGTAGTGGAGAAAGTACTCAAACACTGTACTTAAGTAAAAGTACAAATAAACAGACAAAAATGTACTCTAATAAAAGTAGAAGTACCACATTAACATTTTTACTTAAGTAAAAGTAAATAAGTACTTACTTTTAAAAGTACTTAAAGTATTAAAAGTAAAAGTACTTGCTGAATGTATTACCTAATGCAATGGTCTACAATATTTTTGTGTGCCTACCGTATGTATATTTTCTGTAATACAATAATAGTTTTGTGCATTTTAATGAACAATGCTGCAGATAATACGTTTTTATTGTGTTTACCCTGTGACACCGTTCACACTTGGACTTGTGATTCTGTGCATCAGAATTTCAGGGATGACATGCAGAGTTAAATGCCATTAAGCAAAATAAGAAAGAGGAATGATTATATCTTTGGAAGTTTTTATTTAACACAAAGCAAAACCAATGTGTCGTTTTAACTGCAGTAAACACATTTAAGTAAAAGTTGTCTGCCTGAAAAAGGATCATTAGACCTAACAAAGGAATCTGATAATTTCAACTCCAGTTTGTCATCAACTCTAGTTAAAATACTGTCTAGTTATTCTAGTGAACAATATTTTAACTTCCTGACACCATTTTCAAAACTTCGACCTGAGTGTTGAGCCATTTGGAGACATCTGTTGTCTCCTGTCCTAACATTCCCTGAACTGACACATTTTAATATTGCAGCAAGAATTTCTTGTTCAAGTTCAGAAGAAGTTGATTTTCAAAGTTTTTTACTCCAGTCTGTCTCTTTTGGGAGAGAGAATCTCTCCTGCTGTACTAAACAGTCTTTCAATAAGGCCATGGGTGGCACATATCTTCTGGCTGACTCTTCACAGTGGAATCCATTTAGGGTGTGTTAGCTGTACTGTGGGTGCGCTCAGCTCAATGACATATATACTAGAATATACGTCATTGGCCCGGCTCTTCTTGAAGGCGGGCCTAACGTTACCTGCCCACTTTGCAGTGATTCAATGGACTAACTCCCCTCTCACCATTGGTTACTTTCAGACTAAAGAACAAATAAAAAAATGCAATGTGAATGTAATGTGTAACGCAATACATTATAGAAATGTTGTAAATGGTAAATACTGTACTTATATAGCTCCTTTCTATCTTATTTCAACATACTCAAAGTGCTTTACACTACAATCTGTGTCCTCATTTACTCATCCACACAGCACTCTACTAGATCTCTACAAAGCTAATTGAACAAATCATTCTAAAGAGACTAATCAGAGCTTTATCACATTCATACACTGATGGGACACACATCGGAGGCTATGAGGGGTTCAGTGTCTTGCCCATGGACACTTCAGCATGTGACTGCTGGTGGATTCGAACCCCCAACTCTCGCATTGGAGGGCGACTGCTCTAACCACTCAGCCACAGCCGCCCCATTGTGTAGTAGAAAGTACATATGCTTGATGTAAAATATAGTGGAGTAAAAGTCAAAAGTACCCATGTTTAACTCTACTTAAGTAAAGTATAGATGCATGAAAAATGTACTTAACAGTACAGTAACAAAGTACTTGTACTTTGTTACATCCCATACCACTGCTGAGGGTTGCAACTCTAAATTTGGGGACAATGACAGGTAATGGTAGAGAGCTGTCTGACATGTTGCAGGGAAGGAAGGTAGATGTTTTATATGTCCAAGAGACCAAGTGGAAGAGCAGCAAGGCTCGTAGCATTGGAGCAGGGTTTTACCGTGGTGTGGCTATAAAGAGAAGTGGAGTATGGGTGGTCCTGAAGGAAGAGTTGGCAAATAATGTAGTAGAGGAGTTCCAGTGATGATATCACACTGAAAGGATTGAGGCTAAGGAGCTCCCGGACATTTCATCCCTAATTGTACAATTTAACTTTCATTTTTGGACCCAAGATTGCTTTTTTGGGAGGGAGATGGCTAATGGCGCAAACCACAATAATAAAGTGATGGAGAACACGGATAAACCAAAATCCCACAAAAATGCCCAACGCCAACCTAATAACAAGGCAGCTAACAAGGAAGGAAACGTGGAGGAGGCTAGTGTGAGTATAGCGGTGGATGTAGCCGCGCTGGCTTTTTATTTTTTTCCTTCCCTTGTCCTGTCCGGCATTGTGACAATTAGAATAATTGTCTGAGCGTCAAAGTGATGCCCAACAGATTTACTTTCACAAGCCGAGCATTATGTCTGGCCTTAATGCTCCACTTGATATATAAATAAAGTTTTATTAGAATTTGCTTTGAGTTTGTTTCAGATGTAATGGACATGGGGATGAAAAACAAAGAAGAAAACAAAGCAGAAAAGTGAGAGAATGTTTAAAAGGTAAAGAAGGAGATAGGAATAGAGGAGAGAGAGGGGGATAAAGAGAACACAAATTAACATAATTGAAGTCTGCCTCTAGACCTGCGGAAAGAGAGAGAAAAAAAAGACAAAACCGAGAAACCACAGCAACAAACAACATATATAATAAAGTCCATGCTCAATAATCCAGGTATACAATCGAACATTTTTCAGTCAGGTCATCTGGATAGTTTCTTTTTTTGGTGCTGAAACATTTCTCCTTCGATCCAGAAGGCTTCATCAGTCAAGGAAGCACACAACACAAAACTGATTCTTCCCCCAAACAGCTTACTCCAAAGTGGAACAAACCAGTTATGTTGGTGCTAAGATGGTGTCTTTGGCGCGCTCCCTCCTCCATTGCCGGCCGTCTTCCTATCTATCAGGCTATAAAATTAACTTGGATAAATCACTAGCAATCCCAATTGGTTTTACTGATGAAACCCCCCCTGCCTTCTATTTCCCCCTTTTCTTGGTCAGATTTGGGATTTGAATATTTGGGGATTGATATAAATCCTAATGTTAGGTACTTGCTGAGAAATAATCTGATTCAAGTACAAAAAGAAAAAAAATCTGTACACCTCTTTTATAATTGTCTATTGCTGTCGCTGTTGTCCATTATTGTCATCATTCTTTGTTGAAATCAGGTCTCTCTTGTAAATGAGTCCTCAAGGCTCAATGGGATTAACCTGTCTAAATAAAAGTTGAAAGAAAATTAAGAGACCTCACAAGATGGATGAATTTGCAAATTTCATGGATAAGCCTTATAAAAATGAACATCCTGCCAAGGTTACTTTACCCAATGCAATTGCTACCAATCTATATTTCTAAGAATATAGCTAAAGGGATTGAAAGGGTTTTCTCTAAATTTATTTGGCAAAGGAAAAGACCGAGGCTGAGCATGAGAACTTTGCAGCTTCCAAAGGTTAAAAAGGGTTTGTCCTTCCCTAACATTAGACATTATAACTGGGCCTGTCATGGCAAAATTATTAGTGAGTGGCTTCATAATTATCTTAAAGGAAAGGAGGAACCGTTCGAAAACTGGCATGTAGTCCCTTTAATTTATTAGGAGAGCTTGCAGGTGGAAAAAAATCCCGTTTGAAGAGGGAGGATAGTCAAATTTTGCAAAATACAATGAAAATTTGGTGAAACATTAACAATTACATTGGAAGGAAGGAACCAATTACCTATATTACACAAATTATCACTAACAAAGACTTACTTCCTCCCAGCAATATTTAAACACTGGCACAAAAAAGGTGTCAAAATAATAGCAGATCTGTTTGACAATAATAACATATTGATGAACTTTGCCCAACTTCAAAATAAATTTGGTTTGTCATCCAAAGATTTCTCTGCATACCTTCAAATATGTCACTTTGTAACTTCTGGTATTGGGATGCTGCAGGATGTTAACACACTCCCAGGGCCTATAGAAAAAATCCTTATCAAGTTTACCTTGGATAAAGGATTTATTTCGAGATTCTTTGAGGTTTTGCAAGGTCGGGTTAATCATAGCGTGGGAAATGTCCTCAGACATTGGGAGGGAGATCTGGGGAAAACCTGTGGGGAGGAGGTTTGGGGAAACTGCTTTAAATGATCCCACTCATTGTTTCCAAGTAATAAATTTAAAGAAACTCAATATAAGATACTTCATAGACAGCACAGGATACCATATTTTCTTAATAAAATAGATCCCAACCGATCATCATACTGTCCTAAATGTAGGACAAATATTGGAACATATAGTCATTGTTTTTGGGAATGCTCTGCTATATCAAAGTTTTGGAATTGTGTGACTAAAGAGATAAGTGCATTGGTACAGAGTAAAGTTTGTAAAGATCCAGGGCAGTGTCTATTGGGGCTGCCTCCCCCAGATAAAAGAGTAAAAGGTAAAAAACTTCAGCTGGCAAACAAACTATTATTTTTAAGTCATAAACGTATACTGCATAACTGGATCAGTGATAAACCTCCTACAGTAACTCAATGGTATAAAGAAATATTTAAAATTATGCCAATGGAGAGTCTAAGTGCTAAACTAAATGGCAATATACCATACCATACCATTTTATTTATAGAGCACTTAAAACAGCAACAAGGCCAACCAAAGTGCTGTACAGACAGAAAAACAGGTAACACACAAAGCAAAATACAAAATTAAGTAAATCAGAAATATAGACATGTAGTGAACTAAGCCTCAGGTCAAATCTGGCCTTGAGGGCTTTCCTGGGACAAGAACTGTATTTCATTGATTTGAGTCCAGAAACACAAGATTAAGTTCATCCAGAGACTTCCTAAGTGTCCTGCACTGATCAATTGAAAGAACACTCTCTTTTTTATTATCATTACTATTTTACAAATGTTTTGATAATCAAAGTGTGTTTAGTTCAAACCATTTTTAAATGTTGAAGTGAACTACTCATTTTAAATCAACTGTGAAACAGTTAATGATTTATTTTTTAATCCTCATTCAAAGTAGAAATCAAGTTAGAATGTGTTACGGAGTAATTCATGCATTTTCTGATTTTCTGTCTGAAATGAGCAAGTTGTGATGTTGGTCCAAGGTTGGAGGCAAGAAGACAAGTTGTTGGAACGAACTGTCATGTTTTATATCCTCTCAGACGTAAATAGAGAAGCTGGCACCTGTTTTCCCCCAACTCGCCTAAACATTTCTCTCGTCTGTCTCAAAACATCTTCTGTCCGTTCCAAAACAATTTTTCTGTTTTTCTGACTTTTAATAACCTCTTACATCACTAAAACACACCCCTGTCTGGTCGATCGACCAATCAGGAACTTCCCAAATGAACCGGAAATAGAACTCTTTAAATGTCAGCACTTCCTAGTTCGTGCAGTCGAGTGCGGTGGGAGAGCAGTTCAGTTCGCAGAGCAAACCAAACGGAAGAAGTGCTGGAGAGAACAGGAGTTCCAGACATGATCCGGAGTTCTTCCGAGTCTTGTGGGAATTATGCAATCTTCCACATCTGAGTGGAACTCTGACGGACTTACAACTCATGTGAGTCCAACCGGGAGGTGAACGTGTGTCGAACAAGTACTGTCACTACTTCGGACGATTCACAGCTGTTCCTACGGAGACGCTGAAAGGGTGTGTTAAATGGAACTCCATACCAGTGGAGACATCTCCTACAGGTAAAGAGTCGATTTACATTACCTAAGTGTACCGAGGAGGAAGCTGAGATCTTAACGGAGAGTGCCGTTCTGATACCGACACATTTCCCTCATCCATCTTCTCTCTCAATTTTAACTCCTTCATCCCCTATCTTTAAACTCTTATATCTTGCCAGTGATCATCCAGATATTTTCAGAAATGTCTGTTGTAATGCTTGAAATGGGGAAATCATGGCCGTATGGTTTCCTCCTTGTAAAACTTGCTAATTAATTATGTTGTTGTTGAAATCAATTTGCCAAATTAATGTAAATGTTTGATGTTAAACTTTGATTCTGTTAATAAATGACCGCATTCATTTGATGGGTCAAAGAAAATTAACGTCTCACGTTACATTTTAATTATTCAATGCACGATATTATTCAGTCCAGAAAAATTAATGAATCCGTTTAATTTATGGATAATATATTACAGATATATAATCCTCTACATCTGGTGGCCCCGTACAGGTTCATGAATGGACTGTTATTCGTGTAACAATGGAATTTATCATGTTGGCATGAAATGAGATGTGCAGATTGTTGCTGTGTGAAACGCAGCGTTGTGGCAGCTGCAATGCTCGGAGAAAAAACAGCAATGTTTGCAACTGTGGTGTTTTGAAAGCTGAGCTTTGAGAGTCAATGTGTTCGTTTAAAAGCTGAATTTGTACATCTGTTGTGTAACTGAAGCTGATGAGCTGTGAAAAACGTGGATTCTGTTTAAACGGACGGAGGTTCTGTTCGACCCGAGTCTGGTCCGGCTCGGTTCTGATAAGTTCGAACGAGTGTTTTAAATGGATGGAGAGACGTTTTTAAGAACGGAGCGCCGTCTCCGTGAGCTTTGAGAGTTGATAAGTTACATTTTTAACAGAAAATAGTACATTTTGAAAGTTTTCATGACGAAAAGTTGACCGGAATGTTCAAGCTAAATGCTAACACGCTAGCTGAAATAGCGAGCGGCGATTGGTCGAAAACCGTTGTTTGAAACGCTCTGATTCGCTGAGAGACGTGTCTGTCGTCACTTCCTCTGATGTCAGGTCGTAAAACCCACCCCCGTTGCTGTTCTGTCATTGGTAGATTCAGTCACGTGACCCGGAAATGAAGCTCGTCTTCATAGGGAATTTCAATCTGCTGTTTAAAGTTGAAAAACGCTTTAAAGTTGGTTCTGATCCGCTGCTCCGTTTCTTTGAAGCCTAATCGCTGAAACTTTGCCACATTTAAGTTTTAAATCCGTCATTAAATGGTGTTTTTGGACCACGCTAGCCAATGCTAATTTTAAGCTAACGGCTAACGACCGGATGTCACCAAAGCCACAGGAAGTCACCGCGACTCCTACTGGTCATCACTAACAGTGTCTGGGTTAAAATAAAATAAGGTTATACTGCCACCTCCTGTTAGAAACTTGAAATCACAGTTTCACTTTGTTTTTAGGATATTTTGGGTGAAATTACACGTGTTTATTCCTGTCAGACGCATTTTTGAGTTAATAAACGTTCTTCAAGCTGAATTATTACTGTTATCTTGCATTTAAAAAGTGATAAAGGTGTTTATGCCAGAAAGGCATTTACCAAGACATTTTTCATTCACTGATAATTCCTCAAACAGAGGTGCAAAATGAAAAATTAGAAACTTTTTAAAGATACAGTCCAGATATTCACAGAGTTGATAAAGTTTACTCATTTGCTGAAAAGATAATACACGTTTAATTGCTAGAACACTAAATAAGCGTAATTATATCAGAAAAAGGAAACTTTTCTGATTTGTTTTACTACCTAAAACACTACATCTTCCTATTTAACTTTTAAATAGAAGATAATGGTAGGAGAAGACGAAAACGTTGACCTTTTAAACTCCCAAGATGACATCATCCTGGGAGCCTTATGTATTTTAACAAATCCAATTATTGATGCACCGTTAGAACACCTTGATGAAACTCAAAGAGCGGAAGAACTGAGAAGTTTAGCAAAAGGAGCCACGGTTAAAGAGAATAAAAAGCAGAGCCATGAACGGTTAGCAAAAATTTCTCTGCTTCTCAAAGACGAATTGGATCATCAGGTTGCACAAATTGTCGTGCTGTCTATAGCATATGCAACTGACAAGGAGAGGTTTCTCAAATTGATGGAACAGTCTAAACTTGATGAAGAGACACGTGCAGTTGAGGTGCAAGGTGAGAGGGAGCTCTTAGAAAATCAGCTGTCATTACAGGCTCACTCATTTGAAGAGAAGATTAGGGATAAAGAGCTTCAGTACCAAGCATTGTGTTCAGACAACTGTGTGCTACAACAACAGTTGCAGCTCGCATCAAAAGCTCTGAACGAATGCAGACTGGAAAAAGACGCGTTACTCCTACAGAGCGTGCGTTTACAAAGTGAATGTCAAACATCACAGGAACGCTTAAAAGCCTGTGAGGAGAAATTAGCCACGGCAACAAAAAAAAGTTCTGACGTGGGGCGAGGTTGTCTGGAACTCAAAGAAGATCAAGGTCAGAGTCCAGGCCACCCGCCATCACCTCAGAAAGATTTTGGTGCACCTCTTGCTCTTAATCCCATTCTGTAACCTCCACATGTGTGTAGAGAAACACCTCCACCCTCATCTCGAGTGATAGGGACAGACCTGAACAAGTTTGCACTACAAACCATGCAAGAGAGACCGTTGATACTTCCTCCTTCAATAGATGATTTGCAAAAAATCTCAAAACATGTACAGCGCTTTGTACCGGGACCAATGGGTTCAACTGGAACAAAAGCGTACCTCAGAGACCTTGAATTCAGACTGGGTGGTTATCCTAATGCTACGGTTGAGGATAGAATCAGTCTGATAAGGCTCACTTAAGACAGAGAGGTGTTCACCTTCATCGAGCGTCTACCTAATGCAACGAGAAGGGATTACAACCTTCTGTGCGAAGCTTTGATCAGAGAGTATGACCCCTGCACGGGACCTGCTGGTTTCCCAGCTGCTGACAAGGTCACGCAAGGCAAGCATGAACATCCAAAGATTTATTACAAAAGAATCTTCCAAGCTTATTTTGGTAACAGAAATGAAACCGGAATGGAGGAGGAAGAAGGTTTTAAATTTGTTTTCAGCAAAAATCTCCACACTGACTTTAAAACGTCAGTACAAATGATGGCAAATTTCAGAGAAAAATCCATCAATGAGATTAAACAGTGTGCTGTGAATGTGTTTGAGGCATGTTCTCATGCTAAGACGCCCATAGAGGTGTTTCCTGGTATAAAGGTTAAACCCCACTCCCTAGAACTGGAAGGACGGCGTGCTTCGCCGCCTCCTCCTAAAAAAGGCGAGAAAAAGCAGTCTTTTCAAGCTAACAAACCGCGTCATGAAGGTGCACGCTGGGACAAAAAAGCTCCTCTTTCAGAGGATGAACGTGATTATCGTAAATGGGGTGTGCGTAGGACGCAAAGATATGGGAACCAGAGTGACCCATATTATCAGGGGAAGTCCGAAAAGGAACCTCCAAAAGACTTACCTAGCCGTCCCCCACCTCGGACGAAGCGAACCGAGGCAAAGAAATCACAAAAGTTCCAGAAACAAGGCCCTACACCTCTGAGCTCGGAAGAGACAGAGAAATTACGTAGGTTTTTAGAAACTTTGAAACACACTGACACGGGAAACCAACCTGGAGCACTATGCAGTGATGTGATCACTATTGCATCTGAGGGCGCGAATGACAACATTACAGATGTCGGTGGAACATACCAAGACGTTGCTGTTGTTGCCTCAAACAACCCCTCATCGGATGAAAGGGGGGTAATCACACACACAAACGATGACGAGTCATCGCAAGCTGAACACGCAGAAACAGCTACAGCTGTGCTGACGGTTCAGACAAACCAAGATTACATAGACAAGGCTGAACGTGTGAAGAAGCGTCAGAAAAAACCCAAGAGGTTTCTGTGTAACTTTATCAGAAGGGGGGTCGCCAAAAAGGCGTACCTGTCAGTGACACTCGAAGGTGTCCTCACACATGAAGCACTTCTGGACGGTGGGGCAGACATAACAATTATGTCAGCTAAACTGTTCGAGGAGCTGAGGACAGCCGCTGCCGGTGTTAACAGGATAATACCTCTCTCTGAATGTGCTATAGAAATGCAGGGTCTCTCAGAGAAGAGGACAACCCTGACAGCTGTAGCAATGGTTCACATGCAGGTTGGCAGAATGACACTGTACCACCCGGTACACGTGTCTCGTGTTGACTCA
>NC_056519.1:30278501-30282790 GCF_014905685.2 Nematolebias whitei
ATCATCCAGATATTTTCAGAAATGTCTGTTGTAATGCTTGAAATGGGTAAATCATGGCCGTATGGTTTCCTCCTTGTAAAACTTGCTAATTAATTATGTTGTTGTTGAAATCAATTTGCCAAATTAATGTAAATGTTTGATGTTAAACTTTGATTCTGTTAATAAATGACCGCATTCATTTGATGGGTCAAAGAAAATTGACGTCTCACGTTACATTTTAATTTCAATGCACAATATTATTCAGTCCAGAAAAATGAATGAATCCGTCTAATTTATGGATAATATATCACAGATATATGTTCCTCAACAGACATAAAAACGATGCAGATAATGATGACAAACCAGTGTGGAGCATACAGGATCAAAACACAGATCATCTGGTGTTGAAAGCCACCGAATAGTAGTGGGTTTTTAAACGGGACTTGAAAACTGAGAGGGAGGGGGCCTGTCTGACAAGCAGAGGTAACTCGTTCCAGAGTCTTGGTCCTGCTACAGAGAAGGCCCTGTCACCTCTGCGCTTAAGACGAGTTCCTGGAACTGTGAGAAGCAACTGGTCTGCTGACCTCAGGGAACGTGGTGGGACATACGGCTGTAGCAGATCAGAGCAATGGGGGGGGGGGGGGAACTGTTCAGTGATTTGTAGACATACATGAGTATTTTGAACTGGATTCCAAAGTGAACCGGTAGCCAGTGCAGTGAGGCCAAAACTGGTGTAATGTGCTCTCTTTTGCCTGTACTGGTTAAAAATCGGGCTGCTGCATTCTGGACCAGTTGTAGTCGTGCAATGGAGGTCTGACTGATACTAAACAGGAGCGAATTGCAGTAATCAAGCCTAGATGTAATGAATGCATGTATTACTGTCTCCAGGTTATTTTTGGACAATATGGGCTTCAGTTTAGACAGCTGCCTCAGTTGGAAGAAGCATGATTTAACAATCATGTTTACATGATTGTTAAGTTTCAGGGAAGGGTCCATTATCACTCCGAAATTAGTGACTCTTTATTTAAAAAAAAAAGAAACTGTCCAGATGACTTGACTGAAAAATGTTGGATTTTATACCTGGATTATTGAGCATGGACTTTGTTGTTTTCAACCAGTTTGACATGACTGTCAGCAAGGAAGAGGGCCAGCAATGGAGGCAGGGTGTACCAAAGAGACCATCTAATCACAAACAGAATTGGTTGTTCCACTTTGGAGTAAGCTTTGGAGGAAGAATCAGTTTTGCTGTGTGTTTCCTTGACTGATGAAGCCTTCTGGACCAAAGGCGAAATGTTTCAGCACAAAAAAAAGAAACTGTCCAGATGACCTGACTGAAAAATGTTGAATTGTATACCTGAATTATTGTGCCTGGACTTTGTTGTTTTCAACCAGTTTGACAAGACTGTCAACAAGGAAGAGGGCCGGCAATGGAGGAGGGGGCGTACCAAAGAGACCATCTTATCACAAACAGAACTGGTTTGTTCTGTTTGTTACCGATGGTAACAATGACCACAGCAGCTGCCCTCCCAGACTGCCTCCAGAACCAGGTCTGGCAGACGGAGAACATCCGAGGTTTCCCCGCAGAACTGAATGCATCCGTAGAGTTCAGTCCATGCAGGCAGATGGAGGATCATGGGGAAGGGGAACTGAGGGGGATAGCTTCTCCTCGCAGGAAAAATAAAAATAAAAACTTGTTTTTTTTTGTAGCCAAACAACACAAGCAAACATTATCAAGAGAATGTGGATTTACCTGCTTTAGCATTGCTCAATGGCTACTGATTACCACTGATGTAGAAAGTCCGACATCATTCTTGTCAGTACTGGTCCACTCAGCTAACGGTGTTGAGCTGTTAGATGACGGACTCATGCTTAGCGTCAAATTCGTAGACTCATATCCAAAATCCAGCTTTAAGTTTTGTTGTTACTGGGCTTTCAGCCCAGAGGAAAGTCCTTACAGACAGCTGTCCAAGGCAGTGTGCATGTGTTTTAAGTGAATGTACAAAATTCACAGCGCCGACTAATAACTTGGCATGGCAACTACAGCAGAGTCGGGGCAATTTCTGCGACTACATGTAAACACTGGATGTGCTTCATGTCAATATGGATTTTTTTCCTCAAGTTAACATCCAAAATAAACCAAGTCTCCCCCCCCCCCCCACCTTTTCCATGTAAATGCGGCCTATAAGGTTATTTTATTACTTGTTGATAATTAACCTAAATAGTTAAATAGTTGCATAATGTACCTGCAACTGTTTCCTGTCAGTGCTTTTTGTTGCCCCTTTCTAATCTTTTTGTTGATATGTTGCTGCCTTCAAACTTAAAAAGACCACATTCCATCCATCCATCCATTCATCCATCCATCCATCCATCCATCCATCCATCCACCCATTATCTTTTACCCGCTTCTTCCCGAGTACACCCTGGACAATCCGGACCGAGATTTGAAACAGGGACCTGCTCGCTGAGAGACAGCAGCTCTACCAGTTGCGTCACTGTGCTGCCTTCCACATTTTATCATAAAATTGTACGTTTTAAATATTTTCTATGTTTACTATACTGTGAATAAAGTATGAGTGTATGAAATTTGCAAATCATTGCATTCTTTTCTATACATTTTACACAACGTCCAAACTGTTTCAGGATGGGGTTTCTAAAACAAACCTCTTAAAATATTTTAGATGCTTGCAACATTGATTGTGTGCGTGAAAAGATGAAGCAGAAGCTGCAGAGTGCCATGCGGACACTTAGGAAGTCCATCAACAAACAGCAGTTCTACATCCAGTTTTCAGGAACAGATTATGAAGTAGCTCAGAAACCATCCCATTTGCCAGAGGAGGCTGAAACCTGCAGCACGGGACAAATATTCCATGATGGAAAATGTGGTACGTTTGGAGTTTTTGGAGGTGTCTTGATGTTGCTGTACCGGAAGAATTAATTCTGTGTTTTTCTTCAGTGAGCTGTGGTGTGGGGACGTTTTACAGTGGGGAGCAGGGACAGTGTGTTCAGTGTTCTCCTGGGACATACCAGGACATGGAGGGGCAGCTGACCTGTGAGCCATGTCCCAGCACTGAAGGACAGGGCATTGCTGGTGCCAAGAATGTGTCTCAGTGTGGAGGTAAGTCACAGTTCCATCAACATTTCCACTGTCCACGTTCGTCTAGCTTTATTTTGTGAAGGTGATTATGCACTCTTCTTGCTTTTAGTTTCTTCTGTCAAGATTTTTGCAATCAAACTACCTCTGAATCCTTTGTATGAAGATATACATACGACAACATTCACCAATGCATGAACATATTTTCAAATGTACACATTTCAGTTTGCACCAGTAGGAATATTCTGCACATACAATTGTTCAAATACACGTGCACAAATCACACCTGCTGTGGACAAATCAGTCAACACAAACACACAGATCATCTGCCTGTAAATTTGACTTTTGAGACTTTCTCACAACTCCAGATTCACAAAGGTAATGATACATTCAAGGCTGGTGAAAAGCTGGGACATGTGAGCTTTACCAGATTTACTGAGTTATTGGCAAAATACACATTCCTAACTTGGCACAGTAGTTCATAACCTCTGTATTAAAACACATATAGTATTTTTGAATTGAATTGAATATGCACACATTATTATTATTTTTCATTTAGCCTTTATTTATAAAGGTAGTCTCATTGAGCCACTAGAACTCATTTTCAAGAGAGACCTGTTTAGGGAACAGATGGGGGGTAAGGGCCTTGCTCATGGGCCCAGGGTGGGGCAAATGAGGGTGGGGGCAAGTGTGGGTACTTCACCTACCCCACCCACATTTTTGATGTTGTCGGTACAGGGGCGTGAACCGGTGACCTTCCGATCACAGGCCTACCTTCTCTAACCTCTGCGCCACCACTCCCCCATATATATCCATCAAGCTGTAAAAAAAACCATTTTGACAAATTGTTTCGAATTTTCTGTTTTGTCTTTTGTGAACCAGCGATCTTCCAATCACAGGCCCACCTTCTCTAACCTCTGTGTTACATCACAGAAAATGATGGGCCGGGTCACTTCTGGTGTAGCATATTTATTTAGTTTGAACTGTGAACAGAAAAGCACAGCGGTTACAGTAGCTGCTCCTAATATCTGCTGCAGGCTGTTTTCTCAGCAACGGCGGACTTCTTCAGCCTGCCAGAGCATCAACCTCTATACACATGGCACTGAACGCCCTCTGAAGGGGAAACCCATTCATTACAAGGTACAATAGATTCTAACGCTAGTTTGTGGCTGTAAGTAATCTATAGCAAACAAATAAAATGGGGGGCTACTATTTTCAT
>NC_056519.1:30282890-30288212 GCF_014905685.2 Nematolebias whitei
TTCGGAAGAGTAATCAGCACAATGATCAAAAAGAAATACACAAACACTGTTCTACTAGAATAATCGTGTCCTTTATTATTCCGCCACAGATACAGTAAAAGCAAAGCAATAGTACAATCACATTTAGATGTACATCCTCACAAGTATTGATGTAGGATTAAACTCTGTCCGTGACACAAGGCTGGAGAGCCAGACAGCCTAGGCAGAGCATACACCAACACAAAACTGGACGTCCCGGCCGGAAAGACTCACAGCAGACTCTAACTCTTCTCTGAGTGCTTTCTATTTAATACTTTCCACCCTCTGCATCACGTAAGAATATCTCCCAGTGAACAAAACATGCCCACCTGGACTAAAAACTGCGAGAAGCTTCAAATTAGCGTGAGAAACCTCGAGATAGCGTGAAATCTCGAGATAACGTGAAAAACTGTGAGAAACTTCGAGATAGCGTGCGGGGGTGGGGGGCAAGCCTCCTCCTCAGGCCTCTCGGGTGACTCACAATAACATGTACCAAAAACACTTTATATCACAGGTTAAAGCAAAACAACATTTTATTAAATTCTTTATTCATTCCACCCTTTGGTTTTCTGACTAATTTGGAAAATTATTCCCTTCAAAATCAAAATCTTCAACGTATCGCCTGCCAACCCATTCTTGGACAGATTCACACATAAAATTTAAAAATTCCAAACGGGAATTAAAATCCTGAAAAGTATGATTAATTACATTACCACTAACATGATAATTCAATATCATGATATCCTCTGGGACTTTGGTGTCGATTGTCATGGTGGCTTTTTCTGTCCCAAACCAATGGTCCTCTATTATTAATACTATTTTCATTACAGGGCTGTGTTATAATGTTTTTGATTGATTCTATTCTTAATCCTTCTAATATAAAAACAAGTGCACAGATTACATATAGTTAATACACCAAAACAAATTAACAAAATAAGCAAAGGAGGGTCTGCATATTGTCGCGCCATTGATGACATTCCTGTGAATATGTCCCAGCAATGGTTAGCCGACGCTTGTTCTATTAGCTTAGCCGCATGTAAAACCTTTCCTTGAGCAATATAGGTGGACACTGTTAGATCAGACACGTTTGACTTATGCGACTCAATCATTCGTTTCAGCTCCGTAGACCCATTCAATGCGCATTTGAAATGGTCTAGGGAGACTCGCCAGGGGACATACAACGATTGCCACTGTACCTCAGTTAGGCGAGTAGATGAACTGTAATTGGTTAATTGATAAGTCAAGTTGTTCCAACTCCACAAGTGTACACCATATACACATCCAGAAAAAGGTACCTTAGGTAATTGAGGATGACTACTAATTGTTGCTATGCACAAAGTGTGTGGGCCTATTTGCCATAGCATATCTCTAGCTGGTTCATGAGTCCAATCACACAATACCTCGTCTTTGGTTAAACATGGGTTAACATGACCTGTTTGCAGCATACATACCACTCCTTTATCAGCCATCCCGCATAGTTGCACGTCATAGGTGAGATTTGTCTGTGGCTCAAACCATTCACCCTGAATTTTTTAAAACTAATATCCTTGTACAGTTATTACAGGTAAAACATGATACTTGCATACTGTAGTTATTTCACTTACAAGATACTGAACCCAATAACTTTCACACATATATTCAGTACATTCTGTCAATTCAGGTTTTAGGACCACCCAATGTGTACTTGAAATGTTCCACAACTTCCTCCACTCATGATGATTTAAGATGGTCACTATTCTCTGGAAGCGTTCTTTCTGCAACTGTGCATGCATGGTTTGCAGGGTACACGTGGTCCAGTTTAGCACCTGGGTTATGTTTTGGAGTACTTCTTCAGTGTTACCCCACATCTTCAACTGCCAGTTTATTTCTTTTAACAGTATTTTGACCGCTTCTTCTTGAGTCATGACTACTGAGGGCATCCAGACCCCAACTTGATGAACTGCCAGCGAGACATGTTTCCCTCTTCTGTGTTATTGGCAGTAAAGTCAAACTTTGTTCATTTTTTCCATCTGGTTTACATGTACCGTTCTTATACATGTTACACAGTGGGGTTTCCACATAAATTCTAATCTGACATCCCTTAGGTATCGCTGGGATGGTTTTCCTGTTGTAGCATGCCCAACACTTGTACATAGGACAGTCAGTTGTGATGTTCCCTATCAGGCAGCTTTTGTGTTTCAAACATGTGAAGTTACTTTGTCTGAGGAGAGGTTGACCAGGAACACCATGGCACTTACGACAAGGAACCTGATGCCCCAACAGCTTGCACTGCCAGTTGGTAGGCGCTTGCCACCACCTTCTCCCATGTTGGCTCCTGGGTGGTCTCGATCGTCCAGTCAACAAAGACCAAGGAAACATCAAGCTATAGAAACAAGAAAAACTGCTTACAGACAGAGAAAGAGTCAGTTTTCTCTCAAGTATAAATCTTTTCATCTCCATCCGTTTTTTTCTAAACAGTTATTGTTCCAGCAGGAATTACTCCAGGCTGCACCACATGTTCTACAAATAATCAGACAATTCTTCATAAATAACCACTTCATGCAAAAGTGTCAGCAATATAAAGTTTCTTTATTTTTTATTATTATTCAAAATTAACTTTTATTTATTAAAAAAAGAAATCATTCTTCTGGTCTTGGCCCCACTCAGACTATTAGCTCATCAGTTTCTCCAAACTGAGGTTGTTCTAAAACCTATGTGTAGCAGGTAAGATATTACTTGTTCATAACTTTTTCCACAGAACCCGTCTTGAAAATAACTGAATTTTTGCTTTAAATATGAAACAACTGCAAAACAAGATGGTGAATTTTTTTCATCTCAGATGTTTTTAGACACTTTGGGTTGTTTTAGATGCTGTCAAACTTCAGCTGCAGATGAACCATTTACAAACAACATATGATTCACTTCCTTCAAAGCAGCCAGCTTAACACATCCCCTTTAAGTGCTCTGATGACATTTTTATTTTAGACATTTCAAATCCACCCTTTTTCCCTTCAATCATCTTGGCTTTAGGTATTTTAATTCATCCTTTGTGGCCCTCAATGTCAATGTCTGGGCCTTTAATGTCAACATCAGGTGTTTTAATTTCTCCTTTGACCTTTGGCATTTTAACATCAATATCACCTTCAAGTTTGGGGCCTTTTAGTTTAATGTCAAAATCTGGGCTCTCTAAATTTGGACCTTTGATGTTCAATGTTGGCAATATCTGCTTTCAGAAGGTTGATGTCAACATCTGGACCTTCTACTTTTGGCCCTTTCAATCCAAATAATGGCATCTAGCCCTCAGCTCTTCTGTTGACAAACCATCCATCTCAGCTGGAGGCACTCCTGCCTGTATTAACGCCCTCCAAAAAGCAGAGCGAGTGGGTCCCTGTGTATTATTTTGGCCGTCCCTTCTCGGCCCACGACCCATGAGTTGACTAAATGTTTTTTCACGGTTTTCAGCCCTCTCTGTGTTCCAATCTCCGAGTACACCCAGTTCCAACACTCGGCTTCGAACATCAGCCATTGGAACATCAGCAGCTCCCAACAGTACAGTAAGCATTGCAGATCGATAATGAGATGGCGCTGTTCTGATTAACTGGTCCCTTACTGCCTTTGGGACTGGATATGCCTGATATTCTCCTGCTAACTGCAGAGATATTGCATCTCTCATGTACAATCGAACCAACCGCTGCACACATTCTCTCAAGGTCACCTACTGTCTCTGCAACTCGGGCCAATCTGACACTACTGGGAACGTTTGCCTGACTGCTTCTGAATACAAGTCAAACAAGGTCCTAGCATCATCTGGCTGTAAAGCTCTGACCTCCTGTCTATAAGCAGAATTTATTCCTACATCCGTAGACAAACTAGTGAAAGACATGCCATCACCCACATCCACTTCCACCTGAACGGCACATCCAACAATCTAGCCATCCAGGTATCAGTAGGTTCTCCAGTCTGTTGCTTAAACCTTTTAGACAGGTAAGCAACCTCCTCCTGGGTATAGTCCTCAACTATCATTTTTAAATCTGCCTGAGGCTGCTGCTATGCTACCAAATCCTTTATTGGCTGTCCATCAAGCCCCACTATCTGCTGTCCCTGGGCGTCTACCCTCGCTTGCAACACATCTGGTATTATCTGCTGCTCTTTCCTACGTCTTTTTACAGGTTTTACATTTTTACTCATTGCCTGAATGATAGGAGACCTCACCGCCACTCCAGCATTTAGTTCATCCTTCTCCTCGCTCCAAATGTAATCATTTTCATCCTCCTCATCTTCCCAGATGTTACCGTCCCAACTCGACGGATCCCATCCGGTTCCCAACTGGGCAACAAAAGCATGAACTCTTTTAGGTGACATACTTCGTTTCTTTCTCCTGAACTTTTCTCACACAGAGACCTGTGTTACCGCACCCTCCACGACATAGGTCATTCTATTCAGTTGTGTGGTCAGCAGCTGCACATGTTGTTTCTGCAACAAATTCTCAGCTCGCGCTTCCTCGAGTGCCTGTTTCTGATTCAGCACTTGTGTTAATTCTTCTTGATTCTTTTCATGCAGTCTTTTCCACGCAGTCGTACAGACCCACAATCGGCGCTGCAACCCAGCCACCGGCGTCTTTTTGTTCACATCCACCGCTCGCAAAGCAGCTAAAACATCGCCAGGGCTATCAACATGTAAAGAATCATTCCAAGGCTCAGGGCGTCCCCCGCTGCCTCTTAAACAAAGCGCTATCAACTGATATGGGGACTTGCTCCATCATTACAACCTCTTCTGTCTCAATTTTCTCACTCTCTTTAGCTTTTCTTTTGAACATTATACAGCACTCTTTCCAATATCCTGTTCGTGACGCCAAAATGATTTGTGATACTTGTTTAAATAAAACTAGGATTCGGAAGAGTAATCAGTACAATGACCAAAAAGAAATATACAAACACTGTTCTGCTAGAATAATCGTGTCCTTTATTATTCTGGCACAGATACAGCAAAAGCAAAGCAATAGTACAATCAGACTCAGATGTACAATCTCACAAGTATTGATGTAGGATTAAACTCTCACTGTGACACAAGGCTGGAGAGCCAGACAGCCTAGGCAGAGCATACACCAACACAAAACTGGATGTCCCAGCCGGAAAGACTCACAGCAGACTCTGACTCTTCTCTGAGTGCTTTCTATTTAATACTTTCCACCCTCTGCATCATGTGAGAACATCTCCCAGTGAACAAAACATGCCCACCTGGACTAAAAACTGTGAGAAGCTTTGAAATGGCGTGAGAAACCTCGAGATAGCATGAAAAACTGTGAGAAACTTCAAGACAGCATGC
>NC_056519.1:30288312-30288869 GCF_014905685.2 Nematolebias whitei
TCAGGCCTCTCGGGTGACTCACAATAACATGTACCAAAATCACTTTGTATCACAGGTTAAACAGTCAGAAAAACAACATTTTATTAAATTATTTATTTAACATATATACATATATACATGGGCAGCACGGTGGCGCAACTGGTAGAGCTGCTGCCTCTCAGCGAGCAGGTCCTTGGTTCAAACCCCGGTCCAGGGGCCTTTCTGGGTGGAGTTTGCATGTTCTCTCCGTGCATGTGTGGGTTTTCTCCGGGTACTCCGGTTTCCTCTCACAGACCAAAAACATGCATGTTAGGCTGATTAGTAACTCTAAATTGTCCCTAGGTGTGAATGAGAGAGTGAATGGTTGTTTGTCTTGTTTGTCTCTATGTGTCCCTGTGATGGACTTGCGACCCGTCCAGGGTGTACCCCGCCCCTCGCACAGTGATTGCTGGACATGGGCACCAGCGACCCCCGTGACCCAAAATGGAATAAGCGGGTAAAGATAATGGATGGATGGATGGACATATACACATATACACATATACACATATATACATATATACACATATACACACACA
>NC_056519.1:30288969-30310431 GCF_014905685.2 Nematolebias whitei
ATAAAGAACACAAATCAACATCATTGAAGTCTGCCTCTAGACCTGCGGAAAGAAAAAAAAAGACAAAACCGAGTAACCACAACAACAAACAACATATATAATGATACTTTTAACATCATTAGAAAGTATTTTATATAGTACATGGTAATACAATATATATTTGATGGCCACCACAACCCAACTGAGTGTGTATCTGATAAACACCTGAATCTAAACACCTGTGTGAGCATGCTTATCACTAGGAGCGTGTGCACAAGCTGTGTGCCTGCTGCAGCAGTAATATCCACCCCACAGATTGGGCAACGTCTCCTCTCGATGTATTTTTAATAAATAATCAAAATAAAAATGTGCAATGATTTTGGACTTTTATGGGCTGAGAGTTGAGTTGTCGGATCCAAGCAAACAGTTGCCGGTATGCACGCGGTCAAAATGAGAGCGTTCCCCGATCGTGTTCCGACAGGATCCGAGTCAAATTAACCACTGCATCTTGTTCATGTAGTGGAACAAAATTGTGTACACAGGGTCCCAGTTACATCAAACAGTAGCAAAAATATAAAGTGTAAAAAGAAACAGTAAATAAGGATCTGAGATATAAACTAAGATATATGCTAAATGAACACCAAACGGTACGCTAAAAGATCTAAGATATATGCCAGTCACTAATAGTGCAAAACAAGACACTGAACAACAATAGCACGATTCTCATAGGTTCTGTTTGGCTATAATTTACACACTTAATGCAAGCACTAACATAAACTAAACTAACATAAACCAGGACTTATTCAAAGCATGCAACAAAAATACAGAAACAAGCCTCCAAAAGAGAAAAATAAATACATTTACAGCAGCATGGTCCTATTGGCAGAGTGGTTCTGTTGACAGTGAGGTTATCTTAGCAACATGTTCCAGTTAGCAGTATGATACTGTTAGCAGTGAGGTTCGGCTAGCAATGAGGTTTCTCTTAGCAACATGGTCCTGTTGGCACCATTTTACTGTTAGCGGCATGGATCGGTTAACGGTGTGGTGTTGTTAGCACTGTTAGCAGATCCCTTCAGCAGCATGATGATAATAAGGACCAAAGCAGCTGCCTCCCAGACAGCCCTCCAGAACTGGGTCCAGCAGACAGAGAATATCCAAGGTTCCCCTGCGGAACCAAGCGGGTTCCGCAGAGTTTGGTCTGATCAGGCAGACGGAGGAACTTGTTAGCAGCATTAGCAGGTTAGCAGGTCTAGTTAGCAGGTCCTGTCAGCAGCCCAATGGTAACAATGATCACAGCAGCTGCCCTCCCAGACAGCCCTCCAGAACCGGGTCCGGCAGACAGAGAACATCCAGGTTTCCCCCCAGAACTGAACGGGTCCATAGAGTTTGGTCTGTGCAGGGAGATGGAGGATCATGGAGACATCCACCATGACAGGTCTGAGCCCAAGACTGGAAGGACTGAACCATGACAGCACGATGCCAAGGCAGCGACACAGAAAACTCCACAAGTGTGTTGCGGTCATACCCATACTGTGGATGTGCATTGTAGGTGCAAATAAAGGTAAAAAAGAAAACAAGAACAAAAAAAGATTGAGTTCACCGGGAGCCTGTGAAGCTGTGACTCGGGTGAGCGCAGCCATCTTGGAAAAAAAGTAGACATATAGTCATTTGTCATGCTGCTGATGCTCTGGTCTGCTTTGTTGTTTCGTTCATTTACTAGAATGTACTATGTATGTGGGAATGTGCAATATGTGTTTATTGAGCAATATATATTTTTTGATTTTATAGTTTGTAATGTATTTAATTATGGAAGAAGCTTTGTTTAGCACATCATGTTCAAGACAAATTTCTCTTTGGGGACAATAAAGTACACATCTATCTAGCTACAAAGTGAAGGTAGTTCAATGCATGTTAGACTACTTATAGGGCTTCTCCTTATTTTTAATTCTGTTTATGATGTTTATGGACAGTGGTAAAGTGGGAGCCATTTGGTTTTGGAACCTCAAGGTATTCTCTGCATTAGAGATGTTCACAGCCAAGCTGAGGACTATAGGTATCACTACAACTGGCCATTTTATAATCACATTTTAATCTCTCTCTCTCTCTCTCTCTCTGTGCCTTTCTTTCTCTCTCCCCCCCCCCCCCCCCCACCCCTTCCCTTTTTTATTTATGTATTTATTGTCTCTCACACAGGTCAGTGTCCGGCAGGCCAGTTTTCTCCTGATGGGTTTCGGCCATGTAAAATTTGTCCTTTGGGCTCTTACCAGACAGAACCAGGTCGAGTTCTGTGCTTCTCGTGTGGGGGAGGCCTGATGACCAAATATGAAGGTTCTGTTTCCTTCCAGGAATGTGACGCCAAAGGTCAGCCTTTGTACACACACACCCACACACACACACAGCCTGTGATGCAGGTAAAAAAATAATAATAATAAACTATTCACATGTAAAAAGAGGACCATCAACCTAACAACAGGTCTTTAATGGCCTGTTGGCTGCTTGTTGTTCACAGAGGGCTGAGTGATGAAATAACAGCATTGTAAGCAGAGGCGGACTGGCCATCGGGAGCGCCGGGACAATTCCCAGTGGCCTAGCCCTGTTTAGTGCCCGCTGAGGGACTGGACTAAAGGCTTGTTTTGGGTCGTGCTTGATTATTTTAAATAAACAAGCCGCTCTTGTGCCGGGCTCAATCAGGTCTAACTGAGGATCCCCCGCCCCTCCTGTCTCCCTCTGAGGCTGTGTCTGTTAGCAGACTGAGCAGAGCAGTGACACACAAATTGCACGCCCGCCCCCATGGACTGGCACTCGCTCTCGAGGGTTATATGTTTGTGCGCAGAGCACGCATTTCTGTACGTCCATCTTTTCTCCAGTTTGGGTCTTAAAGCTTGTAGAATGAAGGGAGAGAAACAACCAAAGAGGAAAGGTGCAGCAGAGAGGGAAGAGGAAAAAGACAAAAGCACTGGTGCTGATGCAGCAAAGTTCAGTGAATTATTGTTTGTTCATAATGGAGCAGTAAGAAAGAAACATCATGATTCATGCTCAATAATCCAAGTATAAAAATCCAACAAAGTTCAGTCAGGTTCTCTGGATGGTTTCTGGAAGTAGAAACCGTCCAGAGGACCTGACTGAACTTTGTTGGATATGACAGAAACATATGGTGAAAAGTGAAAACTCTCAGCGCAGCTAGCTTAATGAGGTTAGTTCCATGTGAGGGACCTACAGTAAGTGGGCCAAAAGTTAATAGAACAAATGTTTTATTTTTATTTTTTTTTAAATTGCAAATTTTAGAATTTGATTAACAAATAGGATCTGAAAAAAATAGTTTAATGCTGAAATGTCCAGGATATCAGATTTTGTGTGCCTTTCATAAATTCCACTGACAAATTATCTGATTATTAAAATACTTGTATTATATTATCCTGATGCATGCTCAATAATCCAGGTAGAAAAATCAAAAAAATTTAAGTGTGGTCCTCTGAACATTCAAAAAAACAAAACAAAAAAATTGTAGAAACGTTTCATCTTTCATCCGAAACACTTCTTCAGACTGAGGAGCTGTGCTCAGCTCAGTCTCTTAAATAGTACCTTCTTGTAGTGGATCAACCAGTTTGCTGCTGACAACCAAAACCAGCTGATCACATGCTCAAGAAGGACCATCAGCCTAACAATGGATCATTAGCACACTGATGGCTGTTTACTATTCTCAGAGGGCTGAGTGATACTAGCAATAACAGCATTGTAAGAGGGGGACAGTTGAACATGGAGGCCTCCACCCCTGTTTAATGAAGGGCAGTTTCTTTTCACAAAAATGGCCCCCTTTACTCCTCTCTCAAACCATTGTTCCTCTCTATCCAGGATGTGAACATCTTCATCCCTGAAAGAGTGACCGCTGGCCCGGAGATGAGTGTAGACCGCAGAGTCCTGGCCTGATGATGTTGATCTTCTGTGCTGGGCCATCTTTTTGGCCAGTGGCTGTTTAGTTTCCCCAATGTAAGACTGATCACAGTCCTCCTGACACAGAACAACATACACCATATTACTCTGTTTGTGCCGGCGGACTGGATCTTTGGAATGTACCAGTCTTTAATGTATTTTGGGGTTTAAAAGCCACTGGGACGTTTCTCTGATACTCCTGCAACATATGGAATGACCACTGGTCTGGGTCTGGGTTCCTCCTTTTCACCTGATGGCTGGCTGGAGTCCTGTTTGGGTTTCTTCTCTGCTTTCAGGAAGGCCCAGTTAGGATATCCACATTGATCTAGAGCCTGTCTTGTGTGGGATTTCTGCTTCTGCCTGGCTCCTGATTTAGTGGGGATGCTGTCTGCTCTGTGGTACAGAGTCCTGATGACTCCTAACTTGTCCAAAGGGTGATGGGAGTCAAATTGCAAACACTGGTCTGTGTGGCTGGGTTTGTGGTACACCTCAGTTTGCAAATATCCTCTATCAGAAGCTGAGACCTCACAGTCCAAGAAAGCCAGCCTGCCATTTTTTTCTCCTTTTCTCATGTGAACTTGATGTATTTATCCACAGAGTTGATGTGGTCAGTAAAATGTTGGCCTTCCTAAGATTTAATTTTAACCCAGGTGTCGTCAACATACCTGAACCAATGACTTGGTGGTGTCCCTGAAAAACGTCAAGGCTCTCTTTTCTACCTCCGCCATGTACAGGTTGGCCACAATAGGAGAAACTGGAGACCCCATAGCACACCAATGTTTCTGCTTATAATATTGTTCCCCATATGTGAAGTAGGTTGACTGCAGGCACAGTTTCAAGAGTTGCCACTGTTGCTCTGTGGAAAGCGTGGTCCTGCTGCTGATCTAGACACATTGTTGGTTTCTGTTTAATGTGCTCTTCTTTGGCCTTCAAGGCCTCAATAGTAAAATTGGTCTGTTGAGTCTATTGAGGTCTATTGAGGCCTTGAAGGCCAAAGAAGAGCATATTAGACAGAAACTAACTATGTGTCTAGATCAGACCACACTTCAGCAAGTGTTGGACTGTACAGATCAGGCACGCTTAGCACAGCATGTCAAGTTCAAGACTCGACAACAAAACAAGTATAACTTACTAATAGCTCATCAACACCATCACTATTCCAATTACAACACATTCAGTGCAGGACAACACTCCAGTAGTCAATTACATGCCAGGGAGACAGAAAAGTGGGTGAAGAATTTATCTGACAGATAATTCACCCAGCCAGAGATTCTTGCCAGGGGACTGAACTTTGCGGTTGCACCAAGTAGAATTCCTCTGGTGGAGATGATCACAGCTACTGAGTCAGCCATCCGCAACAACAAAATTAAAGAGGTGGAAGCAGAACAGCTCAGAATCAAAGTTTCAGCCTGCCTCAGCAATGCCAAACCACCACCTTCCAACATCAGTAGAGAGGAGAGGGATGCACTCACCACTCTTAGCAAGGACAAAAACATCATAATTCTCCCAGCAGACAAAGAATCAGAATCAGTTTATTATTGCCATGTCAATAGGTTGGCTTTCTTGGACTGTGAGGTCTCAGTCTCTGATAGAGGACATTTGCAAACTGAGGTGTACCGCAAACCCACCCACATAGACGAGTATTTGCAGTTTGACTCCCATCACCCTTTGGAGCACAAGTTAGGATCATCAAGAATCTATTCCACAGAACAGACAGTGTCCCCACTAACTCAGGAGCCAGGCAGAAGGAGAAATCCTACACAAGACAGGCTCTAGAGCAATGTGGATATCCTAACTGGGCCTTCCTGAAAGCAGAGAAGAAACCCAAACAGGACTCCAGCCAGCCATCAGGTGAAAAGGAGGAACCCAGACCCAGACCAGTGGTCATTCCATATGTTGCAGGAGTATCAGAGAAACTGAGACGTTTATTTTCTAAACACAACGTCCCAGTGGCTTTTAAACCCCAAAATACATTAAAGACTGGTACATTCCAAAGATCCAGTCCCCTGGCACAAACAGAGTAATATTGTGTATGCTGTTCAGTGTCATGAGGGCTGTGATCAGTCTTACACCGGGGAAACTAAACAGCCACTGGCCAAAAGGATGGCCCAGCACAGAAGATCAACATCATCAGGCCAGGATTCTGCGGTCTACACTCATCTCCAGGCCAGCGGTCACTCTTTCAAGGATGAAGATGTTCACATCCTGGACAGAGAGGAACGATGGTTTGAGAGAGGAGTAAAGGAGGCCATCTTTGTGAAAAGAAATCGTCCATCATTAAACAGGGGTGGAGGCCTCCGGGTTCAACTGTCCCCCTCTTACAATGCTGTGATTGCTAGTATCACTCAGCCCTGTGTGAATAGTAAACAGCCATCAGTGTGCTAATGATCCATTGTTAGACTGATGGTCCTTCTTGAGCATGTGATCAGCTGGTTTTGGTTGACAGCAGCAAACTGGTTGATCCACTCTGAGAAGGTGCTATTTAAGAGACTGAGCTGAAAACAGCACCTCAGACTGAGGAAGTCTCTCGGATGAGAGACGAAACGTTTCTGTATTTTTTTGCTTTGTTTTGTTTTTTTGATTTTTTGAATATCCAGAGGACCAGATTGAACTTTTTTGGATTCTGAAGAATAATAAAACAGGAGAGAGCAATGATGACCAATGTGTTGCTTTTAACATCCAGATTGTGTCTACTTTATTTGTTAACCAACAAGCATTTAACAGCGTACAATAAATGGTAAATGGTAAATGGACTGATAAATGGACTGTACTTATATAGTGCCTTTCAATCTGATCAAGATACTCAAAGCACTTTACACTACAATCTGTGTGTTACGACTTGAGGAACCCAGAGTAATACGAGACCATGAAAACGAGACGAGACTCAGGAATACAAATTGACAGTCCAACATTTTTCAGTCAGGTCATCTGGACAATTTCTTTTTTGTGTGCTGAAACGTTTCGCCTTCGGTCCGGAAGGCTTCATCAGTCAAGGAAACACACAGCAAAACTGATTCTTCCCCAACAGCTTACTCTAAAGTGGAACAAACCAGTTGTGCTTGTGATAAGATGGTCTCTTTGGTATGCCCCCTCTTCCTTGTTGACAGTCTTGTCAAACTGGTTGAAAACAACAAAGTCCATTTGCAGTAATCCAGGTATATAATCCAACATTTTTCAGTCAGGTCATCTGGACAGTTTCTTTTTTTTTGTGCTGAAACTTTTTGCCTTTGGTCCGGAAGGCTTCATCAGTGTTTATTATTTACAGTGTAGAGGATGATCAGTTGGGACCCTTAGAAGGAAGGAGAGGGTCAGTGGGTTCTCGCTGGATAATATGAGGAGATGATGTTAATCCAGTGAATCTGTCTTACAGTCCATATGATGGTCAAAGGGGAACCAAGGTGCACCTCTCAGCGACCTGAGGCATTTTTCAGAATGCAGCCTGAAGAAGGTTGAGATGAGGCTTGGGTCCAGGATGAAGGAACGGGGAATCCAGGAATGCTCCTCTGGCCCGTAACCCTCCCAATCGACCAGGTATTGGAAGCCCCTACCCCGATGATGGACATCCAGAATGGACCTTACCATAAAGGCAGGGTGGTTGTCGATCAGTCGGACAGGGGGAGGGAGGTCAGAGAGTGGGCACAGCGGGTTGACAGCAACAGGTTTAATTTGTGAGACGTGGAAGGTACGGATGGATCATAAGGGACGCAGGGAGCTGAAGTTCGAATGTTGACGGGTTGATGATCTTGAGAACTGGGAAAGGACAGATGAAGCGGGGGGCCAGTTTCCTATGAGTGTCTTTCAAGGAAATATTACGAGTGGAAATCCAGACTTTTTGGCCTACCTTGTAAGAGGGTACGGACAATCGATGGCGGTCGGCGTGCTTCTTTGTTTGAGCCTCAGTGCGAAGCAGGGCAGCCTTGGTTTGATGCCAGACATGGTATCAGTGACGGAAGTGGTATTGCACTGAGGGCACCGTGGCGTCATTCTCCTGGCTGGGGAACAAGGGAGGAAGATAACCGAGGGAGGCCTCAAACGGGGACATACCTGTTGCTGCCGACTTGTGAGAGTTATGGGCATACTCGACCCAGACCAGGTGTTTGCTCCAGGCATATGGGTCCCTCTCCACCACCACTGGAGTGTGGCCTTGAGCTCCTGGTTAGCTCGTTCAGTCTGGCCATTAGACTGGAGGTGGTACCCTGACGTAAGGCTGGAAGAGGCCCCCAATGTATTGCAAAAACAATACCAAACTTAAGAAATAAATTGTGGTCCCCGATCTGAGACCACGTCAGAGAAGATACCATGGATTCTGAACACATGTTGGATAGGGATAAGAGCTGTCTCAAAGGCAGAAGGGAGTTTAGGGAGGGGGATAAAATGTGCCGCCTTAGAGAATCTGTCAATGACAGTGAAGATTGTAGTGTTACGGTCTGAAGGGGGTAGACCCGTGACAAAGTCCACCGATATGTGGGACCATGGATGGCTGGGCGTGGGTAAGGGAAGAAGAAGGCTGGCAGGAGGTTGGTTACCGGTCTTGTTCCTAGCACACGTGGAACAAGCTGCGGCGAAGGATTTGACGTCCGAGGAGAGAGTGGGCCACCAGAAGTGGTTCTTAGCTAGAGAAAACATACGAGAGGTGCCCGGGTGACAAGGCAATTTATTTGAGTGTAGCCAGTCCAATACCTTAGACCTCATAGATGAACGAACGAAGAGAGTGCCTGGTGGACCAGAACCAGAGTCGGGTTCATTCTTGTGAACCTCTCGAACCTCCTTTTTGATTGGTCAAGTGAGTGCTCCCACAATACAAGAAGCCGGGATGATGCTGTCCTCCTGTTCAACAACATCAGGGGGAGAAAAATGATGGGAGAAAGCATCGGTTTTGATGTTCTTAGATCCGGGCCTGAAAGTGAGGGAATAATTAAAGCGGTTGAAGAATAATGACCAACGTGCTTGCCTAGGAGCAAGGTGTTTAGCATCCCGAAGGTAGGTCAAGTTATTGTGATCAGCCCAGATCAGAAACAGTGTCTCATTGCCTTCTAACCAGTGACACCACTCCTCCAGGGCCAGTTTAACCACCAGTAGTTCTCTGTTGCCCACATCATAATTTATCTCGGCCTGTGAAAGACGGCGTGCGAAAAAAGCGCATGGGTGTACCTTATTATCGTCGGGTGCCGTTGAGACAGGACCACCCCCACTCCAGTGTCAGAGGCGTCCACTTCCAGGATGAATTGTAACCTAGGATCAGGGTGACAGAGGATCGGGGTGGAAGAGAACAGTCTTTTAAGCTTAGAAAAGGCAAGGTCGGCCTCAGGGTTCCACTTGAAAGTTCTAGCAGTAGAGGTGAGCTGAGACAGAGGTGCTGCCACATGGCTGTAGTCCTTAACAAATCACCTGTAGAAATTGGCAAAGCCCAGGAAACATACTTTGCAATTGTTTCCTGGTCTCAGGAACTGGCCAATCCACCATAGCCCAGGTCTTATCAGGGTCAGTTCTACAATGGCCCTTTTCAAAAATAAAACCTAAAAAGGAGACAGTGGGCACATGAAACTCGCATTTTTTGCCTTTAACAAACAGCTTATTCTCGTAGAGGCGTTGGAGAACAGTACAAACATGTCTGGTGTGTTCAGCCTCGTTAGAGGAGTAGATGAGTATGTCGTCCAGGTAAACAAACAAAAAGTCCCCAATAAAGTCTCTCAGTAAGTCGTTAACAAGGGCTTGGAAGACAGCTGGAGCATTGGTTAAACCAAATGGCATAACTAGATACTCAACGTGACCGAGTGGTGTCCTGAAGGCTGTTTTCCACTCGTCACCTTCTCTTATATGAACCGAGTGATAAGCATTCCTAAGATCAAGCTTGGAAAATATGGTAGCAGACTAGAACTGCTCTTGCAGGGAGTCGATTAGAGGCAAAGGGTATTTGTTTTTTTACTGTGATGTTATTTAAACCACGAGAGTCAATACAGGGTCTCAGGGTTTTGTCTTTCTTGGAGACAAAGAAAAACCCTGTCCCCAGAGGATAAGTGAAAGGGCTTATAATACCCGAGTCTAGAAACTCATTAATATACTTTGTCATACTCTTGTGATCAGTGGCCCCCGCTGGCCCCCAATCTGCTCACTTCCCTGCCCCTTTATGACATGCCATGTTTTCTGCCCCTCTCCTTCATGTTTTGTTAATCCCTCAGCTCCTGTCATTGCTCACATCTGCTCCTGTCAGTTAACAGTTCACCACACTCCCTCAGCCTATCACAGCAATCAGCCCAGATTCCACTCACCTGTTCAGCTCATCTAGTTCACCTGCTTTGCACCCTTTATAAACTCCATTCTCCCTCTCCACCAGTGCTGAATTATTACACCACTCATGGTCCCTGATAGTGAAGCCTTCAATCATAGTATCTTGTATCCTTGCCTTGTCTTGTATCCCCGCCTGTTTTTGGACTCTTTGCCTTGCCTACCCCTCTTGGATTTGCCTGCATATCTGACCTCGGTAACGATCTCCTCTTCTGCCTATGACCACGACTCATGGATCACCCTTTTGGATTACCCTTGTACCACTGACTCCCTGTGTTTGACCCCTGCTTTGCCCTTTGGACCACAAACCTGCATTGCCCCATTGTTCACAGCATTAAAGGCCTCCTTTTGCAGCTGCCTTCCCACCAGATCATCTCTTTAAAATCTGACAGGTGGCTCTCACCCCACCTGTCTGCAAAGACCTGTTACTGAAATTGGATCCTGAGACTCCAGCAGCTTAATAAATAAAAACTGTTCTTATTTTTGCACTCCTGTGTCTGGCTATTTTGAATCAAAAACCCTGGTTTGTGTCAACTCTCCCTCTCTGGCCCAGAGAGGTTGTAGAGCCGACTAGTGGGGAGAGGAGTGCCCTGCAACAGGTCAATGGCGTAGTCATACGGTCTGTGAGGAGGAAGGGATAAAGCTCTTGTTTTACTAAAGACAGGAGCGAGATTGTGAAAAACAGAGGGAACGTTGGAAAGATCTATCTCCTCACCGGGGGGTTCAGGACTAGAATGAGTAGAGATGGCGGACCAAAGTGACAATGTTTAAGACATTTATTACTCTAGCCCTCCATACGATCTAGCTCCCAATTAATGTTTGGGTTGTGTTCTCTAAGTCAAGGATAGCCGAGAATCAATTGGGGTCTAGAGGAGTCGAACACGAAGAAACTAGATGTTTCATGATGGTTACCAGAAATAATGAGATGGATATCAGTGGTTTTGAAACGAATCTGAGCTAAATTGTCACCAGTAATACCGGAGACGGACACTGGGGGGGATCTCTCGGCTAGGGAGAGAATATTTGTTTACCAGGTCAGAACTGATCAAATTCTGCTCTGCGCCAAAATCAATCAAGGCGGAAACAGACAGGCGTTTTTGACCAAACTGCAAGATAGGGGATAATTCGAGTCGGACTGGGGAGAGAAAGAGTGGAAGTACCCACCAGTATCTCCCTTTTTACTGGTGGGTGTTTTTGTTTCCCCACAGCGGACATTTAGCAAGGAAATGGCCTGGATTACCACAATAAATGCTAGAATTACGAATGTGATTCACTTGCATGGGCTCGGGATCAGGTGACAAGGCGGATTGTGATGGTGAAACCGAACAAGGGTTCTTAAACCCGGAAATGTCGGGCATCTGGGATTTGTAGTAGAAAGTTGGTTTGTACATGTGAGGCTCACCTAATGATGTACTTTGACTGGAAGTGGAGAAGTGATGGGAGTTGTAGTCCTTTTCACGTCGACGTTCCCGGAAGCGCTCGTCAATGGCGGCCGCCAAGTCCACAAGCTCATCGAACCCCTCAGGTTCGTCTCGAGCAGCGATCTGGTCTTTGATAATTTCAGAAAGGGAATTTAAAAAGGTACCTTGTAAGGCAGACTCATTCCTAGTTGTCTGGGCAGCGAGGATGTGGAACTCGAGGCCTTTTTCTGCGACAGGTCGTTGGCCTTGAAGTAATCCTAGCCGCTTTACGGCATTGGGTTTCCGCAAGGGACAGTCGAAAATCCTACAAAACTCTTTCAGAAATGAGTCAAAGGGAATGGATTCTAACTCGTGGGAGTGTAAATAACAATTGGCCCACCTGAGAGCGTCGCCCTTGAGTTGACTGATGAAGTAAGTGATCTTGGAAAAACTTGTAGCATAGAGTTGAGGAGCTCCCTTGAATACAAGCTTGCATTGGAGGAGAAATCCCCGCAGTGGTCAGGGTCTCCTGAGAAATATTCTGACAGTTTTATTATCACCTATTGGGACGAGGTGTCAGGGACAGATTCCGTTCTGGGGGAACTTGATGTCGGAGGAGTGGAGGAAACTGTAAAAGGAGGAGAGGCAAGTTTTTGATTAATCGAGAAGACCATACCTCCGAGCTCCTGCATGTTCTTCTAAGAAGGTAACTGCTGATTGAGGACTCGTTGGAGCATCTCTTCCAATTTGTTTATGTGCTCCACCTGGGAAGGAGAAGTCTGCTCATCCATGGTCTCATTCTGGGAATTGTTTGGCCGGAGCATTTCTGTTACAACTCGAGGAACCCAGAGCGATACGAGACCATGAAAATGAGATGAGACTCAGGAATACAAATTGACAGTGTTTATTATTTACAGTGCAAAGGATGATCAGCTGGGACCCTGAGAAGGAAGGAGAGGGTCAGAGGGTTCTGGCTGGATAATATGAGGAGATGATGTTAATCCAGTGAACCTGTCTTACAATCCAGTTGATGGTCGAAGGGGAACCAAGGTGGACTCCAGATGAGAAAGCAAGAAGGCATGTAGCTGGAAGGCAAGGCACAAGGGACCGAGAGAGGAGTTGAGGGGAACCAAGGCATGGCGATAACCAAGGTGCAGAAGCAGAGGAAGACCAAGGCACGAAGGGATCCACGGAGGCAGGTAAGCTGTAACCACAGGAAAAGGTTTTTAGTTTAAAGCACAAGAGATAAACACAGGCCAAAGACAAAGTGTACCATCAGTGGCAAATGCTCCGGCGATGAGTAACATCTAGCTGCAGCCTTCAGTAGTCAGGAGTCTCATCAAGATGACGATCTTCAGATGTACTGGTTGGCGGCCATCTTGGAGAGGAAAAAGCTGCAGTAGGTGATACTCATTACTGTGCCTCATTTACCCATTCATACTGCACTCTACTAAATCTATACAAAGCTAATTGAACAAATCATTCTAAAGAGACTAATCAGTGCTTTATCACATTCATACACCAATGGGACACACATCGAAGGCAATGAGGGGTTCAGTGTCTTGCCCAGGGACACTTTGGCATGTGAATGCTGGTGGATTCAAACCCCTAAATCTTGCATTGGAGGATGACTGCTCTAACCACTCAGCCACAGCCACCCAATATTAATCAATATTAATGCATTACTTAAGTGTTTTCTTTTCTGACAAGTAAAAATTAACTTCAACACATTACCATTTTCACCATTTCACATTACCATCCTTCACTTTGATGAAGACAAGTAAGATATAGATATATTAAACAGGATAAATCAACTGTTTTTTAAAGCTTTGCAGGATTTAGCTGCATAGTAACTGGTTTGAACATCAAAATGTACACTGATTTTAACCTAATAATGATCCAAAATACAATTACAAATTTTACAACACATATAGAATTTAACATGGCATTGTTCCAACTTTAGCCTCTGGATTTCCATGCTTAATAATCACCAAAGAATAATAACAAATAATACGAACAAAGAATAATGTCTCACTGCATTTAGCTTCAGCTACTCTCTTGACTCTTAGGCTCCATGCTACTTTATGAGTCACAACATAATATGCACTGAATGCATATTCAAACAAAAGCAAAATAAAACTCCTAAAACTGGAGTTAATACAATCTTGTGGTCTTTCAATCTTCTAACCATGCAAGACTTCCCCATCGCGGGTTGGCATCCCGCCAATTTTAAACCTTGTTGGACAAAACTTATGAATATTAATAGGAAGGTGCACAAAAACAACATCAGCGTCATCTGCTGATAAAAAAAGAGGTAAACATCTTACAGAGTTGTTCTGGTGTGTTTTCACCATGTAATTACCTTAAGAATAATGAAACAGGACATGACGACCAAAGCACTGCTTTTAACATCCATATTGTGTCTGAGACACACAGGCAGTCAATTCAATTCAATTTCAATTCAGTTTATTAATATAGCGCCAAATCACAAAAAAGTTGTCTCAGGGCACTTTACAGAAACATTCACGTACATAAAAGCCAATTAGTAAAGTTCTCTATCTAAGGAATCCAGCAGACAAGTTGAATCTTGGCTTCGATGCAGTCTCCCATCCTGAGCAAGCACAGTGGCAACAGTGGAAAGGAAAAACTCCCTTTTAAAAGGAAGAAACCTCCAGCAGAACCAGGCTCAGGACAAGCGGCCATCTGCTTTGACTGGCTGGTTGAAAGGACAGGAAGGAGAAACAGTCGAACACAGAATAGTAGGTCCAGGTATAGGTCCAGGTATAGGTCCAGGTGTATCTGAAAGACAAAAAAACACATGTTAAGGATAGAAAAAATAATTACAAATACAAAACAGGTTGAGCAGAGTAAGTAAAGACAGTAGCAGAGTGAAAATTGTGGTGTTTGTTCTCTAGCAGTCTAAGCCTATAGCAGCATAACTAAGGGACAGCTCAGGAAACCCAAGCCGACTCTAACTGTAGGATTAATCAAAAAGGAAAATCTTAAACCTAGTTTTAAAACTGGATAATGTGTCATCCTCACGGACAGAAATTGGCAGTTGGTTCCACAAGAGAGGAGCCTGATAACTGAAAGATCTGCCTCCCATTCTGTTTTTGTAAATTCTAGGAACCACAAGTAAACCTGCAGTCTGAGAGCGAAGTGCTCTGTTTGGAAAACATGGAACAATAAGATCTGTAATATAAGATGGAGCTAGGTTGTTGAGAGCTTTGTAGGTTAGAAGTAAGATTTTGAATTCTATTCTGGATTTGACAGGGAGCCAATTGAGAGAAACTAAAACTGGAGAAATATGATCTCTCCTACTAACTCCAGTTAAGACTCTAGCAGCAGCATTTTGGATCAACAGAAGTAGTTTTAAAGAAGTATTTGGACACCCAGATAATAAACCTTTGCTATAGTCCAGTCTAGATGTGACAAATGCATGGACCCGTTTTTCTGCATCATTTTTAGATCAGATGTTTCTAATTTTAGTGATATTACACAGGTGGAAGAAGGCAGTTCTAGTAACGTTTTTAATGTGGGAGATAAAAGACATGTCCTGATCAAAAATAACACCAAGATTTTTAACATTAGAGCTGGAGGACAGATTAATGCCATCTAAGGAGGGAGAAAGACTGAAAAATTAATTCCTAAGGTGCTCAGGTCCAAAAACCAAAACCTCAGTTTGGTCAGCGTTCAACAGGAGAAAATTAAGGGTCATCCAGGTTTTTATGTATTTAAGACATGCTTGTAGTCTAAGTAGCTGATTGGATTCATTTAGTTTAATGGACAAATATAATTGTGTGTCATTAGCATAACAATGGAAATTTATCCCATGCTGTTTAATAACTTTACCTAATGGAATAATATATAAAGTAAAGAGTATTGGCCCAAGCACAGAGCCCTGAGGAACTCCATGACTAACTTTGGTGTATGAAGAATATTTATTATTTACATTTGCAAACTGGAATCTATCAGATAGATATGATTTAAACCATTTTAGAGCCGTTCCTGTAATCCCAATATCATATTCAAGCCTCTGTAGTAAAATATTGTGATCAACTGTATCAGATGCAGCACTGAGGTCTAACAGGACCAGTATAGACACAAATCCATTGTCTGAGGCCATGAGAATATCATTAGTTACTTTTACTAGTGCTGTTTCTGTGCTATGATGAGCTCTAAACCCTGACTGAAACTCTTCAAACAGATTATTTCTTTTATAGATGTTCACGCAACTGACCTGCAACTATTTTCTCTAGAATTTTTGAGATGAAAGTTAGATTAGATATAGGTCTATAGTTGGCCAGAATTTCTGAATCAAGATCAAACTTCTTAAGTAAAGGTTTAATTACAGCAACCTTAAAGTTCTGTGGTACGTAACCATCCATTAAAGACAAATTAAGTAGATCCAAAATGTGGACATTAATTAGTGGAAATACCTCTTTAAACAGTCTGGTTGGGATGGGATCTAGCAGACATGTGGATGGTTTGGATGAGGTTATTATTTTTGACAATTCAGAGCTCAACAGGACAAAAACTGTCCAAATATAAATCAGGCTCTAGTGAAATTTTTAAAGTTGCCTCATTTGACAGGGGACTAGAGATAGTAGAAGGAAGGATGGTTTGAATTTTCTTTCTAATTGAAATTATTTTATTTATAAAGAATCTCATGAAGTCATCACTACTTATAGTTGTAGGGATACATGGTTCAACAGAAATGGGACTTTTAATTAATCTAGCAATAGTACTAAACAGAAACCTAGGGATATTTTTTTTCTCCTCTATTAAAGATGAGTAATATAAAGTTCTAGATTTACAGAGAGCTTTTTTATATGTTAGCAGACCATCTTTCCAAGTTAAATAAAATTTTTCAACATTAGTAGAGCGCCATTTTCTCTCCTGGTTTCTAGATGCCTGCTTTAAAGTACGTAACTCAGAATTGAACCAAGGAGCCAGTTTCCTCTGATTGATTACTTTCTTTTTCAGTGGAGCAATTTTATCAAGTGAAGTTTACATTGAAGTTGTAAGATGATCTACTAGATGATATAAGTCTCTGTTCTCTGATGCATTACTCTGCAAGACAGAGGAAAACATTGATGGAAGAGATTGTTTAAATTTGGTTACAGCATTATCTGATAAGAACCTGCTGAGATGAAATTTACTCTCAGTGACTGTGTAGTCATTTAATGTAAACTCAAAGGTTATTAAAAAATGGTCGGAGAGAATAGGATTTTGAGGAACTATTACCAAGTCCTTAATCTCTATACCATAGGTCAGAACTAAATCAAGAGTGTGATGATAAGAATGAGTAGATGTGCGGACATTTTGGGTAAAACCAAATGAGTCTATTAAATTATTAAAGGCTATGCTTAAGCTATCACTCTCAACATCCACATGAATATTGAAATCACCCATTATGATGATTTTATCAGTATTTAATAATAAGTCAGTTAATAATTCTGATAATTCAGACAAAAACTGAGAGTAAGCACCTGGTGGACGATATATAACAACTAATAAAAGTGGCTTTACTGATTTCCATTTTGGATGAGAAAGACTGAGGGACAGCGATTCAAAAGAATCATAACTAATAACTGGTTTGGCGTTAATCAATAATCCTGACTGAAAAATAGAAGCCACTCCTCCACCTCGGCCAGTTGTTCTAGGAACATGAAAATTTAAATAATTAACAGGAGTGGATTAATTTATACTAACAAAATCCTCCTGTTGTATCCAAGTTTCTGTCAGACAGAATAAATCAATATGATGATCAGTTATCAGTTCATTAACTAACAGGGATTTAGAGGAAACAGATCTGATGTTTAATAATCCACATTTAATGAATTTATGATTTTGCTCTGGTAAAGTAACTGTGTTTATTTTAATCAGATTTTTATGGTTTATATTTTTAGAGATGATTTTTGGTTTATTTAATTTGAGCCGTGGGCGAGTTGACACTGTTTCAATGTGGGTGTGGGTGGGTAACAGGAGGAGCAGCAGAGAGGTGTGGAGGACTATAACTCTGCTTCCTGGACTGGACCCTGGGTTGTGAATAATTTTGGGGATAAACAAAATCAGCCATATTTCTTGAAAGAAGAGCGGCTCCGTCCAAAGTGGGATGGATGCCATCTCTCCACATAAGACCAGGTTTTCCCCAGAAAGAACTCCAGTTATCTATGTAGCCCACGTCGTTGTCAGAACATCACCTGGACACCCAGCGGTTAAACGACGACATACGGCTAATTATGTCATCGCTGGTCAGGTTGGGGAGGGAGCCAGAGAAAACTACGGAGTCCGACATGGTTTTAGCAAAGTCACACACCAAAGCAACATTAATTTTAGTGACCTCCCATTGGCGTAACCGGGTGTCATTACCGCCGACGTGTAGTGGACTAGGCCTGATGTCAAAACTGACCAGGTGGACAGAAACTGTCATTTCATTGATTTGAATCCAGAAATACAGTTTGACCCATCCTGAGACTTTCTTTCTTGAATTAATCAAGTGGAAAAAGACAATTCTCTATGATCATTACTATTTTACAAATGTTTGATAATCAAATTGTGTTAGTTCAAACAATGTTTACATGTTGAAGTGAACTACTCATTTTTATTTACTTAAACAGTAGTAATGATTTTTAGTCCTCAATTCAAAGTGAAATCAAGTTAGAGAACGTTAGAGAGTAATGATTCAATTTCTTGATCGTCTGCTTGAAGTGAGCAAAGTTGTAAGTGTGTTAAAGTTCAAGCTTCGGTCAACTAGAAAGTTTACTGAAAAGAAATGTCATGTTTAAATTTTACAGCGAGATACAGGAGAGGTGGCTCCACGAAGTCTGGTTTAGCCATGATATCTTTCTGTCTGTTCTTAAACAATTTGAATCTTTTCCTTGACTTTTAATAACACCTTACATCACAAACCACACCTCTGCTTTGGTCCATCCACCAATCAAAAAGCTCTCAAATGAACCGGAAGTGACCCTTCATAAAAAGGTTGGCACTTCCTAGTTCAAAGAGAAGAGTTCCAGAAGAGTTCTGGTGGAGAGTTAAGCTCAGTCTTGAAGCTGCTGTAAGCTCAGTCTTGAAGATGGAGCAGCAGTTCAAGTGGAGTTAAGAGCAGGAGGGAGCAAGAGTTCAGGAGTTTTGGGATCCAGAATGCAGAGAGTTTGGGAGTACCTGAATGCAAACGCAGGCATTCATGGATGCTGCTAAGCCAAACAAGCTGAACCAGAGACGATTTTGGGAATTATAACTTCTGTTTGGATAACCTCGCACGGCTCTCGAGGTATTTGGCTGTTCTCACTGAGACGCTGAACAGTGGTTGGAAGTGAGACTCCACGCCGGAACTGATCTATCTTCAGAAAAGGTAAAAGTCGACCTTCACCAAAAGTGTACTGTGGGACAAGCTGATTTCCGAAGGAGCGTGCACGTTCTGGTTAAACAGACAAATTCCCTCACACATCTCTCTGTAAGATAAATCTCAATTTTCCATCTTTAAACTCTCCTTTCTGCTAGAAAATTAATCCAGATGTTTTCATTAATGTCTGTGGTGAAGCAACGGAAAACCATGGCCGTATGGTTTTCCTGGTTGTAAAGCTGATTAATTATGTTGTTGTTTTCATATTCTGCCAAATTAATGTAAATGTGTGATGTGTTAAACTTGATTCTGTTAATAAATGACCCACTCGCTTGGTGAGTCAAAGATAATTAACGTCTCACGTCCACATTTCTGTTAAATTCAAAGCACGGCATCATCCAGTCCAGAAAGATGAGTGAACCCGTTTAATGTATGAATATATCTCAGGATATGTCATACTACATTTGGTGGCCCGTAACGTGCTCATAAATGGACTGTGTATGCGTGTAATAATTGATATTTCATGTTGGCATGGAGAAATAGCAGACTGCAGCGTGCTGAAGCTGCGCGCTTGGAGCTAGACGCTGCATGTTTACGCTGGCAATGTTTTGAAGCTGAAATTGTGAGTCATATGTCTTTATGAAAGCTGAAATTGTACGTCTGTTATGTGTAACTAAAGCTGGGTTTGTGTGGAAACGCTTTATTCTGTTTAAAGACGGTTCAGACGTGGTTCTGGTACCGGCTCGGTTCTGAAAAGGTTCGAACGAGTTTGTTTTAAATGGTGGGAAAGACGTTTTTCATGCCGGGGCGCCGACTCCGTGCAGCTCAGAGCTTGATTCGTGACACTTGTAACAGAAAAAAGTGCATTTTGACAGTTTAAAAGACGAAAAAGTTGACGGACTTGTTCAGATAAATCTAACATGCTAGCTGGGGAAAACGCTGCGTGATTGGTTGAATTAGCGGCCGTGGAACGCTCTCATTGGCTGAGAGACGTGTCAGTCAGTGACCCGGAAATGAAAACTCGTTTTTCATAGGGAATAAAATCTGCTTTTTAAAGCTGAAAAGCGCTTAAAAGCTGTATTCTGATACGCTGCTTAAGTTCTTCAAAGTGTAATTGCTGGATTTTTGCCACGTCTGAGTTTAAAATCCGTCATTAAATGATGTTTTTGAACAACGCTAGCGATGCTAATTTTAAGCTAACAGCTAACGACCGGATGAGTGACGTGTTACGTCACTTCCTCCATGTCGGAAATGAGCTCGGGTGCAACCGGAGCCTTCGCTGTGCTTAAAATCACTAAATGTAACTTGCCACATGTCCCTGAAAACTCATGTTTCATGCTACAAAGTCGTGCTTGTTGAAAAAACGCCACGTTTACGCTTCAACCGTTCAGAAATGTTGATTTTAACCGAGTTTAGCCGAAGCTAACTTTAAGCTAAGCGGCTAACAACAGGATATCAACCGAACGTCACAGGAAGTCGTCATAGACTCCTGCTGGTAGAAAGCTAAACACTGCCCCCTCCTGGGAAACTTGAGATCACAGTTTCACTTCAGTTTTAGGTTTTTGAGTGAAATTAAACGTTTTTCTTTATTTCTGTAAGACGAACTTTGAGTTAACAAACTTCTTCAAAGCTGAATAATCACTGTTATCTTGCATTTAAAAAGTAATTAAGGTATTTATGCAGAAAGGCATTTACCAGGACATTTTCCATTCACTGAATTCCTCAAACAGGAGGTACAAAATGAAAAATTAGAAACTTTTTAAAAGATACTGTTCAACTATTCACAGAGTTGAAAAGTTACTCATTTGCTTGAAAGATAATACACGTTTAATTGCAAAATCACTAAATAAGAGTAAACTTATCAGGAAAAAGAAACTTTTCTGTTTAAGTTACCACCTAAAAATACATCTTCCTATTTAATTTTAAATAGAGGATGAGACAGGAGGACAGGAGTAATAACAGTTTTTCTGAAGAAAGACTTATTAATCCTGACACATCATCAATTTTCTTTTTCTTTTCACCACTTGGTTCTATGAGTAACTGTAAAATAGCGAATTTCTGGAAGTAAACAGTTAAAAAAAAACATTTTAAACTAATGTTGCTGTGAGACTAAAAAGAAAAATTGCAGGTTTATTAAAAATTCAGTGCTTTAGAGTAAAATACACTAAAAGAGCTTGGTAATCTAGTATCTGTTAAGAAATAAGCACGTTGAGTAACACTGCCAGAGAAGCATTTACTTAAGAATATTCATGAAATGGGGTAAAACCTACAGCCAGGTGCCCACGTTTGAATACGTTGACTTATAACAGTACTTTTGTGTAAACCCAAAGCTAAAATAGTGTGAAAACTCAATGACAACTTGAATACAAATATTTACCTGTAAAATATCTGAAGCTTGCAACTGTTTTTAACAGATAAAGTGCTACACAGTGAAAAACATGACAGGTGTGTTAGAAAAAGACTTTGATCCTTATGGGATGAAGGGCTGTTTAGAATATGCGTTGAAGCTGCTGACAG
>NC_056519.1:30310531-30313063 GCF_014905685.2 Nematolebias whitei
GCTGGCCAGGACTCTGTGGTCTACACTCATCTCCAGGCCAGCGGTCACTCTTTCAGGGATGAAGATGTTCACATCCTGGACAGAGAGGAACGATGGTTTGAGAGAGGAGTAAAGGAGGCCATCTTTGTGAAAAGAAATCGTCCATCGTTAAACAGGGGTGGAGGCCTCCGGGTTCAACTGTCCCCCTTTTACAATGCTGTGATTGCTAGTATCACTCAGCCCTCTGGGAACAGTAAACAGCCATCAGTGTGCTAATGATCCATTGTAAGGCTGATGGTCCTTCTTGAGCATGTGATCAGCTGGTTTTGGTTGTCAGCAGCAAAACTGGTTGATCCACTCTGAGAAGGTGCTGTTTAAGAGACTGAGCTGAATACAGCACCTCAGACTGAGGAAGTCTCTCGGATGAGAGACGAAACGTTTCTACATTTTTTTTGTTGATTTGTTTTTTTGTTTTTTTTTTAATGTCCAGAGGACCAGATTTAACTTTTTTAGATTTTTCTACTTGGATTATTGAGCATGCATCAGGATAAAGATAAGAGGTGTTTTAAGCACTATCCAACTGTAGAAAAACAACTGTACTAAGTGTGTTTGTGAACTAGAATGAAAAACTGTGCAAAAGACAGATAAATCCAGAAAACAGAGACGACTCGAGCAAACAATTCACTTGAGCTACCAGCAGACAAACAGGAAGTGACACAATACGTCTCACCACGAACGTGCAACGTCACACCACAAGGAGGCAGCCTCGTCCAGTCAAAACCAACCTGGACGCAAGGCCCCCGTAACAAAGGTTCCACTTCGTCACTACTGCTCACTTATTAACCTCAGGAAAACACTAAATACAGGCAAATTAATATGCTGAAATGTAAACAAAATAGAATTTGTTCATTTTTGTAGAAAATGGAATAAATTCTATATGAGATATATTTCAAGATTTAAAAAATAATAATGATAATGTGGTGACATATTTTTAGGTGCACCACACTGTGCTTAACGCTCCAGCACAAGGGATGCTCTGCTGTCTTGGTTTGTGACAACTTTTAGTTTGGGTTGCTCCATCCATTGCTGCTGCTTTGGTATCCGGTCAAATGGACAGTGCATGTCTCCTCTGCCCCTGCTGTAATGGGGTGCATGACTGAACATTAACAGTTTGTTCCACTATTTGTAGTGTCTGATTTATTTTCTGATTTTTTTGTATTTGATTTATTTGTTTTGTTGCATCTGCTTGATGCATTATTGCGTGCTTTGTTTTGAGGAATAACTGAAATGTTTGTCTTTACCTCACGCCCCTTTTTCCTCAGGGATCACATAATATCCCTGAAGTCTGTGGTTTTTAAATAGGATTATCTGTTTCAATTGAATTAATAAATTATATTTTTGTAGAACTCAGTCTGTTGTTAAAGTGCATTTCTGAACTTGTGGTGTTTTTAAGTCATTGCATCATAACATCCTCCAGCTTGCGTTGTTGAGCTTTGTACATCCATCCATCCATTATCTTTACCCGCTTATTCCATTTTGGGTCACGGGGGTCGCTGGTGCCCATGTCCAGCAATCACTGTGCGAGAGGCGGGGTACACTCTGGACAGGTCGCAAGTCCATCACAGGGCCACATAGAGACAAACGAGACAAACAACCATTCACTCTCCCACTCACACCTAGGGACAATTTAGAGTTACCAATTAGCCTAACATGCATGTTTTTGGTCTGTGGGAGGAAACCGGAGGACCCGGAGAAAACCCACGCATGCACGGAGAGAACATGCAAACTCCACCCAGAGGGCCCCTGGACCGGGGTTTGAACCAAGGACCTGCTCGCTGAGAGGCAGCAGCTCTACCAGTTGCGCCACCGTGCTGCCGAGCTTTATACAAAACTTTTAAATTCCTCCCGTTCTGGCCACATACGTTAAACTAAGAAATACGTAAAACTAAGAAATATGCTAAACATTACTAGTGCAAAACAATACACCGAACAACAGCAGCAAGAACATGAGTCTGTGTGAGTAGATAAGTACGAATGAATAAATGTGCATGCATGTTTCTTGATTCATGCTCAATAATCCAGGTAGAAAATCCAACAAAGTTAAATCAGGTCCTCTGGATGGTTTCTTTTTGTTGAAACATTTTTTCATTCATTCAAAAGACTTCATCAGTCTGAGAAGCCACAAGCAAACTCAGCCATCAAACTGGTTGGCGCTCTATGTGAAGGTTCCATTTATAAGACTGAGTTTGTTGTGGCTCCTCGGATTGATGAAGTGTTTGGATGAAAGCAAAACATTTCAACAGAAAGAAATCATCCAGAGGACCTGACTTAACTTTGCTGAACTCGCATACAGTATTACTTTTGACAAAAGTGTTTTACGTAGGACGCCCTTCCTGACACAACCTTCACAATTTACCCGGGCTTGGGACCAGCAAAAGAGATACACTGGCTTGTGCTGCCTAGTGGCTGGTTTGCTGACAAACTGCAAGCAAATCCCTCCATTTAATTTCAAAAACACAAAGTTTGTTTTCTCAGTCATCCAGGTATATAACA
>NC_056519.1:30313073-30318456 GCF_014905685.2 Nematolebias whitei
ATGTCATCTGGACCGTTTTTTTGTTAAAAAGAAACGTTTCGCCCCTCCATTTAATGTTTTGCTCATGAGTTGACTGCCTTTGTTTTCTCAGTTCATTGTGCTCCTGGACATTACTACAACTCCAGCAACCATCGCTGCATACGCTGCCCAGCAGGAACCTACCAGTCTGAGTTTGGTCAGAACTTCTGCATCACATGCCCTGGGAACACCACGACCGACTTTGACGGAGCCACAAACGTGTTTCACTGCAAAAGTAAGTCTGAAATTGTAACATTTTACTAAGAACCCAGAAAGTAAATGGACTGTACTTATATAGCACCTTTCTATCTTATCACAAAGCACTTTATACTACAATCTGTGCCCTCATTTACCTATTCATAGAGCACTCTACTATATCTATACAAAGACTAATCAGTGCTTTATCACATTCATACACCGATGGGACACACATAGAAGGCAATGAGGGATTCAGCGTATTGCCCAGGGAACCTTCAGCATGTGACTGCTAGTGGAATCGAACCCTCAACTCTTGCAATGAAGGACAACTGCTCTAACCACTGTTAAGAACGAGTGCTGTGTCTTTCTTCTCAGATTGGTTTGATCAGAGGGAAAGACCAGGCTTCCTTCAGCTTTAACAACTTTTCACAAACAGATATATGCATAGAATACAACAAGCAGTTCTGGAGAAGTGGGCTGCTGGACAGACCGGAACCAGTTCAGAGGAATGAAGGAAATGTGTCTCCCTTATAACACTTGGGAGCCCTACCCCCTGGGAGCTACATACCTTGACTCTTTTTGATAGTGATGGCCAAATTAAGCAATAAAGCAGTATTGAACCACGGTCAATTGTATTGAACTTGGGTTCATTCATTCAACGGTTCATTTCAGTGGCATCTAGTGGTGAAAGAGTAGACAACAAAAACTGTCAATATATATCATGATGCATGTTCAATAATTCAGGTAGAAAAATCTAAAAAAGTTAAGTCTGGTCCTCTGGACATTCAAAAAACAAAACAAAGCAAAACAAACAAAAGAAAAAAATGTAGAAACGTTTCGTCTTTCATCCGAAAGACTTCTTCAGTCTGAGTTGCTGTATTCAGCTCAGTCTTATAAATAGCACCTTCTCAGAGTGGATCAACCAGTTTGCTGCTGACAGGCAAAACCAGCTGCTCACATGATCAAGAAGGACTATCAGCCTAACGATGGATCATTAACACACTGATGGCTGTTTGTTATTCACCAGGGGCTGAGTGATACTAGCAATCACAGCATTGTAAGAGGGGGACAGTTGAACACGGAGGCCTCCGCCCATGTTTAATGATGGAAAATTTCTTGTCACAAAGATGGTCTCCTTTACTCCTCCCTCAAACCATTGTTCCTCTCTATTCAGGATGTGAACTGTCAATATATGTGTAGCTGATTAAGTAGTTATGTTGACTAGTACAGGTATCTGGGATTGAGAGAGGATGTGCTTTAGGAAACAATAGGTACAGGGAAGGTGTTTTGTGCTTGTGTAACTCAGACAGTCATGAAATTTGGGAATGGGAATTCAGAGGTTTTTATTTAGGAATAAGAGTTTTTCCACTGTTTTTGGACTCAGGTGATTTCTTTTTTTGCTGACAACTTCTCCAGCTTTTGAAAAAACATGTTCACAAGGAACAGATGAGGCTGGTATGCATAAATATTGTTTAGCCAACAAGAACAAATGTGGATAAACATTTATGTGATCATTCAAGTAGGCCAGAGGTTCCTCTGATCTTTGCAAGGAAGGATCAGACAAGTATCTCTGATCTTCAATTGTGGCATCTGATGTCTGATTCCTGTGAGCTCTTGCCAGTGTAGCATCTCGATCAAAACTTGTCCAAAGGTTGGAAGCTGAAAGAAAAATAAAGATTTGACAGTCATGAACACAGACAAGTTTGTGTGTGTTTGTGTGTGTGTATGTGTGTGTGTGTGTGTGTGTGTGTGTGTGTGTGTGTGTGTGTGTGTGTGTGTGTGTGTGTACGTAATTACCAAATTACAACTATCTGTGGAGGATGGAGTGTAGAATTCATTCATTCATTCATTCATTCAACCTTTATTTAAACAGATAAATCACACTGAGCCTCAAAGACTCATTTACAAGTGAGACCTGTTTGGACAGACAAAAACAATGGTTAACTGGACACATGTAGGAGTTGGAGGCAAAAAAAAAATTCATATCAGACTTTTTTTTTCCTGCCTGAGAGGAAAAAAAACTCTAATATTAAAAAACTTGCACAAACAAGCACATATTGACGTAGACATTCTGCAGACGGGGGAGACGAGAGCGGTCAGCAATGTTCATAGATGCTCTCAAGGTCACTGTAAGAGTTCTGATTAGGATGCAATAATCAGCCAATGTCCTCCGCTGAGATCCATAAACATTCTCGAGGGATGTCGAGGAATGGCCAAGAATAACGTCTATGAGAATCCAAGAGTCCTGAAATGATGACACAAGTTTATTCAGCTGGTTTCATCTGGTTATCAGTTAGAAATTCCTCAGGGAGGGGGTAGTGAGCATCAGATCACATGTTCTCCAGGCAAATTCAGATAAGATGGCCTTCAAGGCCAGCCAAGGGAGCCAAGTTCAATAAACACAGTTGTTTTGGGGACAGGCAGAACTTAATGACATCTACCTTGAGTCTGTGTTGGTCGGCTCGGTTCCGAAATGTCCAAATTACATGGCCACACCGATGGAATGTGACTGCGTAAAATCCCCAAGATCTGATCTATTCAGCCCAAAGCATTTGAGACCGGGTACTCGAGACAAGAACCAAGCCATCATAAAGGCAAGCAGTGTCATCGGCTCCAAATTTTCTGCCGACAACTTCCTTGATTGTAGATAAAACTAGCAACCATCCAAATCCAAAAAGCAGGAACCAGTTATCGAAAATCCAATTAAATATGCATCCTTAAAATCCACAAATGGCAGCAGAGATACATCATCAAGTCTTCCAGTCAATATCTCATTGACATCCAGCTGTGTGCGTGCCAACAGGGTAAATCGGCTCGCCTAAAGCCTGTCTTCTCTTTGAAGAAATGTTGTAAATTGAGTTGAGGGACCAACTGATCAAAACAAGTCCATAATTATGGTTCGGAAGATATGCAAGAGAGGTTCACAAGCAGTTTCACAGAGAGACAGAGCAGCAAAGCGGAGAGGGAGGGGAGAAACATCCGATCTCGGTGAGAGCAATTGGTGAAGTGAAGAATTGTGTGGATAAACATATATATTGATAAACATATATAAACATATATATTGAACATAACCTACCATGAACGGTGTTCGCCTGCTTGCTTTCATGCTTAGCTCTGTAGTGTCTAAGCATCGAGGACGTATTGTTATTATATGTCAGTTGCATGGAACAATACAAGCACTGGACCTGTATGAACAGTAATGATCAAACAAGAATACAAACAGTCAGGTCATAGAAATCACCTAAATCACCACACATACAAATGTACCTAACTTACCCCCCCTTCCTCTCAACAGTCCGCTCAGTATCCTTCACAGACTAACATAAATGTAAGTTAAATCATCCTGTCCAAACCCCCTACATCCCCAGTTTCTTCAAACAAAAATGTCATACATGAACACAGACAATACTGCACATTCCCACTTACCAAAATGTCCAGTCAGCAAACCATCCAAGGGTTGTCTTTATCTGAGTGTTCATGCATTGTTTCAGACTAAGCATTAGGCCTTCTATTGCCTGAGTAAAGGACAACATTATTTCCCAAACATAGCACACACTCCCCCCTGTACTCAAAAGGGAAGTGGGTGTTAGTTGTTCAGCCAATCCTTTTACAGCAACTCGAGTCAAATTAATCAGTCGCAACACATTATAATGGATGTAATGAAATCTACATTTTTTTCCTTTTTCATGGGGATGAAAAACAAAGAAAAAACAAAGCAGAAAAGTGAGAGAAGGGTTAAAAGGTAAAGAAGGAGATAGGAATAAAGGAGAGAGAGAGAGGTATAAAGAGAACACAAATCAACATCATTGAAGTCTGCCTCTAGACCTACAGAAAAAAAACAAAAAAAAACAAGACAAAACCGAGAAACCACAACAACAAACAACATATATAATGATACTCATAACATCATTAGAAAGTATTTCATACAGTACATGTTAATACAAGATATATTTAGTGGTCTCCACAACCCAACTGAGTGTGTATCTGATAAACTCCTGAATCTAAACACCGATGTGAGCATGTTTGTCACTACAAGGTTTCTCCATAAAAATGTTCAATAGTGGATGTGGGGACCCACAGAATCGTCCCCACAGGGCACGATGGTAACACAGGGAAGACCGGAACCACAGACACACAGCGGTCCCCAAGCCTGGAGCTCTGGAAGTCCTCCAACAGAGACACCCGCACCCCCCATAGAGAGAAGCAAAGGGAAGCCCCGGGCGATCCCCAGCAACCACAATGCAGAAACCCCAGGAGGCTGCAGCGACGAGTCCACAGGCCCCGCCGACAACTCGCCCCTCCAGAGTAGATCCGGCCATGGACACCGAGTCCCGAGGTCATACCACCCCCCAACAGAGGCCAGACAGAGCCAAGGCATCCAGGCCCCGGCAGGCAGCCACCAGGGCGGGACTGCACACACCCCACCACCTAGCCCCAGATGCTGAGAGCCGCCAATGCACCGGCGGCAGGGGGGCCCATGACCAGAGGGGAGCACAACAGGGGGAAGTTGACCCCACATTAAATGGGGGGCCCAAATTGAGCCAAGAGAGGGGACCACCTAAAACCCAACCCGAGACATAAACAGGCACACAGACACAGCCCAACAGAGCCTATGTCGGGCTGTTCATGCACCCCACCCGACAGCGACCGCACGTCGGTCCCAGGCCGGGGGCCAGAGCAGCAGGGAGCAGCAGCTGAGGAAGGCCGGTTCAGCGCACCAATGATCAGGCACCCCAACAGCCCCACACCACAGGCCCGGCGAGGCCCCGGAATGCTACCCATGCACCTCCCCACACACACAGTACCCCCCACCACAATGTCACATCAAGCCAACCAACCAGCACCCTGTCAAACCAAAGCCACGCCCGCAACCACCACCATACACCACCAACGACCACACACACACAACCACAGCCGACCCTCCCGCCAGAACCCGGCAGCCACCAGCCAAAGAGCTGGCCATTGCAATCAGGAACCCTGATCAAAAGATCCAATCAATCCAGAGAGAACCGGAGCATTGGCCCTTCCCCCAATCGCCCCCCAAGGCCCAACACCCACCCACAGCCCAGACCCCAACCAGGTAGCCTACCCCCCCCCTTCCCTGCCCCCGACCCCAAATATCAAACGGAGAACAAGGGTTTAAGGAAAAAAAAAATATATATACATA
>NC_056519.1:30318556-30319782 GCF_014905685.2 Nematolebias whitei
GGGGGGGGGGGGTCGTGGGCCCGGGGCAATGGCGCTCAACTGGGGAGTTGGCTTTGGTGGTTCTGGTGTTGACCTCTGCTGGCTGCATGAAGGCTTCTGGGCGGTCTATACCAGCGAGCGCAAGTTACTGGCCTGGTGGCCTGGCTGCTCCTGGGTGGGTTTGGGGTGGACGCGGGTCTGGGGTTCTGGGGGGAGTGTCGCTCCCGGGCTGGGGTCCCAGCTTGACCCCGGGGTCTCGGGTCTTGGTAGGTATGTTGTCGGGGTCTTGGGCCGGTGCATGCGCCGGTGCCCGACCCTGGCCTGGGGGCCCTTGGTACGCTGATTGGCTTCGGGGCCTCTACCATGGGGGGGTGGGGGGTGATACTGTTGGTGGGGGAGGATGAGCTATGGGAGGGGACAGGTGGATTCAGCCTGGGTGTCTTCTTGCCTGGCTGTGGCCGCCATCTGGTGCTTGGCTGGGGGTCTGGGCTGTGGGGGGCTGTGGGTGGGGGGTGTAATGGGGGCTCTTGCTCGGGTGGCTCTGCACTGTTGGCCCGGGGATGTCTGGGCATGTTAGGCATGTGCCCTCCCTTGCATGGGATACTCTCATTGTAGGTGTTGCTGTGGTGGACTGGTCGGTTCTTTTGTGGGGATGGAGGTGTACTCTCGGTCATCATGGTACACTATCTGGGGCTGTTCGGGCACTCCTGGCTGATTGATGTTGTTGGAATTTGGTGGCTTCTTTGGTTGGGGGGCTAGGTGTTGAGCTGGGGATCGGGTTGGGGGGTCTGGACGGTCTCCAGGGGGTTGGGTCTTTGGCCCTGGTTCTGGTCGGTCCTCAGGGCTATGTGCCAGTCCGTGGCCTGGGTCCCTGGTGTTGCGGCTACCTCCTGCTTCTGGATGGATGTACTGGAGCCTCCCTCCCCTGGCAGATCTCGGAGAATGGGGGTGCCTATTGGGATTAGTGGGGGAGCTGACCCCCTGGGAGGGCATTGCCACCTCAGTTCTTCCTCCCCATCCTGACATCTTCCTCCGCCCACTCCATCACACCACCACTCAAGCAGGGCCTTGGGGTTCAGGTGCACTACTGAGCTGTGGGGAGGACCCTCCATCTCCATGGTTCGTGGAGACCTGGGCTCCAATTTTATTAAACAACCTAGACACTCACATATAACATGCTCACGACACATGCATATATAGGGTCTGGAGTGGGCACACGGTGGCATATAGGTGGTGGGATGGAGTGG
>NC_056519.1:30319882-30328652 GCF_014905685.2 Nematolebias whitei
TTTAATACTAAGAGTATTTTTATTTTTCCAATTCATGAGTATAGTTTTTTTTTTTTTTTGCTATACATAAAGCAGTAAAAATCATGTGAATTGACTTTGTCTCCAAGGTGACATGGTCTAAGTGGCCCAATAAGCAAACTGATGAAGAAAGTGGAATAGTACATCTCAGATACTTTGATAAGTCTTCACATATCCGGCACCAAAACCTCTGAACAGGTGGACAGAACCCAAATGCGTGGATGTAATTGTCAGGAATATTGTCTGTACACTGTGAGCAAACATTAGATGATGCAAAACCCATCCTGAACATCCGTTGACCTGTGTAGTGTACTCTATGAAGGATTTTGTATTGTATTAATTGTAAATTGGTTTTTTTTAATAATCTTAAAAGTTCTTAGACATGTCAGAGACCAGAAGTTTTGGTCAAAGTTGTCTGACAAGTCTGTCTCCCATTTTACAATGGGAAGGGATATTGATTCATCTATTTTAATGAGTGTCCGGTAAACCTTAGATAGTAATTTGGGAGGGTTAGATTTAGGAATTCTAATACACTTGTTGGTATTTCAATTCTAGTGTTATTAAGGTTAAATTTATTTTTTGTTATAGATTTAATTTGTTGATATTGTAAAAATGTATTCTTATCAATTACATATTATGTTATTAATCTGTTAAATGGGATATAGTCTACTTCCTCATATATATGTTCCAAATATTTGATTCCTTTACACCTCCAACCTGGGAAGTTTATCATCTTATTCTGTTGTAGGATGTCAGGGTTGTTCCAGATGGGTGTACGTTTACATGGGATTAGTGAAGACTCTGTCATTTTAAGAAACTCCCACCAAGCTGTCAGAGAGGAGCTGATATTGATGCTTTTAAAGCATTCCTGTCGTTTTATGTTTGAGCTAATGAACGGAAGGTCCGAAATCATTATATTATTGCAAAGTGTCTGTTCTACATCTAGCCAAGGTTCATCAAGGGGTGTGTGTTTTATCCATCTTGAGATGTATTCTAGTCTGTTAGCTAGAAAGTAATAATAGAAATTTGGTAGCGCTAGTCCTCCTTTATCTTTGGTCTTCTGTAATGTTTTTAGTTTAATATGAGGGGTTTTATCTTCCCAGAGAAATTTAGAGATGGAGGAGTCCAGGGATCTAAACCAGTCAGATGATGGTTTATTTGGGATCATTGAGAATAGATAGTTTATTCTAGACAAAACCATAATTTTTTTTGAAGCAATCCTTCCCATGAGAGATAAGGGTAAAGATTTCCATCTAGCCAGATCATCCTCAATTTTCTTTAAAAGTGGGATGTGGTTTAGTTTTGTTAAATCTGCCAATCTAGGAGAGACTTTGATACCCAAGTACGTAATATTCCCTGACTGCAGTTGTGTAGTAAGTGAATTGTTGAAATAGCAATTAATTGGTAGAACTGTGGATTTTATCCAGTTTATAGAGTAATCTAAAACTCTTGAAAAAGAGTTTATCAATCCAATAACCTGAGAGAGGGAGGTTTGTGAATGCTGGAGGAAGAGCAGCACATCATCAGCATATAGACTGATTTTGTGCTCTACGTTCTTGCATTTTATGCCTTAAATATCTGCAGTTTGCCTGATTGCTGCGGCTAGTGGTTCGATGAAATTAGCAAACAGTGAGGGGGAGAGTGGACATCCCTGCCTCGTGCCCCTTTGCAGAAGAAAGCTAGCAGATATTTGATTATTTGTCCTAATGCATGCTGATGGGGCACTGTATAATATTTTTAACCAGTTTATGAAATAATTTCCAAAACCAAATTTATGCAAGGCTGCAAATAAAAATTTCCAGTTAACTCTATCAAAAGCGTTTTCTGCATCTAGAGAGAATATTGCAGTTTCAATATTTTTACTGTAAGAATAATCTATTAAATTAAATAATCTGCATGAGTTTGTGGATGAATGCCTCCCTTTTATAAAACCAGTTTGGTCTGGATGTATATTATGAGAGGAGTTATCTTTTCCAATCTTTTTGAGAGGGCTTTACAAATTATTTTAAGATCAACATTAATAAGAGATATGGGACGATAACTGTTAGGTAATACAGGGTCTTTGCCTGGTTTTAACAGGAGACTAATGTTGGCAGAATTTATATTTTCTGGAAGTCTGTTATTTTTTTCAGTTTCCTGTAGTATTCTGTGAAATAGTGGTGCCAGGATATTCCAGAATTCTTTGTAGAACTCTGCTGGAAATCCATCTGGACCTGGAGCTTTTTTTATTGGACATTCTTTTGAGGACTTCCTGGAGTTCCACTGGTGTCAGTGGTGAGTCCAGCTCCATTGTTTGACTACCTGATAATTTAGGAAGTGATATTTTATCCAGGAATTGATAAATTTCATTATCTGATGGGTTTATCTGGAGTGAGTATAAAGCTTTATAAAAATCTCTGAAAATGCTGTTTATTCTTTCAGGATCATAAACTGTATTCCCAGTCAAGTCTTTAACACCATGAATAGTTGTTTTTTCCTTATTTATTTTAAGCTGTTTTACTAGAAAGCTACCTGATTTATTGTTCTGCTCCAAGTTTTCTTTTCAAAGTCTTTTTATTAAGAATTGAGTTTTTTGTTAATAAGTTCATGTAATTCTAATTTTGCTTTACGCATTTTGTCCAGCATGTCTTCATCTTGGGAGGCTTTTTACAATTTAATGGTTTCTTCTAATTCCTGAATAAGTTTATTTTCTTTTTTCTTCTTATGTGATGAGAATGAGATTATTTTACCTCTCATCACTGCTTTATAATTTCATTATAATCCCGTCTCTGAGCAGATCTAAACCATAGGACCAGTCTAGATTAAAAATATCTTAACAACTCCCCCTGGGCGGGAGTCCCCGAAGAAGGTTCCCCCGCATAAAAACTCCCAGTTCAATACCACCAGATAAGCAAACAATTAATCACTTTCCTCTGGTTGAATGTAAACTACTCCTTATATGTTGGCGCGAGATGCCTACAGGCTATAGTGTGTGACCTGCCAGCCTCAGGTCGCCTGACCCAGCCCTGGACATCTGCCTAGGATTTCAGCATCCCCCTGGTGTGGTGCAATGACATAATGGAAATTTCTAACATTTGTCTAAGTCTTGGCTCTAAATATATGATTTAATTATTGCATGAGGCATCCTAATGCAAGAAAGGGCTCTTATCTAATATGATAATCAGTTGTAGAACCTGAACTTCTCTTTTTGACTCCAAGGGCAGGCATGTTCCATTTTGTCCATCTGAAAAAGAAAAAAGAAAAACTCTGTGCCTCCTTCAGTCAATTTATGTGCACAGAGCGCTGCCGGTATGTTTAGCCTGTCACAGCAGAAAAAGTGTGTTTGTGTGAATAAAATCTGATTTAAACTATTAACGAGTTGTAACGTGCATGTGTATGTAAATAACAGAACCTCCCAACTCCCCCTGGTGATCTAATATAAAAACATTCCCAATTAACCAACAAATCAATTCACCCATTCCACCACCCTTCAATTTAGCCCCAATTTAGATTGAAAAATGTCATAAGTTCACCCCCTGAAAAATCTATATTATAAAAACCTTGTATGTATTTATCAAAATCCTTTGGTCTCTCCTTCATGGCCGTTAGCTGTAAAAAATTTGTTATTTCATAGAAAACAATGTTAAAAATTAATTCTATCGTTGCAATTGCACCATCTAGTGGCATTTTTCATCATGATCTTCTCATGAAACTATTCACCAACGTACATTCTTATTCATGTCTTAACACATCAAATAGTCATTAAATAAACAAATCATCAAGTAATAATTAAAATATATTATTTAGCAAAGTACCATGCAAAAGTATCTTGTTCAACCATGTTAATTTTAAGGAAATAATCATCATAACGCTCCATAATACTTTTAATAAACTGTAAACGTTAATATTTAACCATCCCCATGATTGATTAGTCAGTCTATCAATCATCTCATCTCTCAAAGTAGTTGGAGAAGATCTGTCACCCAATAAATGCTGAGTTCAACATTCAAATTAACCACAATTCTAAAGTACACATCTGTACTTAATTGTTAAAAATTTACCCACAAATTAGCTTCATATTATCTGTTAAATGTCCTGTTATATTCACCCGTGTTCCCCAAGACTTAGCTTTAGATATAATCACATCAATAATTGATTAGCATTGTAAACACAACCTATAAATATTTGTAATGTCAAAACAGTGTTTTATAATCATTTCAGTACATGTAAAAATCCTAAAACTCTAGTCTATCAATTATTATTTATTAACTTGTAGCTTAATAAAATCAGTAAGTTCACAGTTTCAAAGTGTTTGATTGGCTAAAAATATATTTAAAAAAACGCTCCTCCATTTATATATTTAAAAGTAAAAATCAGAAAATAGAAAACCCTTTACTGTGCTGGTAACGTTAATTAGATGTTAATAATGATAAGTGATGTCAATTTGATGTTAATAAACCGTCACAGCCAGATCAGTATGAACCTTAAAGAACCCTCATTCATGATAAATGATAACACCCTCATTTGATGCGTGATGTTCTCAGCTCAGGGAGTAGAACTGGTGACATTTTCTCCTGGCAGTCCACTTCATTCCCCCTCATCAGGACATTTCCTCGGACATCTGTCCGGCCTCCATCCTTCAAAACCCTTGTCATTGGACTCGCAACCTCTCTGTCAGCGACTCGTTTGAAGCTGCATTATCAGGAAAAAAGAACAAACATCCTTCTCCCACAATATCACAAAACTCCATCAGTCATCTATCTAAATTTCTATAATTTTTCATTATCAACATATAATTATCAATTATCATTCATTCTGGGTAAGTCGATGGTTCATATTGCAGGTTCATACTCATCTGACCCCCCTCTGGGAACGTTGATCACAAACTCACACAGGTGACCCCTGCGTTCACCTTCCTGGAGCTTCTCCAGCTTAGATAATCTGAACAGGTGATGACACAAACAGCACAACACCCTGCGGCCGGCCAGACAGAGTCCATCCTTCTACCCGTCATCCTATTCCTGATGTTTTCCTGAAATGAGTCATCACTATCATTTAGCATTTTATCAGCAACACTAACTATTTTTTCTCCATGCACCAAATTTCACAAGTCATTGATAAGTATTATACAACATCACTCTAAAATGCTACAAACCGGATTCCAAAAAAGTTGGGACACTAAACAAATTGTGAATAAAAACTGAATGCAATGATTTGGAGATGGCAAATGTCAATATTTTATTCATAATATAACATAGATGGCAGATCAAAAGTTTAATCTGAGTAAATGTAACATTTTAAAGGAAAAATATGTTGATTCAAAATTTCAGTGCCAACAAATCCCAAAAAAGTTGGGACAAGTAGCAATAAGTGGCTGGAAAAAGGAAACTGAGCATATAACGAACAGCTGGAAGACCAATTAACACTAATTAGGTCAATTGACAACATGATTGGGTATAAAAAGAGCTTAACAGAGTGTCAGTGTCTCTCAGAAGCCAAGATGGTAAGAGGATCCCCAATTCCACCATTTCCTGATGCATGCTCAATAATCCAGGTAGAAAAATCTAAAAAAAAAGTTAAATCTGGTCCTCTGGACATTAAAAAAAACAAAAAAACAAAGCAAAACAACAAAAAAATGTAGAAACGTTTCGTCTCTCATTCGAGAGACTTCCTCAGTCTGAGGAGCCGTATTCAGCTCAGTCTCTTAAATAGCACCCTCTCAGAGTGGATCAACCAGTTTGCTGCTGACAACCAAAACCAGCTGATCACATGCTCAAGAAGGACCATCAGCCTAACAATGGATCATTAGCACCTGATGGCTGTTTACTATTCACAGAGGGCTGAGTGATACTAGCAATCACAGCATTGTAAGAGGAGGACAGTTGAACCCGGAGGCCTCCACCCCTGTTTAATGATGGACGATTTCTTTTCACAAAGATGGCCTCCTTTTCTCCTCTCTCAAACCATCGTTCCTCTCTGTCCAGGATGTGAACATCTTCATCCCTGAACGAGTGACCGCTGGCCTGGAGATGAGTGTAGACCACAGAGTCCTGGCCTGATGATGTTGATCTTCTGTGCTGGGCCATCCTTTTGGCCAGTGGCTGTTTAGTTTCCTCGATGTAAGACTGATCACAGTCCTCCAGACACTAAACAGCATACACAACATTACTCTGTAATATTACACATTATTACTCTACTCGGTCACTCTTTCTGGGATGAAGATGTTCACATCCTGGACAGAGAGGAACGATTTTTTTTTTCTAATTGTATCCTGAACTAATCAATTGGAAGAACACTCTCTTTTTTATATTATCATTACTATTTTATAATATCTTGATAATCAAAAGTGTGTTTAGTTCATACCATTTTTAAATGTTGAAGTGAACCACTCATTTTAAATCAACTGTTGAACAGTATTAATGGTTTTTAATCCTCATTCAAATTAGAAATCAAGTTAAATGTCTATTTTACAAAGTAATTATGCATTTTTTGATCTTCTGTCTGAAATGAGAGAGTGATGTCGGTCAAAAGTCGGAGACAGTCAAAAATAAGTTGTTGGAACGAGCTGTCGTGTTTTTAAAGCTCTCAGACAGAAACAAGAGAACTGGCACCTACAGTGTTAGTCACTTCGCCAAAACAACAATTTTTCTCTTTCCGCAGGTCTAGAGTCAGACTTCAATGATGTTGATTTGTGTTCTCTTTATCCCTCTCTCTCTCCTCTATTCATATCTCCTTCTTTACATTTTAACTCTTCTCTCACTTTTCTGCTTTATCTTCTTTGTTTTTCGTCCCCGTGTCCATTACATCTGAAACAAACCCAAAGCATATTCTAATAAAATTTAATTTATATATCAAGTGGAGCATTAAGGCCAGCCATAATGCTCTGCTTGTGAAAGTAAATCTGTTGGGCATCACTTTGACACTCAGACAATAATTCTAAGTGTCACAATGCCGGACAGGACAAGAAAAAAAAAAAACTTCTTATGCTTTTCCAGGATATAACCAACTACAGACAATCAGCTATCTTTGAACCCCTTTATGATCGATTTATTATTGTTATTATTATTATTATTATTATTATTATGTGTATCGTTATTATGTCAAAAATACTCCAGTTTCACCACCAACTTCCCAGAGGCACAACTTATTAGTTCTAAAACACAGCGGCACAACTTCCAATTTCTTTTTAAGTTACAACTTTTTAACCAATTTAAAAGAACCAATTCTCCAGAGACTTCAACCCTGTATTTACTTCCAGACTTCAACTGGCAACCCCAGAGACTTCAACTCTGTATTTACTTCCAGACTTTAACTAGCTACCACAGACCCAGGAAACTTCAATCCCTGGTGTGTTTTCGGGGGTCCCTACTTCCTCCAGGCACACTTTTCCTAGCGACGGATCACCTCGTCGGATGAATTCCATGCTGCCAACCTTACACAGACTTCAATTGCTTTTATTACTGGCGGCAGACTTCAACTGTCTCCCATCCGTATTACAACACAAATCTATGCCCACATCTTATAAATTTAGCGATCTGACAGCATGCTTCAACTCCCTAAAACCTAGGTGCAGATTTTTAATTTAAAAAGGCTATGCTTACCTGTTTGATTCGTGGACAGCACAGCGCTGGACCGGGTCCAATTCTGGGAAACCCCAGCTGCCGTCGCAATCCCAGACCGAGCCCCCAAGCTGTTAAGAATGAGTGCCGGGTCGTTCCTCCCAGATTGGATTTGTCAAAGGGAAAGATCAGGCTTCCTTCAGCTTCAACAACTTTTATTTTCACAAACAGGTATACGCATAGAATACAACAAGTAGATCTGGAGAAGTGGGCTGCTGGACAGACCGAAACCAGTTTTGAGGGACAAAGGAAATATGTCTCCCTTATAACATCTGGGAGCCCTACCCCCCAGGAGCTACATACTTTGACCCTTTTTGCACAGTAAAACTACAATTCACCTCCTCGGGCAGACAGAAGTGCCGCTGTAAATCTGTTCTCAAACACTTGTACAATGTTATTTATTTGGAGCTCCAAATGGTGGAGTTTTCCCAGAGTCTCCCACTACATTCCTATGGTTATCTTCAAACGAGGGTGAACCTTCTCTTCTTGTTGATTTACTTAACGGAGGTTCCTGCTCGTTCATGGGTCACAGCTGCTGGTCAATTATTCTCACACACACTTAAATATATTAACTTGACTTAGCTAACTCCTAATGATCAATTAATATATTTTAAACCTCCACAATATCCTACACCACTCAGCCACAACTGCCCCAAAAGTCACCGAAAAGTCATCAACCCAAATTTATTTATGGAGCACATTTAAAACATGAAATGTTACCAAAGTGCTTAACAATAAAATTACAGCAGCAACTAAAAAAATTAAAATATATAATAAAAGCATAAAAAAAATAAAAACATAAAAAAGCACAAACCCAATGTGAAACAATGGGATAATAAATCAGATCATACTGTGTTAAAGTGTTAAATGTCAGTGAATTCAGGTGTGTTTTTAGGAAAGATTTAAAAGCAGGGGTTGAAGTGGCCTGTCTATGTTGATGGGGAGATAGTTCCAAAGTTTAGGACCAATGAGTGAAAAAGCCCAATCTCCTCTGAGCTTCAACCTAGTTTTTAGTACAACCAAAATCAGGTGATCAGATGATCTCAGTGCCCAAGAAGGAACATAAGGTTGAAGTAGGTCAGAGAGGTATGCAGCTGCAACACCATTATCCATCCATCCATCCATCCATCCATCCATCCATCCATCCATCCATC
>NC_056519.1:30328752-30331838 GCF_014905685.2 Nematolebias whitei
CATCCATCCATCCATCCATCCATCCATCCATCCATCCATCCATCCATTATCTTTTACCTGCTTCTTCCATTTTGGGTCACAGGGATTGCCGGTGCCCATGTCCAGCAATCATTGTGCAAGGGGCAGGGTGCACCCTGGACAGATCGCAAGTCCATCACAGGCAACACCATTAATGCACTCAAATGTCAACAGGAGAATTTTAAAATCAATTCTGACATGTACAGGGAGCCAGTGAAGGGAGGACAAAACCGGTGAAATATGTTCAAACCTAAGAGTTCCTGTCAACAGCCGAACTGCAGCATTTTGGATGAGCTGGAGACATGAACGTGACGCCTGACTGACCCCAACATAAAGTGTGTTACAGTAGTCCAACCGGGTTGTAAAGAATGCATGGACTAATTTTTCAAGTTCAGATTTGGACACCACAGAGTTTAGCTATCTGCCTTAATCGGAAGAAGCTTTTTTTGAAGAACAGAGTTAATATGTTTATTAAACTTAAAGTCCAAGTCTAAAACCATTCCAAGATTCATAACAAACTGCTTAAGATAGGGCTGAAGACTGTCAAGATTAATGGCATCAGTGACAGCAGTACAGCTAATGCTAAACAAAATGACTTCAGTTTTCCGATCATTAAAACTTTAAAAAAATTGAAGCCATCCATGCCTTGATATCATCAAGAGATTCTAACAGAGGGGGAATGGAGCTGGAGCTGTTGGGTTTTAAGGGCAGATAAATCTGACAGTCATCAGCATAATAATGAAATGAAAGACCAAGTTTTCCTCAGGATAGACCCCAAGGGGAGCATATACAATGAGAACAGAAAGGTTCTCATCTGATATGCCACCGCAATTATTTGTTGACTCTGCTCCTTTGTCAGATAAGCATGAGATGCTAAATTGTTTCAACAAACATTTTGTTGCCTCCAGTTCCTTGTTTGATATTGTTTTTAATGGTAAATCACCTATTCCACCAACAAGTCAAATCTCAGTAAACCATGCAATCTCTTTTTCATTGTTTTCTGTCAGCGAGGTTACTAAACTGTTAAAAGATCTGGATACTAGAAAATCTGAAGGCCCTGATGACCTCCCTCCTTATTTCTTAAGTCTATATTCACAAATTGTAGCAGAACCAGTGTCATACATTTTTAATCTGTCTATACAACATAATACCACCAGGTGCCAGATGCTTGGAAAACAGCATTTGTGCTACCATTATTGAATAGAGGACACCCCACTATAGTGAACATAGACCAATCTCCAAACTCTGTATTTTAGCCAATGTTTTAGAAAAACTGACAAATCCTCACGTCAAGAAGTAAATGGTAAATGGACTGTACTTATATAATGCCTTTCTATCTTATCAAGACACTCAAAGCACTTTATACTACAATATGTGTCCTCATTTACCCATTCATACAGCACTCTACTACATCTCTACAAAGCTAATTGAACAAATCATTCTAAAGAGACTAATCAGTGCTTTATCACATTCATACACCAATGGGACACACATCGGAGGCAACAAGGGGTTCAGTGTCTTGCCCAGAGACACTTTGGCATGTGACTTCTGGTGGATTTGAACCCCCAACTTATGCATTGGAGGATGGCTGCTCTAACCACTCAGCCACAGTTGCCCCCCTAGAAGTATTTGGACTCTTTTAATATTTTATCTTCCGTCCAATCTGGCTTCAGAAAACAATATAGCACAATGACTGCTTTGCTAAAGGTTTTTAATTATGTTGTTGAAGCTTTGGATGCTAAGGATTGCTGTGTTGAACTTTAGTTAGACCTGTCCAAAGCTTTTGATAAGGTAGATCATGGCATCTTATGCCACAGGCTCTCAGATATGGGCTTCTCCGATCACACTGTTTGTTGGTTCTCAATCTATCTCTCAGGTTGGAGGCAATGTGTTCGGCATAATGGTACTTAAGCTACCTAACAGTCACCAATGGTGTGCCACAAGGATCAGCTTTACGTCCCACTCTTTTTATAGTTTATATAAATAATATAGGTCAAAACATTCCTGACGCATCCTTGCATCTCTATGCTGACAACACTGTGGTTTATTGCCGAGCTAACACAGTTGCCAAGGTTTTACAGCTGCTAAAGTCTGCATTTAACATACATAATTCAGTCAGACTTACTTATTTAACTGGTGCTAAATGCTGACAAAACCAAAGGGATGTTGTTTTCAAACAGAAAGTCAGTGTCAGCAACTCTTCCTCCTATCACATCCATGCATGGTGTTCCTATTGAGTTTGTAGATGCTTACAAATTCTTGAGAATTTTGGTTGATGCACATCTCTCTTTTAAGCCACATATCAAAAACTTGATAACGAAACTGAAATTAAAACTGGGTTTCTTTTTCAGAAATAGTTCTTTCTTAAGTCTGAATGCCAGAAAAAAGCCTTGTAACCACTACTTTCCTACTGGCCATTGACTATGGTGACACTATTTACATGAATGCCCTGCCAGCTTCTTGCAGATGGTGGATGCTATCTACCATGGCACACTAAGATTCATAACTGGTTGTAACTACCGTACCCATCACTGTACTCTGTATTCATTGGTCAGTTGGTCATCATTATGTGAGATCAGAGACTCTAACAAACTCTTAACAGGGACATATCAGAGACTGTACTTCCTCAGGCGGCTGAGGCGAGCTGGACTGGGAAGCTTAGCCCTCACCTCCTTCTACATGTGTGCAGTGGAGGGCATCCTGTGCTCCGGCATCCTGTGCTCCAGCATCAATGTGTGGCATGGAAGCTGCACAGCTGCAGAAAAAAAAGCTTTGCAGAGAGTGGTGAAGGCTGCACAGAAGACCATTGGAGTCAGCCTCCCCACCATCACAGACATCTACACCTCCAGATGCAAACCGAGGGCCACCTGCATCATGAAGGACCACACTCACCCAGCACACACACTTTTTGCCCTGCTCCGCTCGAGCAGAAGGTTGATGAGCATTAAGTGCATAACCACTAGACTGAGGAACAGCTTCTACCCTGAGGCTGTTAGACTCATGAATCCCTAATCAGGATTATCTGTAACGAACCCCTTCAAATACTGGACCAAAATCACCACAAACGC
>NC_056519.1:30331848-30337115 GCF_014905685.2 Nematolebias whitei
AACAAAGTGACAAAAATATAAACTCAGACAGGCGTGAATCGTGACATTATCACTGTGAAACAAAAAACAAGATAATGCCAGTTGATTGTTGATATGTGCTGTTGACTATCCATTCTGCTGATCTCATTTTTCTGATTTATTTCATGCTGCTGTAGTCATTCCTACTCATCTGCTCACACAGACTCATGTTCGTACTGCTGTTGTTCAGCATATTGTTTTAGCACTATTAAGTGTTTACTGTATTATTAGTTTAGCGTATTTCGTAGTTCATATCTTAGATCTTATTACTGTTTTACTTTTACAATTTATACTTTTGTTTGATGTAACTGGGACCCTGTGTACACAATTTTGTTCCACCACATGTACCACATGAGATGCGAATGACAATAAAGAAAACCTTGACCTTGACCTTGATTATCTGCATGTTGGCTTTCACACTGGTTTCTTTTCATCTATAAATCACTCCTTGGTCTGATACCTTTTTTATATCTCCTCCCACATGTCACATCATCAGTGCAGTTACAAAATGAGCTCCCAGTCCATCGTTACCATCAGCGTTCCCTCAGTGTGGACTGAACTTGGCAAAAAGGCGTTTTCATACCCTGCTCCTGCAACCTGCAACACCTTGCAACAGGAACTGAAGCTGTCCACCTTAATTTCTTTATGGGATTCTAAACATTTGATAATGTAAATAGAAACATCAAAGCAATTATGGTCTTGTTTTTAGTATTTTACCTTGTTTTACGGCACCCTGATTTATTGTTTCATAATGCTACTTTTGCATCAGGAAATGCTTTTTTTATTTTACTGCATTTTAAATGTAGTTTAATGTTGTCTGTACTTTTTTGGTTCTCTCTGGAACAGGCCTCTCTTGTAAATGAGTCCTCGTAGCTCAATGAGGCTAGCCTGTATAAAGATTAAATGAAAAAAAAGTGAATAGTCCACAGATGTTTATGGTTGGCATCAACTTGTGTCTTGAAGCTGCAGGAGAAAAATTGAAACTCCTACAGAAATTTGGCGATTTTAGACATTCACTGTGGCAGAGAAATCATGCCACAGGCAAAACGGTGCTGTTTTCAGAGGATCTGGTTTATGAAATAAATGTTCCTCTAACATGATCCTTTTGTTTTCTCCTCAGACCAGATATGTGGAGGAGAACTGGGAGATTACATGGGTTACATCGAGTCCCCTAACTACCCTGGAGATTACCCGTCAAATGTGGATTGTGTCTGGACCATAAACCCTCCACATAAAAGGCGGATTCTCATTGTTGTACCAGAGATTTTCCTCCCCATTGAAGACGAGTGTGGCGATGTGCTGGTCATGAGAAAGAGTGGTAAATAGAGACATAAATGCAAAAATGAGATAACACTTTTTTAGCAGCAAACGTCATTTAAGACCACTTAAATCCCTTGTCATGGGAAGAAGAGAGGTAATTGGAAATACACTAGTCCCTCGTTTATTGTAGAATTTATGTTCCATAACACCCCCACCCCCCACCCCTAGATCTCTACAAAGCTAATTGAACAAATCATTCTAAAGAGACTAATAAGTGCTTTAGATCACATTCATACACTGATGGGACACACATCGGAGGCAATGAGGGGTTCAGTGTCTTGCCCAGGGATACTTCAGCATGTGACTGCTGGTGGATTCGAACCCCCAGTTCTCTCATTGGAGGACGACTGCTTTAGTCACTCAGCCACAGCCTCCCCCGTATAGTAGTTTCATAGTTTGAACTATCAGTAAAAGACTCTGAATACGGAAAAAATAAATATTTTTGTACCGTTCCTCCAGCACTGCCCACCTCCATCACCACCTATGAGACGTGTCAGACTTATGAACGACCGATCGCCTTCACCTCTCGTTCTCGCAAGCTTTGGATTCAGTTTAAGTCCAATGAAGGAAACAGTGGAAAAGGGTTCCAAGTTCCATATGTCACATACGATGGTAAGTTTGTGTCAACTTCAGCAGAATTAGCTTTGATACCTCAGTGATAGCTAATTTTATGTGGCAAATTTGATCATTTCAAGTGACATACCTCAGGGATCTATGCCCCCCCCTAATTTTTCATTAACACTTCTGTGTTGTAGAGGACTACCAGCAGCTGATAGAAGATATAGTGCGAGATGGCAGGCTTTACGCATCTGAGAATCACCAAGAGATACTTAAGGTATTTAATAAAGCCCTAGTCAAACTTATCAAAAGCATGAGCCATACTATACAGCATGTTCTTTCTTTGTCAGATGGGCACAGAAATCTGACTTCTTTTGGCGTGTTTTTTTTTTAACTTCTTACAGGACAAGAAGTTGATAAAAGCACTGTTTGATGTTCTGGCCCACCCTCAGAACTACTTCAAGTACACAACAGCAGAGTCCAGAGAGATGTTTCCTCGCTCTTTTATCAAGCTGCTGCGCTCCAAAGTCACCAGGTTCCTACGACCATACAAATAGAAGGGGAGAGTGCACTTCCTCGTTAAAGACCTTTACCTTCCTGCATCATATCAAATCCAGCAATCTACGTGTAACCCCCAGTCCCTGAATAGATTCCCTAATACAGGAATTGACCCCTTTTTAGTCTAATAATGGTCACCTCAGTATTTTTGTCACACAATGTGTTTTAGTGTCTTTGACCCTTTCAAATTGGAGATAATTAAAAGCTTCCCCACTGCAGTTTCAGACATCCAAGGTTTGGCAAATATAGGTTTGAAAGGCTAGTATCCATATATCTATATATTGTAGAAATTCACAAGTGTTTGATTTTTCAATTTATATCTTTCTATTTGAGGAAGAGAATTAAATGCTGAACATAATGTGTCAATGTAATATACATTTATAATTTCAAATAATGCACTATGATTTAAAAAGCACAGAGCTAAAGATCTGAAATGTTTTAATGGTAAGTTTTGTTATAACTGCTGCATAGCTTTGTGTCCTGTGAGGGAATACGGCTAAAATATCCTCAACTTTCTACCTTTGGGGCATTTTTTGTTATTTATTTTGTTAAACATATATAAATAGCAAAAAAAAAAAAAAAGCTTTTGTTTCATTTGCAAATTGTTTTTAGTTCAACTTTGATCTGATAGATTTTGACCTTCACCTAACAACAACCAGCTAAAAAGTCATTTAGATAAACACTTACAGCAGGGTTATTCAACTAATTTGCCACAGGGCCACAGTTACTGAAAATCCAAGAGCTCAGGGGTCAATCATCCAGTAATTATTGTCATTAAGTAAGTTTGTTTTATGGTTTAAAATCTAGTTTTTTTTTAAAGTAAATCCAATAACAGGCTAAACTGAGTTGATCCGTGGGCCTGATTGGACCCCTGGGCTGCCAGATGAATAGCCTTTACAGCTAGCATCTGGTTATCTTGAATAAAAACTGTGAAGAAGGTGAAGCAGCCAGAACATCATTCTGCAAAGTTATGCACTGAAAAACGTGGATGCTTTGCAAAACATACTTTTTCTGTCAAATTTAAACCTTTATTTGTCATAAAAACAATAATTTGGTTGGCTAAAGCTTAACAGAGTTTTTTTTTAATGTATTTTGTTTAATGCACATGATGTAAAAAAAGGTTTGGGGGGAAATTATGATGTTGAAGCCGACTTTAAGAATGTCCTTTTTTGCCTTGTGTGATGAACTTGCACTGGAAATCCCAACACTAGCACATTTAAAACATTTATTCTACACTGACCGAGCTGTCTTCCAACTAAAGGAATTTCACTTCAGTTTTGTGCTAGAAATGTGTAGATAAACTGTTGATGTTTAGAAAAAAAAAAAAACGTGTCAACTGAAAACTATTGTTGTAGCTCCAAAACACTATCTAAAGAAAATTAGTAGCTATGCTAAGAAAGTTATTGGATTGCATTCTCACAACTTATGTTAGCGCACTGTCCACCACTTTGTTTCTTCTCGATAGTCTACAGATGCACTTTCCCCCTACCATTATACAAGCAGGGCACCCCGCCCTGTCAGCAGAACCTAGCGCCCTGCCTACCGAACTCCCAACTCAGGCAACACAGACATGTTTCAGTCTCCATGGATGATATGAGCGCCCTGCCAAGGCAAGTAAACTAGGGGAAACACAGATACATTACAAACTGCAGCACAGCTGTAACTGATTACTGCCTCCTCCATTGGGTTTTAAGATTTGCCATATGTGACAATGAATGGAAGCAGTGACAGTGGATCTAGAAAATGTTACACAAATCAAGAAATGAAAAGTGTCTCTTGATGGGGGAAGGATCCTTGTGAACTTGAAAGAAGAGATAGTATGTCCACCAACTGGAAATCACTGCCTTCAATGACTTACATGGTCATGAATTGCCTTACAGGATTTTTTATTTTTTTTTCAGCAGCACGGTGGCGCAACTGGTAGAGCTGCTGCCTCTCAGCGAGCAGGTCCCTGGTTCAAACCCTGGTCCAGGGGGCTTTCTGGGTGGAGTTTGCATGTTCTCTCCGTGCATGAGTGGGTTTTCTCCGGGTACTCCGGTTTCCTCCCACAGACCAAAAACGTGCATGTTAGGCTGATTGGTAACTCTAAATTGTCCCTAGGTGTGAGTGAGAGAGTGAATGGTTGTTTGTCTCGTTTGTCTCTATGTGGCCCTGAGATGGACTTGCGACCCGTCCAGGGTGTACCCCGCCCGCCCCTCGCACAGTGATTGCTGGACATGGGCACCAGCGACCCCCGTGACCCAAATTGGAATAAGAGGGTAAAGATAATGGATGGATGGATGGATGGATGGATTTTGTTTTTCACTTTACTAACAATCTTACTTTGGCAGCATAATGGCATAGTGGGGATGGACGGTGGCTCTGTTGGTAGAGCTGTTGCCTCTCAGTAAGAAGGTCGCCGGATCGAATCCCGGCTGGGGGCCTTTCTGGGTGAAGTTTGCATGTTCTCTTTGTGCATGCATGGGTTTTCTTTGAGTACTCAGGTTTCTCCCATAGACCAAAAACATGCATGTTAGGCTGACTGGTAACTCTAAACTGGCCCTATGCGTGAGAGAGAGAGAGTCCCTGTCATCGACTAGAGGCCTGTCCAGGGTGTCCCCCATCTCTCTCACAGTGATAGCTGGACATGGGCACCAGTGACCACCTGCAACCCAAAAAGAAAGAAGCAGCTAAAATATAATGGATGGATGGTTGGATGACATAGTGGCTTAGGACTGTTGCCTCACAGCAAGAAGGTCCTGGGTTCAACATCAACCATGACTTCAATGAAACCATTAGTGAAAAGGCCAGACTTCAGGGGTATCTGAGGCAGG
>NC_056519.1:30337215-30340112 GCF_014905685.2 Nematolebias whitei
ATTCAGGTGTTCTGTTGGTGTCCAGATAACCAGCTTGCAGCTCCAGGTCCGTCATTGTCAACTGAGCCTTGAAGAAAAATATAAGATAAGTCTTAGGTTTGTTTTAATGGTTTACTAATACCTGTCACATCAGTTCATAGATTGTAAGTTACAACATTTACTCACCTGGAGGTATATCCACTTTGCCCATTCGGAAGAATGAGTTACTTTTATATTTTTGTCTGTATAAAATAAATAAATAAATACTAAATGTTCTGATCAGTTAATTACTTTTTTAGGTCAAGGTCAAAGTGTCTTTATTGTCATTCACATCACATGTGGTACATGAGGTGGAATGGAACTATGTACACAGGGTCCCAGTTACATCCAACAAAAATATAAATTGTAAAGGAAAAACAGTAGTAAGATCCAAGACATGAACTAAGTAATACGCTAAACTAATAATACGCTAAACTAATAATACGCTAAGCACTAATATTACAAAACAATGTTCCAAACAAGAGCAGGACAAACTGTGTGAGCAGATGAGGACAAACGAACACAGCAACATGAAATAAATCAGCAGCATGAGATCAGCAGCATGGATAATAATTTTAATCTTATTTTAATCATCTCAACATCTTATTTTCAAGATATCTTATTTATCTTATTTTCAGATGTCAAGATTATAATCAACATCTTATTTTAATGAACTACTTCAGTAACCTTTTAAGGAGGAGCTCATTTATAAGAGTAGAGCATGCTTAAAGTCAGAACTTTTTAACATGAAGGTGATTATTAATTATTTAGTGTAATAAAATCAATAAGACAGTCTTGTCTTTAACTTCAAAATTTCTGTTTGGATTTTTTTGCATTTAAAACTGAAGCAGGATCAGAAAAAACAAAGAAACAGTGGATCATGACGTTTTCACCTCATTTTGAGTTTTTTTTTTCCTTAAATCTCTCGCCGCGCTGCTCATACACACTCGTGCGTGGGTCATACTGTACATGCACACGCGCAACTGAACGGCCGTGCGCGGGTCTGTACGTCCTGCTTTTGTCCAGTATGGCTAGTCATACAAATCAGCTCTTCATTCAGCCCTCTCTGAGAGAGTAAAGAACCCTCTGGTAACTCAAACACATGGTTCATGGGCAGTTAACAATCTCAGCCATAGTAGTTAAAAACATCCATGAATCTTGAACAAAATTCCCTGACAGTGACAACTAAAGTAAGGCTTTATATCTTTCATCCTCTCTGGTTTTCAATTCAATTTTAAAATACTTTATTAATCCCAAAGGGAAATGATTTGTTCTTGTAACTCATTAACCTCATTTCATTAAGAGATGTTATAGATGCTGATGGCTGTAGGCAGGAAGGATCTCTTGTAAAGGTCCATCCCACAGTGGATCCTAAGAAACTGGCCGCAGATGCTGTTCGAGACGTCCACCCAGACTCGGCTGACCTCTCAGTTCCCCCGGGCTGTAGGACCGCCCGAATGCCGGGCAGAACTCCTCCCAGAATGATGGCCACTCCTCCCAGCAGCTGCCGAGCTCCTCGTCACTGTGGACAGTCAACTGTAGGTGCCGAGGGACGATCGTGTCCTTCCGCTGTCATGAGTTGTGTTTCCTGCTAGTTCCAGGATCTCAGTGGTCAGGCACTTGAGCGCAGCTGGCAGGTAGATGAGAATGCATCCATAGAACATCCTTTTCAACTCATTTGAGATTTGGGGCTGTAGTTGAGATATTATTTGAGCTTTTGAGATGTTAAGCAGCTGCTGGTTGTAGAAAACTGCCTTGTTGCCATGGTTACGCATCATAACAAATGTCCAAAACTAAAAAAAGTTTCAGTAAAAATCCTTCCAGCTGCACAGCATCTGATACCAGAGGAAACAATCATCCAAAAAATGTGATTTACATCCAGAAAAAGAGGAATTAAAGTTTCCAAAAGCAAAATCTCAGAATGAAAGTAACAGAGCTGCTCCAACATGCAGCCACCTGGAGCGGCACAATTCTAGAAATTTGAAGTCATTTGAAAAGTTAAATTGTCCTATACCTAATTTTGATGACAAAGGCACCAGTGGTTGTGGGATGTGCAGTGATTGATAAGCTAGTGACTAAATGTTTGGTAGTTCTATTAAAAGTTCAGGCAGTTTAGAGCTAAAGGAAAATGCACACAGGTTAGGTTGAAATTGTTGCTGTGAGTTCCAAGTCAAATGATGCACAATATAGGCATGGTCCATGGAAATTATTTGCCAGAAAATCTTTGTGTGTGTGTGTGTTTGTGTGTGTAAGGTGTGTGGTTCAACAAGGTTTGGTACTTCTGAATCAAGTGCTCAATATAATGCCATTCAAGATGATGAGTGTGAGAGAAATGCCAGTATAACAGGCTAAATTAACCCCTGCACAGATTAAACCTGATTATAGTTTGGCCCATGTCAGAGTACACACCGGTGGATGAACTGTCCTAGACTAAACAGTTTCTGGGGATATAAAAAAGCCTAGGCGAGAATATACCCATGAATATACCCTTATATACCCATAATCCAGCTTGACGTTTAGAGTTTTAAGATTGAAGTCAGTTAGCTTTCTGCTTTATTTTCCTGGCAAAGCAGAACCCCCAGCAAAATGTAAAAAAATTTCCTGATTCTTGTGTTTATGACAACACTACTGATAAAGGGCAGCATGGTGGCTCAGTTGGTACAGCTGTTGCCTGTCAGCGAGAAGGTTGCCAGTTCAAATCCCAACTCGGGATCTTTCTGGGTGGAGTATGCATGCTCTCTCCGTGCATGTGTGGGTTTTCTTCAGGTACTCCTCCCACAGACCAAAACCATGTATCTTAGACTGAGTGGTAACTCTAAATTGTCCCTAGGTGAGAGAGAGAGAGAGAGAGAGAGAGAGAGAGAGAGAGAGAGAGAGAG
>NC_056519.1:30340122-30359619 GCF_014905685.2 Nematolebias whitei
AGAGAGAGAGAGAGAGAGAGAGAGAGAGAGAGAGAGAGAGAGAGAGAATGGTTGTTTGTCTCGTTTGTCTTTATATGCCCTTGTGATAGACTGGAGACCTGTCCAGTGTGTCCCCCACCTCACAGACAGTGATAACTGGACATGGGCACCAGTGACCCCTGCAACCCGAAAAGGAAGAAACGGGTAAAAGATGATGGATGGATGGACTACTAGTATAATGGGGGTAAGATCTGGCCTGAAGGGGTAGGATTAGGCCCAGGTCAGTTTGTACCCCAGAGTATTAATTGGCCTAAACCATAGTATATCTGGGGTATAATCCAGCCTATTGGCCCCTTTAGCCCTGGGTAGTCTGGACTGGGGGGTACACTATGGCCTGTTACACTGGGATGAAGAGATACTGCAAGAGAACCATTTATTAGCATATGTTAGAAATAGACACAGGAATGAAACATGAAAGTTGAAGCTTAGTTAAAATGAACACTACCTTTATGCTGGCTGCAGTGAGTCTATGGAAGCAAATAGGATATTTTCCTGACAAGCAAAAAATATAAATACAACAAAGATATTTTTTCAGATGTTGATTTCTGTTGATTCACATAGGTCTTACCTTGCTGCTGTATGTTCCAATATTCTTTTTTCTAACATGTTTGGTTGTATTTAGTTGCTTGAGGCTTTAAACACCACCACTGTATGACTGTATGTAGGGAATGTGTGGATCAGCCTCTACCTTAAAAAATACAAGATGGCAGCGCCCAGAAACTGGATAATATGGCTTATTTAAACAATGAAATTAGATGGAGATGCTTTATAATGTAGCACAAATAGAGATGTGTTCACAAATTCATTTGTAACTGTGTAACTAAGGCCCTAATAAAGTTTGCTTTTCCCACATCTATAATTCCCACAAATAAAAAGTGATTTTTAAATTATTTTGGTTTTAGCTTTGCCTGTTTTCACTCATTTGCAGTCTTTGTGTCTCAATCTTTGTCTTTAGTTTATGGTAATTCTAACCAGCAACATGATGTAAATTTTCTCATCTAGCTCTTGACTGTTGTGCAAGATGAAGGTGCACAGATGAACAGCGGTTTCTCAAGCTTCCCAGGGAAAACTCAGATTTTCTTTACTCTAACATCAAATCCGAGCCCACTTTAGATCGCTTAAAGTGGGTGAATTCGAGCCTAACCAAATTTATTAGCATAAGAGAAGATTTGGCTTCAAAAACAGCAGTGATGGACCACAATTTCAGAGCTACACTCGGCAGACTCCAGCTATTATGGACATCGGCACCAGCATGGAGGGATTAGAGCACTAATGGGAAGAGGAGGTGCTGCATGCGGGCGCTGAAGAGAGGTAAATGGGGAGGAGTATTAGTGAAACTGAAGGCTAATGCTAAGATATCCTGATGCATGCTAAATCCTGGAAGAAAAATCTAAAAAAGTTAAGTCTGGTCCTCTGGACATTCAAAAAACAAAACAGAGCAAAACAACAACAACAACAAATTTTAGAAACATTTTGTCTTTCATCCGAAATACTTCTTCAGTCCAAGGTGCTGTATTCAGCTCAGTCTTATATGGAAGGTGCTATTTATAAGACTGAACTAAATATAGCACCTCAGACGGAAGAAGTCTTGGATGAAAGACAAAACGTTTCTACTTTTTTGTTGTTGTTGTTGTTTTGCTTTGTTTTGTTTTTTGAACGTCCAGAGGACCAGGCTTAACTTTTTTAGAGCTAATGCTAAAAGGTTGCCAATTCCATGTCTGATCCTGGCCAACGTCAGCTCTTTTGAATAAAAGCTGGAGCTTCTGCGACTAATGGCCCTTTTCCATTAGTAACGGTATAGCATGGTTTGACTCAACTCAGCATGGTTCCAAGGCATTTCCACTATCAACGGTTCGTAGAACCGGTCCCGTTTTCAGTACCCATTTCTCTTGGGATTCTAACGGTGCTGAACTGGCCCTAAAACGTGACATCAGAGCACTGTCGGTCACAGAGTGGTCATGGAGTGGAGTCACTGGTTGAAAAACTTTCACAACAACACAATCCATCATTTGCAAGAACTTGAACTCGAGGAGCGACTAGACCTATTTTTAAGATTTCAAAACAATAATGACAACACCGTGGTCTAATGCTGACGTGCAGGCATTTTTTTGTGCTTTGTGGCCAACAACAAAATTCGGAGCGAGATAGATGGAACTCTGCTGGTCCCCCCGGTCCTCCCCACTGGAGCCTCGGAGCCCCCTCGGTCCGGGCAGAGCTACATCTCCATGGCTCCAAACTCCAACGGTCACAGCGGAAGACCCACAGGAGCACGCGAGGCCGGGGCTCGGGCATGCCCCGGCCTCACGCACTCCGTGGGCTCCAAGCTCCGCTAGTCACCGTGGAGGATCATATGAGCTGCCAATCCACAGGAGCATGCAAGGCCGAGGTCTGGGCCCCAGGCTTGTGCGCTCCTGCGGCTCTGAGCTGAACACGCCCACTAGAACCCCAGGTCTATCTTGTAAATGAGTCCTCGAGGCTCAGTGGGATTTACCTGTCTAAATAAAGGTTGAATGAAAAAAAGAACCGTTACTGGAAGTACAATGGAAATACAACCATTCCGAGCCGAGTTGAACCATGCTGTACCGATATTAATGGTACTAATAGAAAAGAGGCATAAGAGTGAGCGTTTCAGAAGAGATGAGGAACTGTGCAGTACTTTGTCTCACAGAAACATAGCTTAATAACATGACAGACTCCGTATTCCAGGTGGACAACAAACTACTTTTCTGGGCGGATTGCAGCCTGCTATCGGGGACGGCACTGGGTGGGGGGTGGGGGGTAGCTTATGCATCTATGCAAACAAAGGTTATTGTACAAACTGTGTTCTGATAAACAATTCCTGCTCCAAGATTTAGAACGACTGACTGAAATGTTAGCCACATTGTTTACCTCGTGAGTTTATGACGGTGTATGTCATTGGGGTTTACCGCCTTATAATCTAGCTGGTTGGTTTTTTTGGCTATTTTTTTCCTTTTGACTGTCCTTTTGGTTGCCATTTTATTTTAATTTGTAAAAAAAAAAAACACATTTGTATGCCTCTTTTATAATTGTCTGCTGTTGTCATTGTTATCCACTGTTTTCATCACTCTTTGTTAAAGAAATCAGGTCTCAATCTACCCAGAGGGGTTCCCACTAGGATTATGGCTAAACCCCCGCTGCAGCCTCTCCTCTAAGGGGTATAACAAACTAAATCTAGTACTTAAGTGTTACCCAGAGTGACCTTTGGTTAGTTCTATTTAAGGGTGTGTTGAAGGTGACTCACCCAGATTGTTAACAACCTCCATTTATGAGTCACATCCTTATCTCACCCCGTGACTCGCCAAACTTAGCAGCTGGAGTTGGATCGTCATTCACAGGGAAAACTCATATTCAACGGCCGCTCACCTTCGGTAGTAGAACTGCAAACTTTACCGATCTGGTATTTTTTAGAATCTAGGTATAAGATTCCAAGATGTTGTTTAAACAAAGATGAGAAACCTTTAAAAACCTCCTCTTTTTGTTAAAATTGAACCAAGCTTTTCAAATCCATGAGTACGAAGCGTAGAAATGATAGTCCAGAGTTTTACATTTTATGTTTTGCTTTAATTAATGATTTGCAGGGGTACAGCGTTATCAGCACACTATAAATGGTTACATTCAATTATTCAAAAAGATCAATAATAAAGAGTCCATGCCTGGCTCCAGGGAGTATTCTGTTGGTCAGATGGGACGTTCAAAGTATTGGGAGTCCACTAAAGTGATGCTATCCTGGCTCCGATTAGCTGAGTTAGGAGATCTTGAGTCCTAGAGCATAGGTGGTCCACTAAAGAGCAGCCTCCTCTTCTTGGAATGGACTGTTACACATTTGGAGCCCCAAAGCATATTAGATCCCCAAAAACCCCTAAGACTGTCCCATTAGCCAACCAGACTTCTAACCAAACTGTTATAATCAACAAAGTCCATGCTCAATAAACCGGGTATACAATCAAATATTTTTCAGTCAGGTCATCTGGACAGTTTCTTTTTTTTTGTGCTGAAACATTTCGCCTTCGATCTGAAAGGCTTCATCAGTCAAGGAAACACACAACACTAAACTGATTTTTCACCCAACAGCTTACTCCAAACTGGAACAAACCAGTTTTGTTGGTGCCAAGATGGTCTCTTTGGTATGCCCCCTCCTCCATTGCTGGCCCTCTTCCTTGTTGACAGTCATGTCAAACTGGTTGAAAAGAACAAAGTCCATGCTCAATAATCCAAGTATACAATCCAACATTTTTCAGTCAGGTCATCTGGACAGTTTCTTTTTTTTGGTGCTGAAACATTTCGCCTTCGATCCGGAAGGCTTCATCAGTCAAGGACACACACAAGACAAAACTGATTCTTCTCCCAACAGCTTACTCCAAACTGGAACAAACCAGTTTTGTTGGTGCTAAGATGGTCTCTTTGGTATGCCCCCTCCTCCATTGCCGGCCCTCTTACTTGTTGACAGTCATGTCAAACTGGTTGAAAAGAACAAAGTCCATGCTCAATAATCCAGGTATACAATCCACTATTTTTCAGTCAGGTCATCTGGACAGTTTCTTATTTTTTGTGCTGAAACGTTTTGCCTTCAATCTGGAAGGCTTCATCAGTCAAGGAAACACACAACACAAAACTGTTTGTGATTGTCAACAAGGAAGAGGGCCAGCAATGGAGGAGGGGGCATACCAAAGAGTCCATCTAAACATCAACAAAACTGGTTTGTTCCACTTTGGAGTAAGCTGTTGGGGGAAGAATCAGTTTTGTGTTGTGTGTTTCCTTGACTGATGAAGCCTTCTGGATCGAAGGCGAAATGTTTCAATACAACAAAAAAAGAAACTGTCCAGATGACCTGACTGAAAAATGTTGGATTTTACAATCAACCTCGACAGCACACAGTTTATGTGATAACTTTTCAAGAGGGCTGTAAACAGGATAGTACTCTAACCTTTTTCACTCAGTTATGGAAAAATTGCTGCTATTTTGAATAAAATTTAGCATTTGAACAATATATCAGGGGTCCCTCACCATTTCTGTCTGGAGACCTTTTGGATAATGGCAAGTGAATTCTCTCCTCCAGAGCCCTGGAACAAATCACCCTTGGCCCAAAGTACAGTCCTAATCCTGAGGGGTCTGGTCTGGCGTCAGCTCAGTCTGAACAAGGGAGTACTCCTATCATGATGAAAAGAAGTCTCTCTTTGAGCTGTCCAAATCCCTCCGAGTGGCTCCTGGGGCAAAATCAATATTGTCCGGTCTCGTCAACACCACAGTTTGTTCAGCACTACCCCGTAGCTGCGTCTGGTTTATATAGACTGATCACTGGTTAGAACTAGTCTGAACCAGTTTTTTATCGTACCATTCCCTGGTGTCATGCTCAGATTGGCCTCAGCACTTTAGAGCTGTTTGTTTCTCGGAACACAAGAAGACATCCTGTCCTCTAAAATGTCCTTTTATGGTATGGAGAGTACTGTCCTGCTTCCCGGCTCCTCAGTTACCAGCACGAGTTATATTACAACACTTCTCTTCATAGTTGTTTTAATAATAACAATTTCCTGTTTACTCATATCCTTATCTATCATGGAATGCTTTTAGTCAACAATTATCTTTTAGTCAGATTCTTTATCTATCATGGAATGCTTTTAGGCTCCCTCTAAGTGGACAATCACAGATCAAGATAAGGCAATGCACTCCCCATCTGTCCTGGAATGCTCTTGCATACATTCCAGGTAGCGACACATAGATTAAGCAAGATAAGGTAATGCATTACCTTCTATCACAGTTTCAACATGCAGTTCTCACTGTTCTGTTCAAAGACTAGAGTTTTAATTCTAACATAATTTCAACATGCAGTGCTCACTTTAATCACAGAGTACAGTTTCAATCTTATTATATTTTCTCCTGTGGGCAGGGGACAATTTAATCAATTTGTGACATTAATCGACACCCCCTTCTTGAAATCGGAACCTGCCCTTGTCAAGCATGCAGCCAGCTGTCTTCAGACATATCCAAGCACAAGACGTCTTCCTCGTCGCTCAGCTCAATCGCCCCTTTGTGTGGTGACACTGGGTCCTCAGTATCACTGGACTCAGGGCTTTCATCTTTTTCATCAGCAATGTCCTATGCATCCAGTACAGACATCTCGCTCAAGTCGACGTCCTTTATTCTTTCTTCATCTGACTGGGTGGTGGTCATTCCCCAATCGTTCACTACAGAGGGAGATCCAGTCCTCCCTGGCCTGGGTGAAACCTGAGCAGTGAGGTCCTCCTTGTCCTGAGCTGAGCTTGTCAGATCACTGCCCGACACAGGTGTCCCAACTGAAGTAATGGGTTCAAGCATGTGCCACTCCAACAAAGCTTGGGGTTCATCATGGCCCATCCCCAATTCTTGTGGATGCTCCAATTTGGGTACTTCAGGGGTGGTATTGGGCCCCTCGGGGGTCGGTGTGTCAGGAGGAATACCGCCTTGGCTCCACCAGTTGTCAAGATAGGTCTCCAGAGAATGGAGAACAGGGCGCTCCAAGGTGAGGACGAGTGGTGACATGACTTCCTCATGATTGGCCTCCAGCGACGGATTTTGCCCTGGGGAGGCCACCATCTCACATGCGTGTGTGACTTGAAGCTGCACTTCCATGTACTCCGGGCCACCAAAGCCAGGTAATTTGGCCTGTATTTCTTCCAACTGTCCGAGCGTCACTGCCAGGGTTGGTGCCAATGGGAGGTGGGTGTTAAGATTGCTGCCCAAGGCGTGAGCGATTGGCATTACCGGAGTAGGAATATGGGAGCTCTCCAAGACTCATTCCCAGATAGACTGGAACAGTAGGAGGCAAGGGTTCCAACGAATCAGGCATGACTCTGAAGGATGGTCCATGGTCCATGGACTGTCCAGTTAACAAGTGTATGGCCACAAACCTGGTAGCATTTTCTGGGTTTTCCCACAATTTTGTTATTACAGAATAATATAGGCTTCTTGGCTGGGTACCTGTTACAGATAGATAGAATGGGGCATTCCAAACTGAGGTCCAGATGATTTTGCAGGTTCGCTCCATCTCCAAACACGCTGCAGCAGATACCTCTGGTATGTTATGTGGCCCATCTTGGACAAGGATGCCCCTCACTACCGCCACGGCAACCACGTTGGAACGGCAGTGATGGCACCACCATGATGACCCAACAGTCCATAGGTACCTGGCGTCAGACAACTTCAGATGGCAGTAGCAACAGGATACATCAGGCTCCTAGAATGACAAGAAGGGTAAAACTGATGATATTCCCTGAAACAATAGTTAGCAGTTATTTTTTAGTATCATTTCTATTTTTTTATTTTTATTTTTTTTCTTTCCCCATTTTAGAACTCCACTACCTTCCCGAGGCCCCCAACCATTACTGGGCCTATACAGGCCATCAGCCGACATTGGGAATCTTGAGTGGCAGGGAGGCCTAAAACCAGATTTGCTTTTCTCTCTTATTTTCATGTTATATAATTAAGCAGTAGCGGGAATGGATTAAGCGATGTTGGTTATTTTTCAGCGTTGGTTTCTTCGGATGGCTAATGATCTGAGCCAACGAGATCGGATTGGAGTTGGCTGTTCATTCGTTCCCGATGCAGCAGGAGTTGTTTTATCACTACCTTTAAAAATGGCTGCGTAAGTCATCATTCAGAAAATGATTGGTACTGTTGTGCAAACACTGGTCCAATATAGTACAGAACCCACTCCCCACATCAGGCCCCAAAACACAAGGATAACTCACTGCAGGGTTCAACATCTTCTGTTCTGTGTCTGCAAGGACAGGGTTTGGTGCAGCAAATGTGCTAGGACTGAGATAGAAATTGTTCCCTCCATTACCACCGCCACTATGCATCCAGACACGTTTCCACAGCCTGTGGTGGACACCGGTAAAGGGTGGTGCTTTGCCACACACTCAAGGGTCAATACCAGGGAATCCATGACCAACCATACTGTGATCACAACAAGTTGTCCACAGTTTGGTTTAACTCGTCCTAGCAAATAAGTAACAAACAGGGATGGCAGCAGTTCAGTTCTTCCAAGTAACACATGTGAGACAATCAGCTTCGCTTAACTTTGGATAGCAGTGAAGTAACGCACCAGTCTGCCTGCATCCCATTCTCCCGTGTGGTAATAACACATCCATGCGAACAACAGCAGATAATATTCTACTTGTCTCCCTTTATGGTGCATTGGACAGTGTGGCATAGTGGGTGAACTATTTTTGTAGTGAAAGGTGTCCATAGAATTGTACTCACTTCTGGCATAGTAGAGTTTGCTGTTAGGCATGGAAACATTGTAATATCTTGTGTCTGTACTCATCCCTTTAGTTGGCAGCTCAGAACATCACATACAGAATACCATGGACTTTGTAGATAAGGTGAGGGATGTCATTATGGAGACTGATGAAACAATGGTCTCTTTTGATGTCACATCACTCTTTACGTGCATTCCTGTTGATGATGCAGTAGAGGTGGTCAGTTTAAGATTAAAATCAGACACCACTCTAAGCAGCAGGACAATGCTTTCCACAGAACAACTGTGTCAACTCTTGAAACTGTGCCTGTAGTCAACCTACTTCACATATGGGGAGCAATATTATAGGCAGAAACATGGGTGTGCTATGGGGTCTCCAGTTTCTCCTATTGTTGCCAACCTGTACATGGAGGAGGTAGAAAAGAGAGCCTTGACGTCCTTTTCAGGGACACAACCAAGTCATTGGTTCAGGTATGTTGATGACACTTGGGTTAAAATTAAATCTCAGGAAGGCCAACATTTTACTGACCACATCAACTCTGTGGATAAATACATCAAGTTCACATGAGAAGATGTAAAAAAAATGGGAGGTTGGCTTTCTTGGACTGTGAGGAGTCAGTCTCTGATAGAGGACATTTGCAAACAGAGGTGTACCGCAAACCCACCCACACAGACCAGTATTTGCAGTTTGACTCCCATCACCCTTTGGAGCACAAGTTAGGAGTCATCAGGACTCTGTACCACAGAGCAGACAGCATCCCCACTAACTCAAGAGCCAGGCAGAAGGATAAATCCCCCACAAGACAGGCTCTAGAGCAATGTGGATATCCTAAATGGGCCTTTCTGAAAGCAGAGAAGAAACCCAAACAGTCAGCCATGAGGTGAAAAGGAGGAACCCAGACCCAGACCAGTGGTCATTCCGTATGTTAAAGGAGTATCAGAGAAACTGAGACGTTTATTTTCCAAACACAACGTCCCAGTGGCTTTTAAACCCCAAAATACATTACGGCAAAGACTGGTTCATCCCAAGGATCCAGTCCCCCGTCACAAACAGAGTAATATTGTGTATGCTGTTCAGTGTCAGGAGGGCTGTGATCAGTTTTACATCGGGGAAACTAGACAGCCACTGGCCAAAAGGATGGCCCAGCACAGAAGATCAACATCATCAGGCCAGGATTCTACAGTCTACACTCATCTCTAGGCCAGCGGTCACTCTTTCAGGGATGAAGATGTTCACATCCTGGACAAAGAGGAACGATGGTTTGAGAAAGGAGTAAAGGGGGCCATCTTTGTGTAAAGAAATCGTCCATCATTAAACAGGGGTGGAGGTTCAACTGTCCCCCTCTTACAATGCTATTATTGCTAGTATCACTCAGCCTCCTGTGAATAGCAAACAGCCATTGGTGTGCTAATGATCCATTGTTAGGCTGTTGGTCCTTCTTGAGCATGTGATCAGCTGGTTTTGGTTATCAGCAGCAAAACTGGTTGATCCACTCTGAGAAGGTGCTATTTATAAGATTGAGCTGAATACAGCACTTCAGACTGAGGAAGTCTTTCGGATGAAAGACAAAACGTTTCTACAATTTTATTTTTTTTTGCTTTGTTTTGTTTTTTTTTGAATGTCCAGAGGACCAGATTTAACTTTTTTAGATGTCTTATAAATAGTACCTTATTGATGTCCAGCCTGCTGTGGAATTCCCAGAAACTGGCTTTACACCTCCACAGGGTTGTAGTGAACTAAGCCTCAGGTCAAATCCTGACCTTGAGGGCCTTCCTGGGACAAGAACTGTTATTTCATTGATTTGAGTCCAGAACCACAAGATTAAGTTCATCCAGAGACTTTCTAAGTGTCCTGCACTGATCAATTGAAAGAACACTCTCTTTTTATTATCATTACTATTTTCTTGATAATCAAAGTGTGTTTAGTTCAAACCATTTTTAAATGTTGAAGTGAACTACTCATTTTAAATCAACTGTGAAACAGTATTAATGAATTTTTAATCCTCATTCAAAGTAGAAATCAAGTTAGAATGTGTTACAGAGTAGTTATACATTTTCTGATTTTCTGTCTGAAATGAGCAAGTGTAAGTTGGTCCAAGGTTGGAGACAAACGCAAACAAGTTTGTTGGAACGAACTGTCATGTTTTTAAATCCTCTCAGACATAAATAGAGAAGCTGGCACCTGTTTCCTCCCAACTCGCCTAAACATTTCTCTTGTCTGTCTCAAAAACATTTTCTGTCTGTTCCAAAACATTCTTTCTGTTTTTCTGACTTCTAGTGATCTCTTACGTCACAAAAACACACCCCTGATTAGCGCTTTCAGCCAATCAGGAAGTTCCCAAATGAACCGGAAACAGAACTCTTTAAAAGGTTCAACACTTCCTAGTTCTGAGAAGAATGCTAGTTCCAACCAGAGTGCGGTGGGAGCGCAGTTCAGTTCGGAGAGCAGAACCGAACAGAAAAAGTGCTGGAGAGAACAGGAGGTTCCAGACATGATCCGCAGTTCTTCCGAGTCTTGTGGGAATTAGGCAATCTTCCACATCTAAGTGGAACTCTGACGGACTCACAACTCATGTGAGCCCAACCGAGAGGTGAACGTGTGTCGGACGGAATACCGTCACTACTTCGGACGATTCACAGCTGTTCCTACGGAGACGCTGAAAGGGTGCGTTAAATGGAACTCCGTACCAGTGGAGACACCTTCTACAGGTAAAGAGTCGATTTACACTACCTAAGTGTACCGAGGAGGAAGCTGAGATCCAATGGAGCGTGCCGTTCTGATACCGATACATATTCACTCATCCATCTTTTCCTCTCCATTTAAACTTCATTTCCATCTTTAAAACTCTTCTATCTTGCCAGTAATTCATCCAGATATTTTCAGAAATGTCTGTTGGGTTAAAGTTGCAAGGGAAATCATGGCCGTATGGTTTCCTGACTGTAAAGCTAATTAATTATGTTGTGTTGAAATCAATTTGCCAAATTAATGTAAATGTTTGATGTTAAACTTTGATTCTGTTAATAAATGACCACATTCATTTGATGGGTCAAAGAAAATTAACGTCTCACGTTACATTTAATAATTCAATGCACAATAGAATTCAGTCCAGAAAAATGAAAGAATCCGTTTAATTTATGAATATATCACAGATATATGTTCATCTACAGGGTAGATGGACTTTCCCTTAGAGACAGGGTGAGAAGTTCAGTTATCAGAGAGAAACTTGGTGTAGAACCACTGCTTCTCTACGTCAACATGAGCCAGTTGAGGTGGTTCAAGCATCTGGTAAGGATGCTCCCTGGGCTCCTCCCTAGGGAGGTGCTTTGGGCATGTCCAACTGGGAGGAGACCCCAGGGAAGTCACAGGACACGATGGAGAGACTATGTTTTTCAGTAGGCCTGGGAATGCCTTGGGGTTCTCCCAGAAGAGCTGGAAGAAGTGGCTGTGTAAAGAGATGTCTGTGTCTCCCTGCTCAAGCTGCTGCCCTTGCGGCCCAACTTTGGAATAAGTGGAAGATAATAGATTGATAGCTTTACACATGCAAAAAGGGACACCCCCCCCCCCCAATAATGAAAGGCCTTTATCGGCAAACCAGTATCAGTGAAACGTGTTTCTTTTGCATCATCATAAATGCTTCAGTTTCCAGTTGTTCTATTTTTGTTTAGCTTGTAGTGCTTCACTCCATGTTCTCTTCTTTTGTAATATTTAAATAGAGCTTGTCATAATTTGCAAGAGCTAATGTTTTAGTGACGATGAACAGACATCATAAGTCTGATTGACCCACAGCGAATACATCCTTGTTTGGTGACATGGACCATTAAGGTGTACAAATGTAGTGAACTAAGCCTCAGGTCAAAATCTGGCCCTGAGGGCCTTCCTGGGACAAGAACTGTTATTTCATTGATTTGAGTCCAGAAACACAAAATTAAGTTCATCCAGAGACTTTCTAAGTGTGTCCTGCACTGATCAATTGAAAGAACACTCTCTTTTTATTATCATTACTATTTTACAATATCTTGATAATCAAAAGTGTGTTTAGTTCAAACCATTTTAAATGTTGAAGTGAACTACTCATTTTAAATCAACTGTGAAACAGTATAAATGATTTTTAATCCTCATTCAAAGTAGAAATCAAGTTAATGTCTGTTACAAGAGTAATGATGCATTTTTGATTCTCTGTCTGAAATGAGAAGGAGTAAGTCGGTCAAAAGTCAAGTTTCGGTCAAAAACATGTTTACTGGAAAGAAATGTCATGTTTAACTTTTTCAGATAGATAGAAGAGGACTGGCACCAAAAAGTCTCATTTCTTCAAAACATCTTTCTGTCTGTTCTTAAAACAATCTACTCTTTCTCCTTGACTTTTAATAACCTCTTAAGTCACTAAGACCACACCCCTGTTGGTTCCATCAGCCAATCAGGAAGTTCTCAGAGGAACCGGAAGTGACCTCTTTAAAAGGGTCAACACTTCCTAGTTCCAGAGAGAATGCAGAACGCAGAACAACGGGAACTAAGCTGAACAACATTACAGAGAGAACCAGAGTTCCAGAGAAGTTTCTAATGGAATGACCAGAGTCCGTCGATGCCACGACGTCTCGCTGTGGCTACTCAACGAACACTCTGAACAATGAAGAAGTCTGTTCTGTGATGATCTCACGACTCCTGATGTCTTTGCTATCCTTACGGAGACGCTGAAAGGTGGCTTGAAGTGGAACTTTACGCCGGAACTGACATATCTTCAGAAAGGTAAAAAGTCGATCTTCAACTGCGAAGTGTACCGTGCGTTAAGCTGGGTCCAAAGGAGCGTGTTGTTCTGGTTATAACAGACAAATTCCCTCACCCATCTCTCTCCATTTAAACTTCATTTTCCCACCTTTAAAACTCTTCTATCTGCCAGTAATCATCCAGATATTTTCAGAAATGTCTGTTGGTTTAAAAGCTGCAAGTGGAAACCATGGCCGTATGGTTTTCTAATTGTAAAGCTCTTCAATTAAGCTGTTGTTGAAATCAATCTGCCAATTAATGTAAATGTGTGATGTTGTTTTAAATCGTTTTAATAAACGACCCACTGTTGTTGGTGAGTCAGAAATTAAAACACGTTTCCGTCCACATTTAATCATTCAAAACACGATAGAACTCAGTCCAGAAAAATGAAAGAATCCGTTTAAATTATGAATAATATCAGAGACAGATATATGTTCATTACATACTGGTGGCCTCGTACGGTATCATAAATGGATTGTTATTTGTGTAACAATTGAATTTATCATGTTGGCATATCTGATCTTAACTGAAATTAGCTTAAGAGTGCAGATTGCTGTGTGAAACGCAGCATTTTGCAGCTGTGGTGTTCAGAGAAAGTTTTCAGTTGTGGTGTTTTTAGAGCTGAAAGTAAAGTCAGTGTGTTCATTTAAAAGCTGAAATTTGTACATCTGTTATGTGACAGAGCTAATAAGCTGTGAGAAATGTGGATTCTGTTTAAACAGACAGGGGGTTCGGCTCAGACCCGGTTCGCTCGCTCGGTTCTGATAAGTTCGAACGAGTTGTTTTAAATGGTTGGAGAGACGTTTTAAAAAGCTGAGCGCTGCCTCAGAACACAGTTAAGAGTTTGTTCGTCACATTTGGAGCAGAAAATTGTACATTTTGAGAAGTTAATGGACGAAAGTTGACCGGAATCATCCATCCATCCATTTTCTTTACCCGTTTATTCCATTTTGGGTCACGGGGGTCGCTGGTGCCCGTGTCCAGCTATCACTGTGCGAGGGGCGGGGTACACCCTGGACGGGTCGCAAGTCCATCACAGGGCCACATAGAGACAAACGAGACAAACAACCATTCACTCTCTCACTCACACCTAGGGACAATTTAGAGTTACCAATCAGCCTAACATGCATGTTTTTGGACTGTGGGAGGAAACCGGAGCACCCGGAGAAAACCCACGCATGCACGGAGAGAACATGCAAACTCCACCCAGAAAGGCCCCTGGACCGGGGTTTGAACCAGGGACCTGCTCGCTGAGAGGCAGCAGCTCTACCAGTTGTGCCACCGTGCTGCCGTTGACCGGAATGTTCAGGCTAAATGCTAACACGCTAGCTAGAATGACGACGCGTCATCGGTTGAAAACCGCTGTTTGAAACGCTCTGATTCGCTGAGAGGCGAGTGACGTGTCTGTCGTCACTTCCTCTGATGTCAGGTTGTAAAACCCACCCCCGCTGCTGCTCTGTCATTGGTTGATTCAGTCACGTGACCCGGAAATGAAGCTCGTCTTCATAGTGAATTTCAATCTGTTGTTTAAAGTTGAAAAACGCTTTAAAGTTGGTTCTGAACCGCTGATCCAATTATTAAAAGCCTAATCGCTGAAACTTTGCCACGTTTAAGTTTTAAATCCGTCATTAAATGGTGTTTTTGGACCACGCTAGCCGATGCTAAATTCTTAAGCTAACGGCTAACGACCGGATGTCACCAAAGCCACAGGAAGTCATCGCGACTCCTACTTGTCGCCACTAACAGTGTCAGGGTTAAAATAAAATAAGGTTATACTGCCACCTTCTGCCGGAAACTCGATATGACAGTTTCATTTTGTTTTTAGGATTTTGGTGAAATTAAACGCTCGTATTTCTTTAAAATAAGCATTTTTGAGTTAATAAACGTTCCTCAAGCTGATTTGTACTGTTTATCTTACATTTAAAAGTGATTAAAGTATTTATGCCCAGAAAGGCGTTTACTAAGAAATTTTCATTCACTGATAAATCCTCAAAAGGAGGTGCAAAATGAAAAATTACGAACTTTTTAAAGATACAGTCTAGATAATCACAGAGTTGATAAGTTTACTCAATTGCTAAAAGGAAAATACACGTTTAATTGCTAAAACACTAAATAAGAGTAATTATATCAGAAAAAGGAAACTTTTCTGATTTATTTTACCACCTAAAAACACAACATCTTCCGGTCTATTTATTTGAATAAAATAAATAAAGAGATAATGGAAAAAGAGGAGGTAAACATTGACCTTTCAGACTCCCAGTCAGAAGATGACAGTCAACAAGATGACATCATCCAGGGAGCTTTAAATATTTTAACAAACCCAATAATTGGCACACCATTAGAACAGATGGATGAAATTCAGAAAGCTACGATACTGGAAAGTTTAGCGGAAAATGCCACGGTGGCAGAGAATAAAAAGCTGAGCCTTGAACGGTTAGCAAAAATTTCTCTGCTTCTCAAAGATAAATTGGATCAACAGGTTGAACAAAATGACGTGCTGTCTAAAGCATATGCAGCAGACAGAGAGGGTTATCTCAAATTCATGGCACAGTCTAAACTTGCTGAAGAGACCAGTCCACATGAGTTAAAACGTGAGAGGGAGCTCTCACAAAATTACCTTACTTTACAAGCTCACTCATATGAGGAGAAATTGAAGGAAAGGGAGGTCATGTACCAAAAGTTGTGCTCAGACAACGATGCTCTACAACAACAGTTGCAAGAAGCGTCAAATGCTCTGAGCGGATGCAAATCTGAGATAGACGCGCTTAAAACACAACTTTACAATGCAGAACGGAAATATGGTGAGAGGCATGGACAGAATGTGGGGACACACTGGGCTTCAGACCCAAATCTCCTTACATCACACACACCTCCACCCTTACCTAAAGTAGCAGGGACAGACCTGAACAGGTTTCCACTACCAAGCAGGCAAGAGAGACCATTGAAACTTCCACTTTCAATAGATGATCTTCAAAAATTCTCAAAATATGTACAACGCTTTGTACCTGGCCCAATGGGTTCAACTGGAACAAAAGCGTATCTAACAGACCTTGATTTCAGACTGAGTGGTTATCCTAATGCTACGGTTGAGGATAAAATCAGTCTGATAAGGCTCACTTCGGACAGAGAGGTGTTCACCTTCATCGAGCGTCAACCTGATGCAACGAGAAAGGATTACAACCTTCTGTGTGAAGCTTTGATCAGGGAGTACGACCCCTGCACGGGACCTGCTGGTTTCCCGGCTGCTGACAAGGTCACGCAAGGCAAGCATGAACATCCAAAGGTTTATTACAAAAGAATCTTCCAAGCTTATTTTGGTTACAGAAATGAAACCGGAATGGAGGAAGAAGAAGGTTTTAAATTTGTTTTCAGCAAAAATCTCCACACTGACATACGAACGTCAGTACAAATGATGGCAAATTTCAAAGAAAAATCCATCAATGAGATTAAACAGTGTGCTGTGAATGTGTTTGAGGCATGTTCTCATGCTAAGACGCCCATAGAGGTGTTTCCTGGTGTAAAGGTTAAACCCCACTCCCTTGAACTGGAAGGACGGCGTGCATCGCCTCCTCCTCCTAAGAAAGGCGAGAAAAAGCAGTCTTTTCAAACTAACAAACCGCATCATGAAGGTGCACGCTGGGACGAAAAAGCTCCTCTTTCAGAGGATGAACGTGATTATCGTAAATGGGGTGTGCGTAGGACGCAAAGATATGGGAACCAAGGTGACCCATATTATCAGGGGAAGTCCGAAAAGGAACCCCCAAAAGACGTACCTAACCATCCCCCACCTCGGACGAAACGAACCGAGGCGAAAAAATCACAAAGGTTCCAGAAACAAGGCCCTACACCTCTGAGCTCGGAAGAGACAGAGAAACTACGCAGGTTGTTAGAAACTTTGAAACACACTGACACGGGAAACCAACCTGGAGCACTATGCAGTGATGTAATCACTATTACATCTGAGGGCGCGAATGACAACATCACAGATGTCGGTGGAACACACCAAGACATTGTTGTTGTTGCCTCCAACAACCCCTCATCGGAAGAAGGGGGGGTAAACCCACACACAAACGATGACGAGTCATCGCAAGCTGAACACTCAGAAACAGCTACTGCTGTGCTGACGGTTCAGACAAACCAAGATTACACAGACAAGGCTGATTGTGTGAAGAAACGTCAGAAAAAACCTAAGAGGTTTCTGTGTAACTTTATCAGAAGGGGGGTCGCCAAGAAGGCATACCTGTCAGTAACGCTTGAAGGTGTCCTCACACATGAAGCACTACTGGACGGTGGGGCGGACATAACAATTATGTCAGCTAAACTGTTCGTGGAGCTGAGGACAGCCGCTGCCGGTGTTAACAGGATAATACCTCTCACAGAATGTGCTATAGAAATGCAGGGTCTCTCAGAGAAGAGGACAACCCTGACAGCTATAGCAATGGTTCACATGCAGGTTGGCAGAATGACACTATACCACCCGGTACACGTGTCCAGTGTTGACTCATTCCCATTTTTGGTTGGCCAGGATTTTATAAATCGCTTCGACGCGATTATAGATTATGGTGATCAAACGATGTGGGCAAAAGTGAGCAAACCACTGCCAATACAAATGCCTCCGGAGTGTAACACAGACTGCCTAACAGCAGGTACCGCAGAGGGCACAAAGGACTCCTCAGCCGAGGACACGAGCCCGGTGAGTATTCCTCTGAAATCATGTGAAACCAAAGAGACCCACCCGGTGGTCCAAACTCTGACCCAACAAAACAGCCTCCTCTGTGAGCTGGAGCAGTCAGAGTCCACCAAACACTACCTACCACTGGTAGTTAAAGGTGTAGAGATCCAAGGATCCCACACCAACGATGCTGTTCTGTCTTTGTGGACAGATAAATCAGCAATTAACCGAGCTTTCTATGAAACCTTGGTTCACAAACACGTGGGTCTAGAACTAATTAAAAAAGCTTTCCGCTTTCCATTAGTTCCCAATAGTTCACAGGTAATGACCGCTGAAGGAGTCATTAACCTAAAACTGAACTGGAACCAACGAGAACTGGTTCACCCGTTTCTCGTGATCCAGAACTTACCACATGCAACCTACATAGGCTCTGACATTTTGGTAAGGTTGGGTGTCCACATGGACACCATCAACAAGGTGCTGTGGTCCCTAAAACCAGCCACAAAGGATCCTCCTGTGGTAGACACAGCAAACCTTAAGGCTGGGCAGACCATTCCAGAGGCCTGCCAGGTTGCTAGCAACCAAACCACCACAGTACCACCTCAGGTGATTAACCTAATGGTGCGAATCCACATCATAGCTGGACAAGCTATTAGCCATAAACAGGCATATTTTCAACCTTCTCCTGCGTTTTTCAACTTGGGACTGTCCGTGGAAGCCACGATCCAAGTGAGCCTTGACTCCAGGACCACATCTGTTGCTGTGTGTAACACAGGCACGGATGAGGTGCTGATCCCAAAAAACACTATGCTAGGATGGTTGATTTCCACTGATTTTCATGATTTTGAACTAGGCATTCCATTTCTGGGAGGACTCCCAGATAACCTGGTACCGAGTAAAGAAACTGGGCCAGTATGGTTCACAAAACCAACACAGGCCATAGCTCTTTTCTCAACCGATGACGTCGACCAAGGACCTCAAACCTATGGTGTCTTACCCATAGACAGGTCCGACGACTCAGAAAGGGATTCGTTGGAGCTCCCCAAAGAGCAAGAACCCTTATCAGTCTCATCACAGATTGAACAGGTTGTCGCCCAAGCCGACGCCCTGACATCTGATGAAGAAAGGGACAAACTTCACCAAGTTCTTTTAAAATATGAAAAGTCATTTTCAACTGACCCAGACGTCATCCAACTTCAGAAGTTGGATCCTACAATTAACTCGATGATACTGTATCTGACTGACCCGGACGAATACACTCCATCGAAAGGCGAACTGGATTCCAATCCAGACCTTAAAGTCCTCTTTCAGCTGCGCAAACAGTTAAAACTACCCAATGACAACCTAACTTTAGCTCATGGAGCGACGTCCTCACCCATGTTCGCGGTCCCCCATGACCGAAGGGGGGTGACGCCAGTTAGGGTAATGTTACCAGATGCGATAACGTGATCAATTCTGACATTCAGAGTGAGTGACGCACCGAAACGTCGTTTTCTAGTTGCTTAATCACTACTTTTGTCAATGTTGAAACGTTGTTTTCTGGTTGCTTAGTCACTGTTTTTGTCGATGTTGAGACATCGTTTAATTGGTTTTTGGTATTGTTTCTGAACACACCAAGCAAGAATGAATTTTGTGTGTAGTTAAGTTAGAGACTAAGAGGCCTTTAACTATGCCAACATGCAGTTCATTTGTTAAAATGTAATCTTTGCGGAGTCAATGTTGTTACGGCTGCAGTGGTCTTTGCCTCTTTTCCTGGTATGGTTCTGG
>NC_056519.1:30359719-30363455 GCF_014905685.2 Nematolebias whitei
AGTGAACTAAGCCTCAGGTCAAAAGCCTTCCTGGAACAGGAACTGTTATTTCATTGATTTGAGTCCAGAAACACAAATTAAGCTCATCCAGAGACTTTCTAGGTGTGTCCTGCACTGGTCAATTGAAAGAACACTCTCTTTCATATTATCATTACTATTTTACAAATGTCTTGATAATCAAAACTGTGTTTAGTTCAAACCATTTTAAATGTTGAAGTGAACTATTCACTTTAAATCAACTGTGAAACAGTATTAATGATTTTTAATCCTCATTCAAAGTAGAAATCAAGTTAATGTCTGTTACAAGAGTAATTATGCATTTTTTTGATCTTCTGTCTGAAATGAGCAAGTAGTGAGTCGGTCAAAAGTGAAGGAACGGTCAAAAACATGTTTATCGGAACGAAATGTCATGTTTAACTTTTTCAGATAGATAGAAGGAGACTGGCTCCTAAATGTCTCTGTTCTTCAAAACATTTCTCTGTCTGTTCCAAAAACATTTCTCCGTCTGTTCCAAAAACATTCCGCTGTTTTTCTGACTTGTAATAACCTCTGACGTCACTAAAACCACACCCCTGTTGGTTCGTTCAACCAATCAGGAAGTTCCTAGAAGGAACCAGAAGTGACCTCTTTAAAAGGGTCAACACTTCCTAGTTCCAGGCAGAACAAGTTCCATAGCAGAACAAGTTCCAGAGCAGAACAAGAGTTCCGAAAGGAACAAGTTCCAGAGCGGAACAAGAGTTCCAAGAAGAACAACGTTCCAGACATGAACCAAAGTTCTGAAGTGCTGGAGTTAGTTGGGAGTTCTTTCGAGTCTCGTGGGGATTATGGAATCTTCTACATCTGAGTGGAACTCTGACGGGCTCACAGCTCATGTGAGTCCACCTGGGAGGTGAGCGGGCTGTTGAACGAATTGATCTCACGACTCCTGAGGTCACAGCTGTCCTTACGGAGACGCTGAAAAGCGTTGAAAGGCAACTCTACACCGAGGTCGAAACTATCGTCTGCAAAGGTAAAGAGTCGATCTTCAACTGCGAAGTGTACCGTGGGTTAAGCTGCGTCCAAAGGAGCGTGTTTCTGGTTATAACAGACACATTCCCTCACCCATCTCTCTCCATTTAAACTTCATTTTCCCATCTTTAAAACTCTTCTATCTGCCAGTAATTAATCCAGATATTTTCATAAATGTCTGTTGTATTTTAGTTGCAAGTGAGAAAATCATGGCCGTATGATTTCTCAGTGCAAAAGCTCATTAATTAAGCTGTGTTATTGCGTTCAATCAGAATAATCACGTGTACAATGTTTGATGTTAAATTTTGATTCTGTTAATAAATGACCACATTCATTTTGATGGGTCAAAGAAAATTAATGTCTCACGTCACTGATTAAACCATCTCCCACACAGTATCTCTGTCACATATCTGTCAAGTAGCTCGAAAAAGAGAGAATCCGTTTAAATTAAGTATAATATCAGGTACTTGAACTAGTCCAGATATTATAACATGTAGTGGAGCTCCGAAGCTAAATGAAGCTAACCGACCTATTTCACTACAATCATGTGAGCAGCTGGTTTTGGTTGTCAGCAGCAAACTGGTTGATCCACTGCAAGAGTGTGCTATTTATAAGACTGAGCTGAATACAGCACCTCATTCTGAGGAAGTCTTTTGGATGAAAGACGAAACGTTTCTACAATTATTATTTTTTTGAATGTCCAGAGGACCAGATTAATTTTTTTAGAACATACTATCTAAATTTCTCTGCGTTCCAGAATGTTCGCCTTTCACCTCCTACTGGAATATTTCAGCAAATCAGGAAAGTGTTAATTCGATTTATATGGAAAAATAAAAGATCTGAACTTAGATTAATGTACTTGCCATACGACTGCAGAGGTCTAAGATTCCCAGATTTTCAGTTATACTATTGGGCTACACAATTCAGATCTATATTCTATTCTATTCTATAAGGGGAGTGGTGGCGCAGAGGTTAGAGAGGTGGGCCTGTGATCCGAAGATCGCCAGTTCACGCCCCGGCCCCGACAACATCAAAATTGTGGGTGGGGTGGGTGAAACACCGACACTTGCCCCCACCCTCATTCGCCCCACTCTGGGCCCATGAGCAAGGCCCTTAACCCCCACCATGTGCTCCCTAAACAGGTCTCTCTTGAAAATGAGTTCTCGTGGCTCAATGAGACTAACCTGGATAAATAAAGGCTAAATGAAAAAAAAATATTCAATTCAATTCAATTCAGTTTATTTATAAAGCGCCAAATCACAACAAAGTTGTCTCAGGGCACTTTACAGAAACATTCACATAAAAGACAATTAGTAAAGTTCTCTATCTAAGGAATCCAGCACACAAGTTGAATCTAGGCTTTCTTTGCAGTCTCCCATCCTGAGCAAGCACAGTGGCAACAGTGGAAAGAAAAAACTCCATTTTTAACAGGAAGAAACCTCCAGCAGAACCAGCTCAGGACAAGCAGCCATCTGCTTTGACCGGCTGGTTGAGAGGACAGGAAGGAGAGACAGACGAACACAATCACAATCTATATAATCTTATTACTCCTCCAACCCCTCACAATGAGTAGACATGGAAACTCAAGGGTTAAAGTTGACATTTCCTTCATATTTGTATTCAAATTCAATAAAAAATTTACAAAAAGGCACCAAAAACCCAGTTCTTAAAAATACTATTAAGGAATGGAGAGATGTGCACAAATTACTATAGGATACATACAGTTTATCTCAATACAGTCCAATCTGGGGCAACCAAACATTCATACCCAGTAGAGATGATTTGGCCTTTAAACTGGTACAATAAGGGTATTAAAAAATATTCAAGATCTCTATCTGCCTGACTCAGAGGTTCTAGTGAGCTTTTAAGAGTTTCAAAATAAATTCCACTTAAATAAAGATCAATTTTTAGATACCTCCAAGTTACGAACTTTATATCAAAGAGACAAAACAATCAGCTGTCAAAACCCACTTTAACAACACTAGAGAAAATGTTGAAAAAGGATGGTCAAAGAAAAGGTATAATCTCAGACTTTTATAATCTAATGACGTCCCAAATTTCCGAGGGTTCCAATGACATACTCAGAGCTTGGAGGAACAACCTATCATTGGATCTGACAGAGGAAGATTGTAGAAAGCTTGCTCTTTGGCTCATACCCGTTCAGTCAATACACGTTTTCAAATAATACAGTTTAAATGGTTGATGTGCATGTATATCACACTAGCAGCTATAAATAGATATAATGGAGATATACCCGATGAGTGCTCAAAATGTATAAAGCAGAGGTATATTAGTACATTGTATGTGGTATTGTGAAAAAAAATAATACTTTTTTGGGAAGAGGTCAAACTGGTGATGGAAAAAATTATTAATAAATGTATTATTATGGATCCTAAGTTATTTTTGCTCGGACTCTACCCTGAGAGACACAATTATACGAGGAATGAACTGATTCACCTGGATATAGGATTACTGACTGTCAAACGATGTATAGCACTACACTGGAAGAAGTCCCACAGGCCAATGGTAAATCAATGGCTACGTCAAATTATATAAACTCTTCCACTTGAAAGGATTACTTAAATATTGAAGGGCAAGATGGACAAATTTAAAACAATTTGGAGACCCTTCATCTCATATATCAATAAGTTGGAGACAGAAGATCAGATTTTGAACTGCTCAAATCTTCAGAGACTGTAAGGGCACTTATTTGTTTTGTGTTTGATTA
>NC_056519.1:30363555-30386369 GCF_014905685.2 Nematolebias whitei
CTCTAATACCATAATGATTCAATTTATCAAGCAGAATGGTGTGATCGATTGTGTCAAATGCTTTTTTTAAGTCCACAAATATACTTATGCAATGTTGTTTTTGATCAATTATTTCATATTTATTCCAATTTTATTCTACATTTTGGTGAAGCTAAGGTTTGAGAACTGAGTTTCCTTACAAAATCATAATGATGGTTTCTTTATTTTTCATGGGTGCTGAGTTAAAATTTAGGGGTGATTGAGCACCCCCAAAAAGAGGCTAAAATAGCCACTGGCCAGATGCTTTTCCTGATGAAACCTGGACTAAAACCTGTAGTCTCAAGATGATAAGACTACAGCAGTGAACACCGAGCTGCCTCAACCCCTGTTCAAAGCCAACCCTGAAGCGTCACCAGCTCACGTGATTTGCTGTTGGTTATTAATCATGTTTGACAGACACATCAGATATTTCCACTGTGATATTTCCAGGGTATCCAATCAGCAGCAGCATCTGCAGGCAAATGCAACGGTGCCAGATGGTATGATTACTCTGCCATCACTGTCGTGTCTGCTTCCCTCAGACAGTCACTCAGCTGAAAGTTCATTTGATATGAAGTGATGAAGACAGAGCACGAGTTGACAGAAGATAAAAATCTGACTGCTCTAATTACAGATTAAAGCTGTGTTCATATATGTGTACCAGAGATTTACAATATATTGTATATTTTTTCCATTAGACATCACAACAGTTCAGTGCTATGGTTTCAGTTTGTGTCTCAATACTCCAAGTAAATGATGAGCCCAGTGTTGTAGTATGCCTGAAACCTTAAGTAGTTTCCATTCTTCATTTAGACTTACTGCACAGTAACTTTAGTTGCATTAGAAAGTAATCATTGTAACATTAACATAAGCAATGTGAAATAAGCAGTTTCTAAAGTCCATTCACAAAAGTTTAACTGATGTACTTTTATATTTCAACTCATTCGTCTATTTGTAGTTTTATTTTATTTTTTTGTGTAGCTGGAAATATGTAGGAATGAGATCATCAGAGGTACAGCACAGGTTGAACAACTAGAAGATAAATTTAGAGAGACCAGACTGAGATAGTTTGGACATGTCCAGAGGAGGGACAGTGGTTTGGACATGTTCAGAGGAGGGACAGTGGGTATACTGGTAAATGTACCAAAGTTTAAGTAAACCTTAATATTTTTAATTGAAAGATATTCAAGTAGGTAGGAGTTACACAATGTAGAAGACCAGAGGTAGGTTGAAGCAGCACAGAGTGAAGGCTCCTGGTGAGTGGAGAGAACAATTTTATCCACCAGGTGCAGTAGAGAAGCCAAGTGGTGACAAATGTTGGCCTTGGCCTCCATAAATTAATCTTCGGCCACCCCAGTCATTTGAGGAAACTATTGTGATAGTTCAGCCTTCTGCAGCTTCCAGCTCCTAGACGGCCGCTAAACCATACCATACCATACCAATTTATTTATATAGCACTTAAAACAGCAACAAGGCCAACCAAAGTGCTGTACAAAAGAACCAAACATGCACAGCGGACAGGAAAACATAAAATAGAAATACAGATACAAATAGCAGCAGAAGCTAACTAAAATGGCCAACAGAGTAGAGAACAGACCGGACCAAAACAAATCACACCGTGTTAAAGGCAAGCGAATAGAAGTGGGTCTTCAAGCGAGACTTAAAGACTGAGAGTGTGGGAGCCTGCCGGACACTCAGTGGCAACTCATTCCACAGTCGTGGACCTGCAACAGAGAAAGCCCTGTCACCTCTGAGCTTATGACGGGTTTCTGGGACTGAGAGAAGCATCTGGTCTGCTGACCTCAGAGAGCGCGGTGGGACATATGGCTGCAGAAGATCAGTGAGATAGGATGGGGCGGAACTGTTCAGTGATTTAAAAACATACATGAGAATTTTGAAATGGATCCGAAGGTGAATGGGTAGCCAGTGCAGGGAGGCCAAAACTGGTGTGATGTGCTCTCTATAGCCTGTACCAGTTAAAAATCGGGCTGCAGCATTTTGGACCAGTTGTAGACGAGCAATGGAGGACTGACTGATTCCAAACAGAAGTGAATTGCAGTAATCAAGCCTAGATAAACAACAGCACCTACAGGCCATCTCCCTAACGAGGATCCCTCCCTACATAAGGATGCAGACGAGCTCTACTCTCTGCTGGAACATTATCATGCCTCATGGTAATTATGCTTCTGGCCAAGTTGTTCTCCTGAGTGAATATTACTAATATTGTCATCTCTGTGTCTTTCGAGTGCCTCAGTGTATTAGTCTCTCTGGATCCCAGCATCTTTTTATGTCCATTACCCTCCAGCCACTTGCTTGTCTCACTAGTGGGCTGTGTTGTTCCCTCTGTGTTCACTCTGGACGAGGTTGCCTCCTTGTGGTGTGACGTTGCATGTTCATGGTGAGACGTATTGTGTCACTTCCTATTTGTCTGCCGGTAGCTTGAGTGAATTGTTTGCTCGAGTCGTCTCTGTTTTCTGGATTTATCTGTCTTTTGCACAGTTTTTCATTCTAGTTCACAAACACACTTAGTACAGTTGTTTCTCTACTGTTGGATAATGCTTAAAACACCTATCTTTCAACACTTCTCGGTTTTTATTGGTGTATTTGGCTCTGCTAGCTCCTGCTAGTGTTAGCTTAGCATGGCTGCTGCCTCTCTCCCTGCTTCCTCTGTTTTCTCTTGCTCCATGTGTCAGATGTTTAGCTACTCCTCTGCCTCCTTTAGTGGTAATGATACATGTAACAAATGTAGTCTTATGGTAGCTTTGGAGGAGAGGCTGTCTGAACTGGAAGCTTGGCTCCGCGCTGTAGAAAAACCAGTAGCTAGCCAGGTCCCCTTAGACAGCGTGGAACCACAGAGGCTAGCTCCCGTTAGCGGTCCTCCAGCAGACCCCGAGCAGCCGGGACCCCAGGCCGGCTGGGTGACGGTCCGGAGCAAGCGTAGTGCTAAGGCTGAGACCCCAGTTCACCACGGATCCGTTCACGTTTCTAATCGATATTCCTCGCTCAGTGACACACCCACTGAGAAACAGACCCTGGTTATTGGAAGCTCCATAGTCCCAAACGTGGCTTTAGGGACTCCAGCGTCCATAGTCAAATGCATTCTGGGGGCCAGAGCGGGCGACATAGAATCTTATCTGAAACTGCTGACTAAGGCTAAGGCTAAATACAGTAAGATTGTTATTCACGTCGGCGGTAATGACACCCGGTTACGCCAATCGGAGGTCACTAAAATTAATGTTGCTTCGGTGTGTGACTTTGCTAAAACCATGTTGGACTCCGTAGTTTTCTCCGGGCCCCTCCCCAACCTGACCAGCGATGACATGTTTAGCCGTATGTCATCGTTTAACCGCTGGGTGTCCAGGTGGTGTTCTGACAACGACGTGGGCTACATAGATAACTGGAGTTCTTTCTGGGGAAAACCTGGTCTGATGTGGAGAGATGGCATCCATCCCACTTTGGATGGAGCTGCTCTTCTTTCTAGAAATATGGCTGATTTTGTTTATCCCCAAAATTATTGACAACCCAGGGTCCAGTCCAGGAAGCAGAGTTGTAGTCCTCCACACCTCTCTGCTGCTCCTCCTCTGTTACCCACCCACACCCACATTGAAACAGTGTCAACTCGCCCACGGCTCAAATTAAATAAACCAAAAATCAACTCTAAAAATATAAACGATAAAAATCTGATTAAAATAAACACGGTTACTTTACCAGAGCAAAATCATAAAATCATTAAATGTGGATTATTGAACATCAGATCTCTTTCCTCTAAATCCCTGTTAGTTAATGAACTGATAACTGATCAACATATTGATTTATTCTGTCTGACAGAAACTTGGTTACAACAGGAGGATTTTGTTAGTATAAATGAATCCACTCCTGTTAATTATTTAAATTTTCATGTTCAGAACAACTGGCCGAGGTGGAGGAGTAGCTTCTATTTTTCAGTCAGGATTATTGAGTAATGCCAAACCAGTTATTAGTTATGATTCTTTTGAATCACTGTCCCTCAGTCTTTCTCATCCAAAATGTAAACAAGAAAAGCCACTTTTACTAGTTGTTATATATCGTCCACCGGACGCTTACACTCAGTTTTTGTGTGAATTCTCAGAATTATTAACTGACTTATTATTAAATACTGATAAAATCATCATAATGGGTGATTTCAATATTCATGTAGATGTTGAAAGTGATAGCTTAAGCATAGCCTTTAATAATTTAATAGACTCATTTGGTTTTACCCAAAACGTCCACACATCTACTCATTCTTATCATCACACTCTTGATTTAGTTCTGACCTATAATATAGAGATTAAGGACTTGGTAATAGTTCCTCAAAATCCTATTCTGTCCGACCATTTTTTAATAACCTTTGAGTTTACATTAAATGACTACACAGTCACTGAGAGTAAATTTCATCTCAGCAGGTGCTTATCAGAAAATGCTGTAACCAAATTTAAACAATCTCTTCCATCAATGTTTCCTCTGTCTTACAGAGTAATGCATCAGAGAACAGAGACTTAGATCATCTAGTTGATCATCTTACAACTTTAATGCAAACTTAACTTGATAAAATTGCTCCACTGAAAAAGAAAGTAATCAATCAGAGGAAACTGGCTCCTTGGTTCCATTCTGAGTTATGTACTTTAAAGCAGGCATCTAGAAACCAGGAGAGAAAATGGTGCTCTACTAATGTTGAAGAATTTTATTTAACTTGGAAAGATAGTCTGCTAACATATAAAAAAGCTCTCCGTAAAGCTAGAACTTCATATTACTCATCTTTAATAGAGGAGAATAAAAATAACCCTAGGTTTCCGTTTAGTACTATTGCTAGACTAATTAAAAGTCCCATTTCTGTTGAACCATGTATCCCTACAACTATAAGTAGTGATGACTTCATGAGATTATTTATAAATAAAATTATTTCAATTAGAGAGAAAATTCAAACCATCTTTCCTTCTACTATCTCTAGTCCCCTGTCAAATGAGGCAACTTTAAAAATTTCACTAGAGCCTGATTTATGTTTGGACAGTTTTTGTCCTGTTGAGCTCTCTGAAATGTCAAAATTAATAACCTCATCCAAACCATCCACATGTCTGCTAGATCCCATCCCAACCAGACTGTTTAAAGAGGCATTTCCACTAATTAATGTCCACATTTTGGATCAACTTAATTTGTCTTTAATGGATGGTTATGTACCACAGCGCGTTAAGGTTGCTGTAATTAAACCTTTACTTAAGAAGTCTGATCTTGATTCGGAAATTCTGGCCAACTATAGACCTATATCTAATCTAACTTTCATCTCAAAAATTCTAGAGAAAATAGTTGCAGGTCAGTTGCGTGAACATCTACAAAGAAATAATCTTTTTGAAGAGTTTCAGTCAGGGTTTAGAGCTCATCATAGCACAGAAACAGCACTAGTAAAAGTAACTAATGATATTCTCATGTCCTCAGACAATGGACTTGTGTCTACACTGGTCCTGTTAGACCTCAGTGCTGCATTTGATACGGTTGATCACAATATTTTACTACAGAGGCTTGAATATGATATTGGGATTACAGGAACTGCTCTAAAATGGTTTAAATCATATCTATCTGATAGATTCCAGTTTGTAAATGTAAATAATAAATCTTCTTCATACACCAAAGTTAGTCATGGAGTTCCTCAGGGCTCAGTGCTTGGGCCAATACTCTTTACTTTATATATGCTTCCATTAGGTAAAGTTATTAAACAGCATGGGATAAATTTCCATTGTTATGCTGATGATACACAATTATATTTGTCCATTAAACCCAATGAATCCAATCAGCTACTTAGACTACAAGCATGTCTTAAAGACATAAAAACCTGGATGACCCTTAATTTTCTCCTGTTGAACACAGACAAAACTGAGGTTTTGGTTTTTGGACCTGAGCACCTTAGGAATGAATTTTTCAGTCTTTCTCCCTCCTTAGATGACATTAATCTGTCCTCCAGCTCTAATGTTAAAAATCTTGGTGTTATTTTTGATCAGGACATGTCTTTTATCCCCCACATTAAAAACGTTACTAGAACTGCCTTCTTCCTTCTGCGTAATATCACTAAAATTAGAAACATCTTATCTAAAAATTATGCAGAAAAACTGGTCCAAGAGTTTGTCACGTCTAGACTGGACTATTGCAATGGTTTATTATCTGGGTGTCCAAATATTTCTTTAAAACATCTTCAGTTGATCCAAAATGCTGCTGCCAGAGTCTTAACTGGAGTTAGTAGGAGAGATCATATTTCTCCAGTTTTAGTTTCTCTCCATTGGCTCCCTGTCAAATCCAGAATAGAATTCAAAATCTTACTTCTAACCTACAAAGCTCTCAACAAACTGGCTCCATCTTATATTACAGATCTTATTGTTCCATATTTTCCCAACAGAGCACTTCGTTCTCAGGCTGCAGGTTTACTTGTGGTTCCTAGAATTTACAAAAACAGAATGGGAGGCAGATCTTTCAGTTATCAGGCTCCTCTCTTGTGGAACCAACTTCCAATCTCTGTTCGTGAGGCTGACACATTATCCAGTTTTAAAACTAGGCTTAAGACTTTCCTTTTTGATAAATCCTATAGTTAGGGTCGGCTTGGGTTTCCTGAGCTGTCCCTTAGTTATGCTGCTATAGGCTTAGACTGCTGGAGGACAAACTGACCACAATTTTCACTCTGCTGCTGTTTTTACTTGCTCTGCTCAACCTGTTTTGTATTTGTAATTATTTTTTCTATCCTTAACATGTGTTTTTTTGTCTTTCAGATACACCTGGACCTATACCTGGACCTACCATTCTGTGTTCGTCTGTCTCTCATTCCTGTCCTTTCAACCAGCCGGTCAAAGCAGATGGCCGCTTGTCCTGAGCCTGGTTCTGCTGGAGGTTTCTTCCTTTTAAAAGGGAATTTTTCCTTTCCACTGTTGCCACTGTGCTTGCTCAGGATGGGAGACTGCAACAAAGTCAAGATTCAATTTGTCTGTTGGATTACTTAGATAGAGAACTTTACTAATTGGTTTTATGTGAATGTTCCTGTAAAGTGCCCTGAGACAACTTTTTTGTGATTTGGCGCTATATAAATAAACTGAATTGAATTGAGGGCAGCACGGTGGCGTAACTGGTAGAGCTGCTGCCTCTCAGCAAGCAGGTCCTTGGTTCAAACCCCGGTCCAGGGGCCTTTCTGGGTGGAGTTTGCATGTTCTCTCTGTGCATGCGTGGGTTTTCTCCGGGTACTCCGGTTTCCTCCCACAGACCAAAAACATGCATGTTAGGCTGATTGGTAACTCTAAATTGTCCCTAGGTGTGAGTGAGAAAGTTGTTTGTCTCGTTTGTCTCTATGTGGCCCTGTGATGGACTTGTGAGACCCGTCCAGGGTGTACCCCGCCCCTCGCACAGTGATTGCTGGACATGGGCACCAGCGACCCCCGTGACCCAAAATGGAATAAACGGGTAAAGATAATGGAAGGATGGATGGAATTGAATTGAACTAGCACCCACGTCCTGGAACCCCTTTGGTCTGTCCTCCCAGGACAAGGCAAACCTCCAAAACTGTAAGATAAGAAATACATTTTCAGATCCTCATCCACCAAGAAATCCCTACCTGACCCCTATCCTTGCTCCTCGGGGTTCGAAAAGGATCTCCCTTATACATTGTTATTTATTCACTGTAAAAATAAATATTGTTAACCCTTTTATGTGTGGAGTCTTGACTCGTTCTGTTTTTTGGGTTCCCTGTGATAGTAACAGAAATGCTCCAATCTCAACAAAATACCCAGAATGAAACCGGGGACAAGCAAGCTTCACTTCCTTAGATCAAATGGATTGACAACCTCAGAGTCAGAGAGATTTATTTGTCATAAACACCACACATGATTAGGGCTGTGTACCATTCTTAAAAAAATAGGTACCGGTGTCGGTACCTTCACTTCGGTGTCGGTTCCTGGACGGTTCTTTTTTCAGTACCAATTTTGTAATTAATTAATTCTAACAAGAATAAAATTACGTTATTCATTCATTCAATCTTTATTTAGACAGGTAAATCCCATTGAGCCTCGAGGACTCATTTACAAGAGAGACCTGATTTCAACAAAGAAAGATGACAACAATGGACAACAGCAACAACAATAAACAATTATAAAAAGTAATACTGCAGGTTTTTTTGGGGGTTTTTTTACAAATAGGATGGCTAAAAGAAAAAGGTAACAAAAAAACAGCTAAATTCTAAGACGAATGTAGAAAACTAAAAACAGGAACATGTCTGCATTGGTCCCTGCCAGGAGTCCAACAGATTCTTAAAGCCACTTAGAGAGATCAAGGTCGAGAGCTTCAAATCTTTTTGTAAGATATTCCAGGAAACAGGAGCGGAGTAGGAGATGGCCCTTTTGCCTAGTTCAGTCCTCATTGAGGGAACACTGCAGGTAATAATGTCCTGAGAGCGCACGCTGTAGCTGCACTCACGCAGAGACATGTAGGAGGAGATGTATGAAGGCAGCAGACCAAGAAGTGATTTTAAGATGAAAATGTACCAGTGAGAGAGTCTGCTTGAAGTTAATGATGTCCAGGTAACCAGTGAATACAGGGAGCAGTGGTGGGTACGATAATCACAGCCAGTTATGAATCTTAGTGCACCATGATAGACAGCATCCAACATCTGCAGGGTTCTTGTAGGAGTGTTCATGTAAATAATGTCACCGTAATCAATGGAGGGAAGGAAAGTCACAGATACAAGGTGTTTTCTAGCATTCAGAGTTAGACAGGATCTGTTTCTGAAAAAGAAACCCAGATTAACTTTCAGTTTCTTTACCAAGTTTTCCACATGGAGCTTAAAAGAGAGATGTGAGTCGACCAAGATACCCAAATATTTATAGGAATCAACAAACTCAATGGGAACACCATTTGAGGATAAAATCGGAGGAAGAACTGCTGGGACCAACTTCCTATTTGAAAAAATCATCCCTTTGGTTTTGTCAGCATTTAGGACAAGTTTGAGGCGGAACAAATCTGTCTGGATGATGTTGAATGCAGATTTCAAAAGCTGGAAAGCCTTATCAACAGTTTTAGCTCGGCAATAAACAACTGTGTCATCAGCATAGAAATGTATGGATGCATTAGGGATGTTTTTACCTGCATTATGTATGTAGATTGTAAAGAGGGTGGGTCCTAAGACTGAGCCTTGTGGTACACCATTGTTGACTGTTAAATAACTGAAGGAAGTACCATTATGTTGAACACATTGCCTCTGGTCTGAGAGATAGAGAACCAACCAATAGTGTGTTCTGAGAAACCAATTTCTGAGAGCTTATGACACAAGATGTTATGATCCAGTGTCAAAAGCTTTAGACAGGTCTAAGAAAAGTGCAGCACAATAATCCTTACCATACAGTGCTTCAACAACGTCATTAAGAACCTTTAGTGAAGCAGTGGTTATGCTGTGTTGTTTCCTGAAACCAGATTGATGTGGAGGTAAGATGTTAAATGAGTCCAGGTAATTTTTGATTTGAGAGTTTATCAGTTTTTCTAGAACCTTGGCTAAAATGCAGAGTTTAGAGATTGGTCGATAGTTGTTCAGTGAGGTGGAGTCACCTCCCTTCAGCAAAGGAAGAACAAAGCCTGTTTTCCAAGTGTCTGGGATGGAGCTTTGTCTTATGGAGAGATTGAAGATGTGGGTCACAGGGACTGTGATGATATGAGCAGCCAGACTTAAGAAATAAGGTGGAAGTTCATTTGGACCTGCAGATTTTTTAGGGTCAAGATCTTTTAACAGTTTATTGACCTCACTGACTGAGAATGGAGAAAAAGAGAAGGTTTGATTAACTGAGGAGTGACTTGTAGGAGGGATTTGATTTGTAGAAGTTTGGTTAATGAGTGAAGTGGCTGATTTTCCATTAGTAACTGTGTCAAATAAAGAACTAGAAACAACAAAATGTTTGTTGAAACAGTTCAGGATCTCGTGCTTATTTGACACAGGAACAGAGTTAACGAGAAGTTGTGATGGGAGGTCAGAGGATTGGGGGGTGCGTGAGAGAGATTTGATGGTTTTCCAGAATCTGTTAGGGTCATTTAGATTTTTGGAGGTCTGAGATAAGAAATAGTTGTGTTTTGCTGCTTTGACAGCAGTTGTACATTTATTCCTCATCTGTCGAAAACTCAACCAATCAGTGTCTGAGTCAGATTTTCTCGCTGTGGCCCAAATATGATCTCTCCAGTGCAGGAGGTCAGCTAGCTCTGGAGTAAACCAGGGGCTGTCTCGTCACTTTATTCTGAACTGACGGAAAGGAGCATGTTTGTTCACAAAATAAATTAAACTATTATGAAAATAGATCCAAGCACAGTTCACGTCATCAGTTAACAGAATACGATGCCAGTCAAAGTGAGACAGATCCCAGAGGAATGACTGTTCACAAAAATGTTTCAGATCCCTTTTTTGAATTAATCTGGGCTTAGAAGGTGGAAGTTTAATATCTCTCAAAGCCGCTGTCACACAATGATCACTCAAGATATTGGAAAATACACCTGTACCAGGGAATTTGCGAGGCATATTAGTTAGAAACAGGTCCAAGATGGAGGATTTTTCAGGACGGTTTTTGTTTAATCTAGTGGGAGAGTCGATCAGTTGGGTAAGATTAAGAGACAGGCAACATCCCTTGAATTTATCACAGAGGGGTGTCGACTTAAACCAATCAACGTTGAGGTCTCCAGCCAAAAGGCTCTCTTTGAATTTTAAATTACCAAGAAATTTCATCAGGGCAGACAGAGCCTCAGGTGTTGCTGAAGGTGGGCGGTAACAGCAGACTACGGATAATATCTGGCCTCCATTCAAGATGATGTCTACAGCTAAGGCTTCAAACTGGTTTGGAATTGTTTTAGAAGACACAAGACTAGCAACCAAAGAATCTCTGATGTAAACAGCGACTCTCCCCCCCCCCCCTTTTTTTTTGACGATCACAGCGGTAGATGTTAAATCCATTGATTGCCAGGTCATTATTGAGTACAGATATGTTGAGCCAGGTTTCAGAGATGAAGATAACATCTGCCCCAGAAGAACTGACCAGAATTTTCAAGGTATCAATTTTTCTCAGAAGGCTACAAGTGTTTACATGCAGAAAATGAAGCCCAGACACATTCTTAAAGTCATTTGGTGTGCTGTAATTAGTGGGGGGTTCAGGGTTGGGTTGAATCCCTGATAGCAGTAACAACGTTATTATCAGACATTTTCTTGAGTTTTTTGTGACTGATGTGTAATTACAGGAGTTAACAGTGTGACAATTAGCCTCCATAATCGAACCATGAGAAACATTAATGAAGACGCGATCATTCATAACCCAAAAACAGTGAAAGTTGCAGTGATGGGCAGATTCAGGTGTATTAACAAGATTCAGTGACTCCAGATAATCTGAGAACTGAAAATAGTGACAATAATATGAATGATGCAGAAAAGTTTCAGACCATAAAATGCCACAGTTCAAATGGGCAAACAAACCCAACGATTTGGCCCAACTGCAGTTTGAGTTGGGCTGAGGGGGGCTCTGGCCCCCCAGTGAAGATGGATGGATGCTCCCATGGGAAACAGAAGCTGGGTCCAGAATCAACAGGCCGAAACAGATAATTCACAGCAAATAGCAGAGCGAGCTGCTAGAAAATCCTCCAGAAGTGAAAGGCATGATCCTAGCTCGTTTCAGGTCAACAGTGGCCAACAGCGTGATCTGGAATAAAATTAATTATTATCCAGGTGAGTTTGGATGGAGGCCTGAGCAACTCCGATACAAACTCCGAACTTCTCTCGAGCACCACGCAGCCTGCTCCTTCACACTGCTCTTCCATGCTGCTCCTTCACACTGCTCCTCCACTTCTCTGCATGACACCTCCGCACCCGACAGCACAAGAGGCACCCCAGGTGAAAAACGAGACTGACCGGAGAGGCTGAAGTCGACATTGGTCCGGTCCGGTTCTGCTCCAGTCCGGCTCCGGCGCTCCACAGCACGAGAGACGAAGAGGCTGAAGATGTCCCAGGCCCGGTTCTTCTCCGGTTCGGCGGCCCGGTCCGGCGGCCCGGTCCGGCGGCCCGGTCCGGCGGCCCGGTCCGGCGGCGCTTCAAAGCATTGGAGCGTCTCCTCCAGGTGAACAAAACGATTCCACGGAGGTGGACAGTCCTTTGGTAAAAGTAATGGGCTGCTCACTGAAGCTGAGACCGGCTCTGTTGAAGACAAAGTCCCCCACAGCCACCTCGGTTCGGTTCTGATCCAGTTCGAGGGTCACAGGTACACTTCCCCTACACCTATGAAGACACCACGAGGGCTAGTCCAGCAGAAAACCAGCGAAATACCACCCGGTGATTTTTGTCCGAACCAGGTAGAACCACAAAGGTCCAGATGAGAGATTGTTGAGGTCCAGAGAGGGAGAGAAAAAACACCGGACCTTCGTGCGACGACTCCCCAGCTCGAGGGGTCACCTAGCCGGCAGGGTGCGCTCAGAGTGACCGGTGGGGTGGGAGCGGCCGGTCCTGGACCAAAATATATTTTTGGACGGTCCCGTCTGGCTCTCTGAGTCACTGAACACCGAATTCGGTTGGAAAGGGGACCAACTTTAGTCCGGTTTGAAAAAAAAAAACGGGTCAGTTTGATGGTAAAAGACTGCAGAGAAGCCGGAGGGAGCTGCTGTCCATCTGCTTGCCGGAAATGAAGAGAAGTGAATGATGATGTTATACATTACAGTACATATTGTGAATTTTATTTTTTTACTTTGGTATTTCTATTCCAAGTAGTTTTCTTACATACAAATAAACAAATAATTTCCAGGTCAAAAGACCAGTTACAAACCAGTGACACATCAGTGTCTAATGCTCACTGCTACACACTTAGCACCTTTTCACTTAACAGTTTTTCATCAGAAACATCAACATGTCTGCTTTCTCTGGACACAGACAAGCCCACTCCTGGCTGATGGTGTCTTCAGCAGTAGAACGTGTTCCCTCTGAGGGTGTGGATGATGCTTGTTGCACACACAGATACCTGGTTGTCAAGTTTGATAGCACTGACATATTGTCCCTCACATTCCACCAGCATGTCACTGGATTCACTGAGGTTAGGGTTGATGACAGACATCTGCCCCTCCTGTTGTCTGTCTCTGTCCTCACATCAGGGTCAGAGGCTCCTGTGAGGAGAAGATAAACATAAACACTGAACATTAGGTGAACTGTTTTAGCAGCTGACTGGATGGATGAGCACAGTTTTACAAGCTAAGCTTCAAATGTTACTGTCAATCTTTAGTTAACTTCTGAGTTTAGCCCAGCTACGTGGGTCAAATAAATTGACACACTAATATCTTAAAGTTAGCGTTACATGGATTCTATTTTAATCCACCGCAATGTACGTGTTAAGCTGCATAACATTAACAAACATAAACTCATCAGCTGAAACACAGACACAGAGCCATCCTCGGGAGTTCTTTGATGAAGAGGAGTCGGGCCGTGGAGATGTTGAGTCCGTTTAACACACACACACACAGACTGACTAACGCTAAGAGGAGGAGAGGGAGGCTGCTGTCTGTCTCTCTTCTTGCAGAAAAAACATGGAGCAACTTTCAATTCAATTCAATTCAGTTTATTTATATAGCGCCAAATCACAACAAAGTTGTCTCAGGGCACTTTTCAGAAACATTCACATACATAAAAGTCAATTAGTAAAGTTCTATATCTAAGGAATCTTTCTGCTCATGTGTTGTCGAAGCCGTTCGACAACATGCACTGTTTGTCATATGTCTGGTGTTTTACCTGCCTGCATGCTGAAACCACATGACATGTTACAGCCAATACCAAAACTTGACACCGAAAAATTTGTGATGTTTCAATCCATACACCGACCGGTGCAGTTCGGTGGGTGCTATTTAAGAACCTCGGTTTGGTACTCAGTCCTACACGTGATACCTGGGACGGCTGTGGCTGATTGGTTAGAGCAGTTGTCCTCCAATGTGAGAGTTGGGGGTTCAAATCCACCAGCAGTCACATGCTGAAGTGTCACTGGGCAAGACACTGAACCCCTCATAGCCTCTTATGTGTGCCCCATCAGTGTATGAATGTGATCTAAAGCACTGATTAGTCTCATTAGAATGATTTGTTCAATTAGCTTTGTAGAGATCTAGCAGAATGCTGTATGAATGGGTAAATGAGGGCACAGATTGTAGTGTAAAGCGCTGTGAGTATCTTGAAATAAGATAGAAAAGTGCTACATAAGTACAGTCCATTTACCATACATGAGGTGGGATGAAACTATGTATGCAGGGTCCCAGTTACATCCAACAAAAACAAAAAATATTTTAAAAAAACCTGTAACATCCGAGTCATGAACTTCAGTAAGAATATGTTACATTCACTAAACTAAGAATACACACGACTAAGAATACACTAAGCACTAATGGTACAAAAACAATGCGCCAAAACAACAGCAGCACGAACATGAGTCTGTGTGAGCAGATGAGGACTAATGAATACAGCAACATGAAATAATCAGCAGCATGAGATCAGCAGCATGGATAGTCAGCAGCGCATATCAACAACCAAGTGGCATTACAGTGATTTTCATAGTTTTTTCACAGTGATTTTTTCCTGGTTAGAGAATAATGAGTCTAACAGCATCAGGGTAGAAGCTGTTCCTCAGCCTGGTGGTTCTTCATTTAATGCTCCTCATCCTTCTGCCTGAGGGGAGCGGGGCAAAAACTTCTGGTAAGATGGCGCCCATGTACATGGCTAGCAATCCACCTCTGCTGATGGTGTTCGGATTATTTATGTTTGTTCGTTTTTTTATCTGGGACATAAACTCGCTGCTGGTGTATGACCAACAACAGCTTCTGGATCTTCGTTTTTCTGCCACTGATGTCACTTATTTGGGCCAATATGAGCGTACCTCTGGACCCCCCCACCCCACCCTCCCCTCCTGCTGGCGGACTTGCCAGCTTACCTCCGCTGGGCTCCTCACCTGCCTGCCCGGAGACATTGCTTCAGATGTCAGGGAAAACGTGCTGGGTGGCTGGTAAATCTTAAAGCTCTGCGTGCTGCATCTTCCTCTTCAGCTGGTGGTCATGGATTCCATCGCCAGCTTCCCACGTGCCCGGACCAGGTAAACAACGGGAGTTGTCAGCCAGTGCGCAGCTCGGGCCGACCCGGAGAGGCTGTTATTGAAAACCTGTGGCTAATGATGTGTGAACTTCCCCGCTACTGGCTCCACTTTGGACAGTAGCAGAAAATTCAATTGTGTGTGGTCAACACAAGATCTGTACCAACAAAACTTTTGTAGTATGAACAGATGCTGAGATATATTCATACATTAAACGGGTTCTTCATTTTTCTGACTGTGTAGCATGCGTGCATTGAATTTAACAGAAATGTAACGAGAGACGTTATTTATCTTTGACCCATCAAAATGAATGCGGTCATTTATTTACAGAATCAAAGTTTAACATCAAACATTTACATTAATTTGGCAAAATATGAAAATAACAACAGCATAGTTTTACAGGAAGTGAGAACAATACGGCGATTGTTTTCACTTTTCAGCTAAAACGGCAGACATCAATTAATCAGTTTTACAAACAAGAAAACCATACGGCCATGATTTTCCGTTGCTTCACCACAGACATTAATGAAAACATCTGGATTAATTTTCTAACAGAAAGGAGAGTTTAAAGATGGAAAATGGAGATTTATCTTACAGAGAGATGTGTGAGGGAATTTATCTGTAGTACCAGAACAACACGCTCTTTGGAAAATCAGCTTGGCCAACGGTACGCTTGGTCGAAATAGAACTTTTACCTTGCAGATGATAGAATCAGCGTCGGTGTAGAGTTCTCCTTTTGACTCTTTCAGCGTCTCCGGGAGGACAGCTAAGATATCTCGAGAGTCGTGTGAGGTTATCCAAACAGAAATTATAATTCCCAAAATCGTCTCTGGTTCAGCTCTGCATTCTGGATTCCAAGAACTCTGAACTCCTTCAGAACTCTGAACTCTTGAACTCTGAAACTCTGTAACCCATCTCTTCTCAACTCTACTGTTGAACTGGGAAGTTGCCACATTTAAACGGCTATACTTCCGGTTCATTTGAGAGCTTTCTGATTCGTGGATGGACCAGAACAGAGGTGTGGTTTGTGATGTAAGGTGTTATGGAAAGTCAAGGATAGAGATTAAGATTGTTTAAAACAGACAGAAAGATTATTGGAGAAAACCAGACTTCGTGGAGTCTCTATTCAGTATCTTGCTGTAAAAGTTAAACATGACATTTCTTTTCAGTAAACTTCTTAGTTGACCGAAACCTGAACTTTAACACACTTACAAATTTGCTCATTGAATACAGAAAAATCAAGAAATGCATATTACCCTGATTTCTTCTTTGAATGAGGAATAAAAATCATTACTGCTGTTTAAGTAGATAAAAATGAGTAGTTCTCTTCAACCTGTAAATATTGTTTGAACTAACACAATTTGATTATCAAAACATTTGTAAAATAGTAATGATCATAGAGAATTGTCATTTCTACTTGATTAATTCAAGAAAGAAAGTCTCAGGATGGGTCAAACTGTATTTCTGGATGCAGATCAATGAAATGACAGTTTCTGTCCCACAAGGTTCTTAAGGTCAAGGGTTTTGACCTTAGGCTTAGTTTTGACATCAGGTTAGGTTCACTAGAGTCCCCCCTTTGGAAATCATCACCTGTCCATGGGGATGAATTCCAACCGTGAACTTACACCTTCAAATGTCCTTGAGCTTGATGTAATCCAGCAAGGAAGACCAAAGTCAAAAGTAATCCAGCAAGGAAAACAAAAGTCAGAAGTAATCCAGCAAGGAAAACAAAGTCAAGGTAACTCCACAATGTTCTTGGTAATTCCATTGTGTTGATGATAATTCCATAATGTTGTTGGTAATTCCATTGTAGCAATGCTTTAACCCCTTGGAAACAGAGTCTGTAATCCATTGGAAAAAGTCATATAATCCACAACGGTAAATCCACAACGATTGGAAGTGTTGATTAATCAGCATACAGAGGGGTACCCTTGGATTGAACTGAAGATGCGGCCACTGGATGAAGAGTGGAGACCAACGTCAGGATTGCAGGTCGCCTCCAGCGAAGGTTGTCTCCAGCGACGTCCAGCCTGTGCCGTTCTGGTTCAATGTGTCATGCAATTATGTGGTTTAAGGTGGGCTTATGAAGGGGATTTTACATAAGGCCTTAAACTATATGCACCTGGTATGTAAGCTATTATGGTTGGGAACAGCTACAACTACCAGTTAAGGGGTGGAACATGCTGAAAAAGGTAACTACAGGGGTTTATACCTATAGAAAAGGGTTCCAAACTATTTTTCCATTTCTAACTTGGTTTAAGTTAGCTTTACATGGTAAAATATAGTTTGGTTCAAATGTCTGTTGTCTTTTAGACGAACGACTTGAGATTGGGTGTTTGGTTTCCCCATAAATGTTTTGGAAGTCTATGGCGAGACTTATCAAAAAGAATTAGCTATCCCCCCGAATAGAATTGTTCGAGTAGGTTCGGCTTAAGCGTTGTGAGATCAATGTAGATTATGGTACTTAAGGTAAAAATAATATACATTGACTCCGCAAAGATTGCAATTTAACGAATGAACTGCATGTTGGCATGGTTAAAGGCCTCTTAGTCTCTAACTTAACTACCCAACAAAATTCATTCTTTCTTCAGAAACAACCAAAACCAATTCAACAACGTTTCAACACCGACAAGAGTAGTGACTAAGCAACTAAAACATCGTTTCACTGCTTCACCTCACCCTGGTTGTCAGTTTCAGTCACGCTGTCCCGTGTGAGTGGCTTCTTCGCAGACCCGCATACGCGAGGCATAATCATATCGAGGTGCGCTGCATGGCGATCCACGTCGACTCGGAGTGACGTTTGGCCCCGGAACTGTAATGCGTGTATCCCACACAATACGAGGATTATCGTCAGTAGCAGGGCTATGATTAACGTGTCCGCGCTTGACCACGCATAGGTAATTGGTTGGATCGGGTTCTTACTTGTGGACCTGAGGGACTTGAGAACTCGGTTTATTGGTTTCACGTCGACGACTTTGGTGCCTTCAAGACGGATCCTTCCCAGAGTCTCTGGATCTATGTCTATAGACATATTCCCCAGGTAATCTGAGTCATCCAGAGTCGCGTCCCATTGTTCCGGATCGAGGTGATAGAGCGTCAAATCACCAATGTGTATGGTTGTTCCCTGGGGAACACTGATCCACATTGTTTTGTCCGGTAACGTCAAAGGTCTATTTGCCCCAGGTTGATCGTAGGCTATGATCGCCTTTCTTTGAGGAGCGTTCACTAGCCAACGAGAGCCAATTATTTCCACTTTTGCAGCTTTAGCCAGGTGTCGAGGCGTTACGGTCGTTGAGCACTTAGAATTTTCCGGAATAGGTGTTAATCCGCATATGCCCGCGGTTTTATTCCACATAAACGGTTTGCTCGGGCACAGATAGTGTATCTCCCGAGTGAGAACACACATCTGCAGGTTTGGAGCTAGGTAAACTGAGGGGTTGTCGTCATGGTACGCAACCATCCTTGGTGTGTCAATTTGAACATGGTTTTCGCCATGCCAATTGCCAACATTTACGACGTCCCTGAGTCTGTATATGCCGTTTGAGGGAATTATCGGTAGGTTGATAATGAACGCCATTTCAAACGTTTTGTGATTGACGTAGATTGGGATTGCGCTACCGAGAGTGTAAGCCAGGTGTGCCTGTATTTGCGTAACTTTTTCGTGCGTGGCGGAGCTGAGGATGTCATTCACCATCTGTAGAGAGACTAGATACGGTGGGATCCTACCGGTGGCTAGTGTATCTACCGACGAACTGATATCTCTAAGCATGTCAGCAAAAATCCTATCCATTAGGTGTGCGACAGCGTAATCCACTTCAACCTTAAGGGCTAACTCATTTACCGCATGCACGAGGGCTTTGATTTCTTGGGTGTGAGTGTTCAGCACTAGAACAGTATCTTTTACGGTTTTAGTCACCTGTGTCAATTGAGTTAGTTGAAGGTCCAATTGCGCTCGGATCTTTGGGACCTCATTCTCTACTTCAGACACGTGTTGTTTTAGAGACGTTATACTGACAGTGTTGTATGCGGACAAACCTAGGCTAAACAGTGATCCTAGTGACGATGCAGCAAGCAAAGTCCGCCGATGCTTTTGCCTTCTATGTGTTCCACCCAACTCTTGTTGGGTGTAGGTGAACTTATGTAGTTGCTTTAGGACGTGTTGGATATCTACTTTAGCACCCTCTAGGGATACTGTGTACCATGATTTGTTTAACCACTCATTTTTAATGTTAATGTGTTGTTTGATCACGGTTTGGGGGTCGAAGCGGACGAAGACCTTTCGAGTGTATAGGCGGCAATCTGTGATGAGCAGTCCCGGCTGGTCCTGCAGAGCGATGCCTGAGGTGGGCCCAAGGGTTACGATCTCGGCTTGCCCTTCTTGGGTGGCACCCAAGAGGGTGAAGATTACCAGGAGTGGTACCATCATTGTCCTATGGAAACACAAAGAGATAGGTCTTAGCTTCTTAATTGTCGGGGGTAGGACCCGCAAGTTTAAACTATGGTTAAGTTTATTATCCATTAGTTATCTTCTGCTTGGATGACCCTTATTCCCACGAGGTCAGATTTTGGGAGATATTTGTCTCCTGAGGAGTTATTGCACGCCTTGTGTGGTTTAACCTGGTTACGATGTACCCATTTAACAGTTGGCTCTTTTTGGCCTTTACTGATTTTTATCTGGTAGACAACTGGAGACAGTTTGTCGGTTATCAGATGGGGTCCAGTCCATCTAGGCATCAGCTTACGGGCGAGAGTTCCGGTCCCGGACTCTCTTCTCCCAGTTTTGGGGGCAAACGTGTAGTACCAGACCCTGTCTCCCACTTGGAGTTCCTCGTGAGAGGCCTTTTGGTCGTAGTACGCTTTGCGTCCTTCAGCTGATTTTTCCAGGTTTTTCTGTGCGAAAGCAAAAGTGTTTTTAAGGTGTCTTTCCAAGTCTTTCATGTATTGTTGTGTAGTGTAGGCTGTTGCCATGGCAGCATCGCCTGGTTGGTACAACAGGTGCAGAGGGAGAGTCATTTGTCGACCCGTCATCATCTCGAAAGGAGAGATGCCAGTCGACGTGTGTGGAGTGGCCCTTATGGCCATGAGGACCAGAGGGAGTTTCACGTCCCAGTCCTTGTGGTTTGCGGCTACGTATTTTTTCAAAATACTCACCACAGTCCTGTTTGCTCTCTCAACCTGGCCTGAAGCCTGTGGGTGGTAGCCAATATGGAAGTTGGCTTTGACGCCTAGCGTCTTCCACAGTTCCTTCATTACTTCACCTGTGAAGTGTGTACCTTGGTCTGAGTTCACCCTAAGGGGAAGTCCAAACCTTGAAAATACATGATTCATTAACAACATAGCAGTGGTTTGTGCTGTGTCATTAGGGGCTGGTAGACATTCTACCCATTTGGTAAACGCGCAGGTTACCGTGAGAAAATATTTATTTCCTCTAGAGGTCTTAGTGAGTGGTCCGACCCAGTCAATCTGGAGGTCCGACCATGGAAATGCAATGCCTCTACTATGCAGTGGTGCTCTGTGAAGTGGTCTGGATGGTTGAAACTGGCCACAGATCAGGCACCCTTTTATGTAGTCCTTGACATCCTTTTTCATTCCAGGCCAATAAGCAATCTGTTTTAATGCTTTCAGCGTGGCATTGTCACCCTTATGTCCTGCGGACGGAAGGTCATGTGCATGGACTAACATCACCCCCCTGTGGTCATGGGAGACCACGAACACAGGTGAGGACGTCTGTCCATGAGCAAAAGTTAGGATGCCTTTAAGTAGTTTTAGCTGTTTGCGCAGCTGAAAGAGGACTTTGAGGTCTGGATTGGAATCCAGCTCGCTTTTCGATGGAGTGTATTTGTCTGGGTCAGTCAGATACAGCATCATCGAGTTAATTGCAGGATCCAACTTCTGAAGTTGGATGATGTCTGGGTCAGTCAGCATCGGGCATACAGAAACTGTGTTATCAGCAGGTTTAGCTGCAGCTTGTGCGCGTGTGACTGCCATTACCTCAGTTGTAGCTTGTGACGACTGAGTATTGAGTAGCCAGGAGGGGTCAAAGGACCACGTGGGTCCGTCAACGGCTCCTTCTTTGGCTAGGGAGTCTGCAAGGTCATTGTAGTGCTTGTCATCACCTGGGACTCTGGAGTGTCCTGGAACTTTCTTCCAGAATATCTGTAGATCATGTGATGTCACTAAGTGATCACATGTCATGAAAAGCTCTTTGTGTTTTACCACCTTTTTGTTGCTTGTGAGAAAACCGTTCTGTTTCCACAGAGCGAGATGACACAAGAAACTGAGTCGAGCATAGTTAGAGTCAGTGCAGATGACTAGCGTCTGGATGGAGCGTTCCACCGCCATCCATAGGGCTATTAGGATTGCTGCTATTTCAGCGTACTGAGAAGACTGAGAGCCTAATTTATAGCCAAATGTGACCTGTTCTTGGTCCTGGAGGAGTACTCCTCCAACACCTGCTTTGCAGATTGTCTCGTGGTGGAATGAGCATCCATCCACGTACATTGTTGCCATATCTTTGCAGATATTGCTATCAAAGAAGTGGTGATTTGGGTCCTCAGCAGCTGAGGGTTTGCTCACAACCGGCTGTTGGGTGGCTGGTACATCCTGTGTACATTCTTGGCAGATTGCCAAATCAGTGCCCAAGTGCGACTTCTTATTTTGACCGTAGCGGATGTCTAGGTTAAAACTTTGAAGTGCCATTAGCCATGTTGCAACGCGTGAGTTTGTCACCACACCATCTCTGATGCGTTGGCTGTTCAGAAACGTTACTGGCTGGTGTTGTGTCTCAACAATAATCCTCTGTCCACCAATATAGCAGGAGAAATGTTTCACTGCCCACACAGTGGTCAATAGAGCCTTCTCACAGTCTGAATACCGTAATTCAGGGCCTGCCATTGTTTTGCTGGCGTAGGCCACAACACGCCTGTCTTTGTCGTGTATTTGGTACAGACCTGCACTCATGCAGTAAGTTGAGAAGCCCACTTCCAAGTAGAACTCTTTGTTGTAGTCTGGGTAGACTAGACATGGGGCTAGCTTGAGCCTGTCTTTGAGAGCGTTCATTGCCTGCTGCAGTGTATCAGTCCAAACAAAAGAAAAGTCTTTCTTTAAGAGTTCAGTTAGTGGTTTTGCGAGATCCGCATAATGCTCTATGAACTGGCGAGAGTAGTTACACACTCCCAAGAAACTCTGTAGTTCTTTGAGATTGGTTGGGACTTTGAGGTTGTCTAGGCCTTGGGTGCGAGTCAATTGTGGTTATACTCCGTCTGGACCTACTAAGAGGCCAACGTAGTCCACTTTGGTTCTGCACCACTGGCACTTTGACAGTGAGATTTTAACACCAGCAGTTATTAGCTGATTTAGGACGTGGTCGATCTCAGCCAAATGAGAGTCCAGTGTTGGCTGCCTCAAAAGGATGTCGTCCACGTAGATTAGTGTCCCACGCTCGTGGGCATCTGGACATGCTTTGTTCAAAAAGATGTTGAACTCTGCAGGTGAGTTAGCGTAGCCGAAGGGACACCTGGTAAAGGTGTATTGTCGGCTGCTAAAAGTGAAAGCTAGTTTGTGTTGATCCTCGGCGCGCACAGGGATGGTCCAAAAACCAGAGGCGACGTCGAGGGTCGAGAAGTACTTACCATCGGTGACCTTTGGCAGTTCCTGATGGAGCTGAGTCATTGGCCACCTGGATAA
>NC_056519.1:30386469-30389444 GCF_014905685.2 Nematolebias whitei
ATGGAGATTTATCTTACAGAGAGATGTGTGAGGGAATTTATCTGTAGTACCAGAACAACACGCTCTTTGGAAAATCAGCTTGGCCAACGGTACGCTTGGTCGAAATAGAACTTTTACCTTGCAGATGATAGAATCAGCGTCGGTGTAGAGTTCTCCTTTTGACTCTTTCAGCGTCTCCGGGAGGACAGCTAAGATATCTCGAGAGTCGTGCGAGGTTATCCAAACAGAAGTTATAATTCCCAAAATCGTCTCTGGTTCAGCTCTGCATTCTGGATTCCAAGAACTCTGAACTCCTTCAGAACTCTGAACTCTTGAACTCTGAAACTCTGTAACCCATCTCTTCTCAACTCTACTGTTGAACTCTGAAAACTCCTCTGTTGAACTGGGAAGTTGCCACATTTAAACGGCTATACTTCCGGTTCATTTGAGAGCTTTCTGATTCGTGGATGGACCAGAACAGAGGTGTGGTTTGTGATGTAAGGTGTTATGGAAAGTCAAGGATAGAGATTAAGATTGTTTAAAACAGACAGAAAGATTATTGGAGAAAACCAGACTTCGTGGAGTCTCTATTCAGTATCTTGCTGTAAAAGTTAAACATGACATTTCTTTTCAGTAAACTTCTTAGTTGACCGAAACCTGAACTTTAACACACTTACAAATTTGCTCATTGAATACAGAAAAATCAAGAAATGCATATTACCCTGATTTCTTCTTTGAATGAGGAATAAAAATCATTACTGCTGTTTAAGTAGATAAAAATGAGTAGTTCTCTTCAACCTGTAAATATTGTTTGAACTAACACAATTTGATTATCAAAACATTTGTAAAATAGTAATGATCATAGAGAATTGTCATTTCTACTTGATTAATTCAAGAAAGAAAGTCTCAGGATGGGTCAAACTGTATTTCTGGATGCAGATCAATGAAATGACAGTTTCTGTCCCACAAGGTTCTTAAGGTCAAGGGTTTTGACCTTAGGCTTAGTTTTGACATCAGGTTAGGTTCACTACACTTTTATCCTCCGAGACTACTTTCAAGAGTACAAGTTGGACTTTTTCTACATCACAGAGACTTGGATGTCTCTGGGTGAGTCCAGCGCCTTGACAGAATTATTGCCACCGAACTGTCTGTATTTTAATCCCCGTGGCCATCAGGCCGGTGCGGTGGTGGATTATTAACAATATTCAAATCAACTTTTGACTGTAAACAACTGCCCATCCCAGTTTCCCGCGCCAGCTTTGAGCTGAGCATCTTTGAACTCGGCCACTCGCCTCCAACGTTATTTGCACTCGTCTACCGCCCACCTCGATCTAAGGATTTCATAAATGAGTTTTCTGATTTCTTAGCTGAAATCACACCAAAATATGAGCATTATTGGGGACCTTAATGTACATGTGTGCTGTCAGGAGAAGCCCTTGGTTAAGGACATTTTAGATTTATTGGACTCATTTAATCTAACTCAGCATGTAAACGGTCCCACCCAAAAGTGCGGACATACAATGGACCTTGTTTTAACTCGGGATGTGACTGTTAGTAATCTTGAAATTGGTGATAATGTTTTTTCAGATCACATGCCAGTCCGGTTTGAGTTCACCCTCCCCCATCTAACTCCTAAGCCGTGCATTCCTGCACATACTAGCAGGGCCATTAACCATTTCACTGCTGCACGTTTCACAGATGTTTATAACTCTGAAATGATAATTCAGCCCCCGGTGTTTCTCACCTCTACTGAGGAGCTGACATCCCAGTTCAACTCTGTCTGCTTAAAGACTTTGGATCATGTTGCGCCTGTTAAAACCAAAAAAATCTAAACTCAGAGCAGAACCTTGGCTGAGTGATGTCACCAAGGCTGTTAGGCAGCAATGTAGGAGGGCAGAGCACAAGTGGAGGAAAGACAGGCTGTAGGTCTCTTCTCAAATACTTAAAGAGAGTTGGCGCCATTATCAGAAAGTAGTGAAAGCTGCTAAATCCAAATATTTCTCTGATAGAATTACCTCAAACTCTCGCAACCCATGTGTCCTCTTCTCCACCCTAAACTCTGTTCTCCACCTCACTGAACCATCACCTCTGGAAGCCTCGAGTGAGCTGTGCGACAACTTCCTACATTTATTTTTGGAAAAAATTGCGACCACCCGGGCTCTCATTTCCCCTCCAACTCATGACCCATCCATCCCACCTCAATCTGTAGCTCCATTTGACCATTTTGAACCCATCACTCTATCTTCCCTAAAGCAGGTCATGTGCAGCTTGAAACCATCTGGTTCCCCCTTTGATGGGTCCCCCCCCCCCCCCTCGTTTGACACCATCGACCATGAGACCCTCATTGCTAGGTTAGAGCAGTGGGTGGGCATCACAGGGTCAGCCCTCAATTGGTTCAGATCTTACCTCGCTGACAGATCCTTTTGTGTCTCCATCAAGGATTTTAGTTCTGCAGTGGCAGAGCTTAAATGGGGGGTTCCACAGGGGTCCATCCTGGGTCCCCTCCTATTCTCTTTATACCTGCTGCCGCTTGGTGCTATTTTCCAGAAACACAACATGCCCTTTCACTTCTACGCCGATGACTGTCAAATTTACTTCCCCCTAAGACACAATGGCACATGCTCTATTCAACCTCTGCTCGACTGCCTGGCTGACATCAGGGACTGGATGGCTTTAAATTTCTTAAGTTTCAATGAAAAGAAGTCTGAAGTCATGTTGTTCCCTCCTAATGACACAATCACAAACCATTGCATCAACCTCTCCGCTCTAACCCTGTCATAAAAACAAAGAGTCACTAATCTGGGAGTAATAATGGACCCTTCCCTGAAACTTAACAGTCACATAAACATGATTGTTAAATCACGTTTCTTCCAACTGAGGCAGCTGTCTAAACTGAAGCCCATATTGTCCAAAAAAAAAAACCTGGAGACAGTAATACATGCATTCATTACATCTAGGCTTGATTACAGCAATTCACTCCTGTTTGGTATCAGTCA
>NC_056519.1:30389544-30394620 GCF_014905685.2 Nematolebias whitei
TTCAACTCTTCTGAGTATTTCTCTGGTAATCCTGGTCATGGTGGGGGATTTATGCTACAGTGTAAACTTGCTTTTAGGAGAGCTCCCCAGCTGTATGCCTCCGATGCTTCTAAAATTACTTACCTTAGCAGCCAATTGAAGGATGACACACTTCGTTGGCCACATTCATACATGTCTTCCCGTAACATTGACTCTCTAAATTTTAAGGTATTTCCAGAAGGATTCACTCGAATATTCGATCACCTGTTATAACAAACAGAAGCCATAAAGCGTCTACTGGGATTACGTCAAGGCCGGCGATTAGTGTCCGAACATGCCCATGAGTGTCGGATCATCGTCGTATGGACCGGTTGAGGAGAAACAGCATTGTTTGGTACATTGATACACTCCTTGTCCGAAGAAACTAAAGACCAATTATCCTCCCGTGATGAACCTAGAGATCTGGATTAATTTGTAACAACCTGCCCCCACCGTTGCGATGATAGGGGGATTAATTACATAACGCTAAATACGTCACGGGCAGTGTCTGAAGCTGACGGTGCTTAAAACTTATAATGTTTGAGAAGAAAGCATAACCTAATAAACAGAAAATAATTCACCCCACATGCAAAAAAAAAAGCTCTCATAAACAACTGATGATATTGGCCATGCAGGCTAACATTTAATGCCCTTTACACAATTTAAACAAACACATCAGATGTGCACATAAACAACCCGAACGCTTCATTCCCTCCCAACATTTACATATCTGCAGACAAACCTCATAAATCAAAAACCAAGCTGCACCAACTTTCAGTCCGAATGTTCTCTTAGAAGGAAAGTTTGTTTCAAGTGGGATGAGGGAAACGCCCACTCAATCCATCCAGGCGTCGGCGCGCCAAAATAAAAAGAAGCGATCTCACCAGAAACTCAAGGTCCATTTAGCGTGCCTCTCCTGCAGTCCTGGGTAAGAAAAAGTTACTGATCTCCCGCGATCCCTACTCAGGGTGATAAACGGTCCACAGGCAGTCCAGGGCAACGGCCTCACGCCAAATCCTCCTCGGCAGGTGTGCACTCCAAGGCAAGAGAGACAACGCCGTCACTTCCTCCTCCTTTTAAGCTCTCTTCCCCAAAACGTATTTTTACACAGACAAATTTACACAAACAAATAAACAAGTTCAAACTTCCATTCAGAACACAACCATTACCTTACAGGGGACAATAATTAATAATAAATGGTCATAGTTTGCAGCGTAGACAATATCATAAAATAAGGAGAAAAGAAATAAAAATGGAAATACATCTAACGCTGTATTAATAGGTCAGTGACCATTACAAATTAATTCCTCTCACCATTCACATTGATGATCGCTTATGAGAGAGAAGGAAGGAGAAAGACTACAACTCCCAAAGACACCCTTCTTCTGGGTTCAGCGCTACACGGAGATGGGCAGTCCGCCAACAAACCATTGTATGGAGACTACGATCCCCAGAGAAACTACGCTTCCGGATTTCATCCGACATGGGTTTCATCTACAAATCACCCACCTGCAACTGAGTCAGAACCAGAACTGATGCAGGTGAGTCGAACCAGTCTCACTCCTGAGGAGAGACAGAGACCTAAAAGCACCAAATCATGCATTTATTTTGGTAAACAAGGACATTATATTGCTCGCTGCCCATTTTGGGAAAAATGAGCTGTCCCACCAGTAAAAGGAGAGATACTGGTGGGAACTTTATCGCTCTTTCCCACATCACACCTGACCTCATCCACGGTGATTCAAATTAATCAAAATTGTCTACCTGTAACTGCACTGGTGGATTCAGGAGCTCAACAGAATTTAATTAGTAAATACTTGGTTGATAAACTGTCTATCCCCATTCGGGTTCTCCAATCTCCTCTATCTGTGGCGGGTCTTACACGACACAAACTCGCATAGCTTCAACAATGGGTCTACACCTGATTACATCGGGTAATTACAATGAGGTTAGTGAATTTTTTGTGTTTGATTCACCTAATACTCAACTAATCCTAGGATTCCCCTGGCTAAAGAAAACACAACCTGAACATAAAGTGGGATGAAAGGAGAATTGAAAGATGGAGTGACACTTGTTTTAAAAAACTGTTTACGTGCAGCAGTATCCACTCAGGTTAAGTCTAATACTCCCTATAATGAAATAAATATTTCTAATATTCCCCCAGTTTATCATGATTTGGCTCATGTGCTTAGCAAACAAAGGACTCTATCTTTACTTCCTCACCATCCTTATGACTGTGCTATTGATATCCTTCCAGATTCATCTCTACCCACGAGTTAATCTCTCAGGCCCAGAAAGAGAGGCCATCAGGAAATACAGTACATAGAGGAATCACTTGACTCAGAGATTATACACCCTTCCAATTCTCCTATAGGGGCAGTATTCTTCTTTGTCACTAAAAAGGATAAAACCTTGCAACCATGTATTGATTACAAAGGATTAAACACTATTTCTGTAAAGAATAAGGGTGTGGCACACAGAACCATTTGACTGTTAAAAGGCACCCCCCAACAACTTTTCATTTCATTACTTGTGATTTGTTATGTGTCACTCACATTTTATTTAATAGTAATTTCTGGTGCTATATTATTTTGCACCAGAAGAGGGTAGTAGTGGCGTATAAGAGACTGTCTTCGCAAGCTTTATGCAGAAGCAGCAGCTCAGTCCAAGCGGGAGCTGTACACTTGGGTCAGCACTGAAGCCATTACTTAAGAAGTTGATTTCTGTCTCCACAGAATAAAGGCACTCTGTTACACGTCAATCAGCACATCTGTTGTCACGTGTTTAACAAGTATCCTTTACCCCCATTGACTCCATCCACGAGCAGCTCCATTCCGCCTCCATTACAATGAAACTAGAACACAATGCATAATATCTGGTGAGACTAACTGAAGGCCACAAATGGAAAACCGCTTTTAGAACACCCCTGTGTTATTCTGAGTATTTGGTCATGCATTTTGGATTAACTAACACCCTTGCTGTATTCCAAGCTCTCGTTAACGACATATTAAGAGACTTTATTAATGACTTTGACAAGGAACAAGTCAAGTCGGATTTATTTGTATAGCACATTTTAAACAGGAACTGTTACCAAAGTGCTTAACAAAAATTTTAAAATTCAAATAAATAAATAAAAACATTACAGCATCAAATAAAAGATGAGATATAATTACAGCATCAAGAATAAAAACGTAAAAACACAAACACAATCAGAAACATTGAAATACTAAATCAGATTCAACACATTCAGCAGGTCAGGACTGTTCTTCAGAGGCTCTACAAGAACCAACTATTTGTCAAAATAGAGAAATGTGAATTTCAAGTTACAGTACCACCGTTTCATTTTTGGGCATTATCTTTGAGGGCAGATAATACAGAACCCATCCAGAAAAATCCAAGGCAGTGGTGGAGTGGCCTGTCCATGAGACCAAGAAGCAACTAGATTTCTTAGGCTTCACCAACTTCTACAGACACTCCATCAGAGATTATAGCCGGATCGCTGCACCTTTCACCCAACTACCCAACTCCTACACAACTGTCCTGCAGAGAGAAGTGAGCCCTGTGAACGTAACAACTATACTTTTAAGCAAAATAAAACATAGAAAGCATAGTTTCCTCAAATGATTGGAGTGGTCAGTTCACTCACACACACACACACACACACACACACACACACACACACACACACACACACACACACACACACACACACACACAGGTTTGTTTTGTTATCTTTATGGGGCCTTTGCATTGACTTCCATTCATTTTTCATTCATTTCTATAGCCTAACCATGACCTTTATCCATAACCTAACCATTACCAGTACATACATAACCCTAAACCTAACACATCCTCAATTCACACCTTAGTCCTAAACCTAGCCCCTAACCCACCAACGGGACTTCTTCTTATGGAGCCTGGGCTTTGGGCCCCATAAGGAGCAGTTGGTCCTCACAATGCAGTATAAGTTGGAAAAATGGGCCTCACAAAGTAGCATAAACAAGGACACACACACACACATACATTTGTCTTTCTAGCTTTACAGGCACTTTGCATTGTTTTCCATTCATTTTTCATTCATTTCTATAGCCTAACCCTGACCCATCCTCAATTCACACCTTAATCCTAAACTAACCCCTGCACCAACAGCACTTCTTCTTATGGGGCCCAGGCTTTGAGCTTTGATCAAGAAGGCACATCAGCGACTCTAATTTCTCAGGTGGTTCAAGTGAGCTGGACTGGGAAGCTCAGTCCTCACCTCCTTCTACAGGTGTGCAGTCGAGAGCATCCTGTGCTCGAGCATCAACGTGTGGCATGGAGGCTGCACAGCTGCAGAAAGAAAAGCTTTGCAGAGAGTGGTGAAGGCTGCACAGAAGGTGTTGGAGTCAGTCTCCCCACCGTCACAGACATCTACACCTCCAGATGCAGGAAGAGGGCCACCTGCATCATGAAAGACCCCACTCACCCAGCACACTCACTTTTTGTCCCACTCCCCTCAGGCAGGAGGTTGAGGAGCATTAAGTGTAGAACCACTAGACTGAGGAACAGCTTCTACCTTGAAGCTGTTAGACTCATGAATCCCTTACCAGACAAATCATTGTAATGCCACTTTAATTGGAGATTTGACACTTTATATGTGCTGCTGATTATCCATACTGCTGATTTCTTACCCATAAGCTGCTGTATTCATAATCATCTACTCACAACAGACTCAAGTTCAGTCTGCTGTTTGATATACTTTATTTCTGTTATATTTCTTATTGTTTGGCATATATCTTAGATCCTTGTATACTGTATCTTTTTTATATACTTTATAATATTGCTATTTTTGGGTGTAACTGGGATCTTGATTACACAGTTTTGTTCCACCTCATGCACCACATATGATGCAAATGACAACAAAGTCACCTTGAATAAGAATAATAATAAATAGTCACCTTGAATAATAATTTTTGTATTGAACGCTTTTTGAACTTGAATAAGGAGCAGTTTGTCCTCACAATGTAGTATAAGTTGCAAAAATGGGTCTTACAAAGCAAACACCCCCCCCCCCCCCCC
>NC_056519.1:30394720-30401141 GCF_014905685.2 Nematolebias whitei
ACCCCCCCCCCCCCCCCCCCACACACACACACACACACACACACACGAGGCCATCTTTTGACTTGGCAGCCTAATTTTCAACAGTGACCTTTCTTACACCTAAATGCAGCCCACACCAAATGGACATCAGTACATGACTTATTTCTTAAATCATCATGCTCACAACATGCACGTATGTAACAAAGGTAGAGGGTATTTCCAAATTTCCCTCACCAATGAATGTACTGCGTCTCATGTATACCAGTACAGTGGTGGAGGGCTGATGGTTTGAGGCTCTGGCAGTCATTGCGTCGACTATGGACTTCTCTGCAGACTAAAGAAAATTAAAGTTAAAGAGTAGGCCATCTGTCCAACAACAGAACTTTGCACCAAACTGGGTCTGGATGTAATAGGACATTGATCCCAAACAAATATTTTTTTAAGTCAATGGTTTTAATGCAAACTAAAAGTAAAAAATGTGCAAACTGCAAACTCAGGGGCGTGTGGATCAAGTGATGTAAACATCATCTGCATTATTCTGGAGACTCATGATTCAGCTATTTGTAGACTAAAGTGTCACAGATCTTTATATCTTTATATACATTTTTTTCAGAGTTTTGTGCAGTGTCTGCCCTGTCTCAAGGAATGGGTGGATTTATTTACAGAATTGTGTCCAGCAGATGGCAGACTCACCTCAGCCAGCGACTGCAGTGGTGCTGGTTGTGTTGTAGGTTGTGATCTTTTTGTTAAACCCATACCAGAACACATAAATTAATAGCATGCAGATTAACAGGAGCGGAGAGGGTGATGTGCTGAACCACTGCAGTTTCACTGATTCTCAGAAATACTGTCTGCAGTTCCATTCAGGAGTTTATGTTTCAGTAGAACTGCCTGAACCCAGTAAAACTCATCTTGTGATCCAGCAGTTTGTACAGTTTCTGTTCAGTTTTATTCAATTAGTGACTAAAAGATAATTGTATATTTTTTCTTTTTAATTCAGTTCTAAATTGAAACAGTTTTTTATATTTCTTGGAGTGCAGAAGAACTTTTTATTGATATTTACATTCATATAAAAACTTTTTTTGTCTGTCTGTCTGTCTGCCTAGCTGATTATCTATCTAACTGTTCATCTAGCTAACTGTGTGCAGGTCAAATATCTGTAGATCAGTAGGCACATTGAGGAAGTGGTTGATACAAATCCTACCAGTGGCTAGAGACAACTGGAATGAAGGGGGGAGAGGCACTAATCCTGGCAGCACAAGGACAGCAGAAGCTGGGGTCCACCATACCAGACCAGACCCACAATGCAGGCTGGGCAAAGATGCCCCTGAGCAAGTCAAACACATCATAGCAGGGTGTAAGATCCAAGCAGGCATTTATGGAACACCATAACCAAGAAGCTTGAATAGTGTACATGTACATCTGGAATAATATACAGCAACACTTGAAATAATGTACTGGAACTTTTGGAAATATGTACAGGAACATCCATCCATTAGCTTTACCCGCTTCTTCCATTTTGGGAACAGGGGTCGCCGGTGCCCATGTCCAGCAATCACTGTGCGAGGGGCGGGGTACACCCTGGACGGGTCGCAAGTCCGTCACAGGGTAACATAAAGACAAACGAGACAAAAAAAACATTCACTCTCTCACTCACACCTAGGGACAATTTAGAGTTACCAATCAGCCTAACATGCATGTTTTTGGTTTGCGGGAGGAAACCGGAGTACCCGGAGAAAACCCACGCATGCACGGAGAGAACATGCAAACTCCATCCAGAAAGGCCCCTAGACCAGAGGTTGAACCAAGGACCTGCTCACTGAGAGGCAGCAGCTCTACCAGTTGCGCCACCGTGCTGCCCATGTACAGGAACATTTGGAATAAAATACAGGAACGTTTGGAAAAATATGCAGGAAGATTTGGAATAATGTACAGGAACATTTGAAATAATATATAACCTTGAATGAGTTCCCGTGAACAAGAATGTCATCTAAGTATACTAAACACTCCTGTCGCAGGATTTCATGCAGCACCTTTTCCATCAGCCGTTCAAAAGTGGCTGGGGAGTTATACAGTCCAAAGCAGAGGACTTGAAACTGTCATAGCCCTCTACCAGTGCAGAAAGCGGTCTTTGTTTTAGCGTCTGGACTGAGGGTCACCTGGCAGTATCCACTACATAGATCGAATGAAGAAAACCAGGACGAGCCAGACACCAAGTCCAGTGACTCATCAATGCGGGGCAGCGGGTATGAGTCTTTTTTTTGTGACACTGTTTAAAAGCTTGTAGTCCACACAAAATCTCATTTTTTAGTTATTTTTCTTATTGACCATCAAAACCCCCAAAGCCCAGGGGCTGTCAGAGAGCTCGATGATTCCTGACATTAGCATTTTGTCACTCGTGCTGTCAGCAGCTGCCTGATGGGTAAGGGGAAGGCAGTGAGGGTGTGTTTTGATGGGTTGTGCATCTCCCATGTCAATTCTATGTTGCACAAGGTGCGTCAGACCCGCTTCCTCTTCTGGCAGAGCAAAAATGTCTTTAAACTCCCAGAGTATTTCCCACAACTCCTCCTGCTGTTGGGATTCCAAGTTACCAAAGCTCCATCCCCATACCTCCCTTATTGCTGCCAGTCTGTCTACCCCTCTCCCCACAGGTTGTTGCCCAAGGGCAGTGGAGTGCACAACATAGAGACTGTGCTGCTGGGGGCAAGGATGTTGGAAGAGAAATATGGAAAGGGGGGGTCAGAAAATTCTGAAGCTGTCGAGCTTGCTGGGTGAAGGCACAGGATCTGTGTGGGATGCATCAACTCAACTGTGGAACCCCCTGGGGAAGTCAGAGTGTTGTTTCCTAGGTTCAACACACAGTTAGCCACCTGAAGAAAGTCCAGCATGGGTGTCTAGCATATGCATGGGTCTTGGACCGCTGCAACCCACACCTCAAATTTTACTGACATTTTCCCTCCTGAATGTTGACCACCCTTCTCCTCAGCATAGGGGCTAGCTCACCAGTCACTGTCTTAAGTTTTACTACAGTAGAGTCCAACCAAGTCCCACGTGGAACCAGATCAAGTTGCACAAAGGTAGCAGTGGCATCTGTGTCAACAAGCGCTACACACATGATGAGGCCAGGGTAACGGGGACATGACAAAAATTCCACACGTGTGTTCAGCCCACCACCCGTGCAGGCTCTGCAACATCATCTGCTTCTGGGGGGAGTGGAGCCTCATTCCCTGACCCTTCTGTTGGGCTCCATCGACTATGGATAAGTGGGACATAGGGGCAAGAGCCTGTGTCACCCCATTTACACAGACCCTGGATCATTTTCTGGACCACCAACTTGCTGGGGCACCGTACTTTGATACGGTCAGCCTGACCACAGATCCAGCATACAGGAGGGGGCCCTGCGTGGGAGATCATGAGTGCTGCCAAGTAGCGGTTGCAGTGACACTACATGGATCAGTTCAGTTAAGTCAGCAACCCATGACGGGATCTCTTGGGCCAGGCTCTCCTGAACCACACTCCTTACAACAGGGCCAGCTCCAACATGGTCAGTCTGTGAAGTAGCTCCAACAGCCTCTTTCTCCAGGGCCAGCTCCAGTGCCTCTTGCAGAGTATGAGGATTTGCCAGCTGTGTCTGTATGTGTAGCTCTCTGGGAGGCCTGGATGAACTGGTCTATGGCTAGCTCACTTTGCACATCAGCAGACATCTAGGAATATGCTTTTCTAGTTAGGGTTTCAATGTCATTGGACAGTGCACATAATGGCTCTCCATTCAGTCCCTGCCTGCTTGCCAGCTCTGCACGCAGGACACCGGACTGGTTACACTGTCCAAAATGTTGCTTCAGATCTCCCAGTAAAGCTCCATAGTCATTTCTTTCAGACAGGTTTAGCAATAGCAGACATGTTTGCACTTCAACAGTGAGACACTGAAACCCTTTAATGTCCTGTGCCCAGCATGCAGTCTTTGCCAACAGCTCAAATTGTGCATGAAAAGCATCCCAGTCTGCCCTACCAGAATATTTTGGTGTTTTCACTTGCAGCTAACAACCATCGGCCCTGCTATCTTTGCTAACTTTTGGCCGTACGTCACGGGGTGTCAGAGCTTTTGCGCCAATGCGGTGTTCCCCCCTCCACGAGCAGAATCCAGCATCAGCAGTTAGCTTTCTTGTCATCTGTTTCAAATGAGCAAAGCACTCTGAAGCACGGCCAGAGTCCATCACATACCGTGAAGCACCAACGTAGTCACTGTCCATCACCTCCTCTTTAAAAGCGAGAGAGTCAGTCTTGTCCCGCTACGCAGCCATCCTGCTGGGAGCTGATGAGCTAAGCTAGCGCCAGTCTTTTACTTCTGACACCAATGTGACATCCAGCCAGATGTATTGAAATTATATTTGAGGAAGACGTGAATAACTGTTGCTTTGTTGCGAACTTAAAAATGGTTACTGTCGGCCGCAACCATGCAGTACAAAAACAAACTCTCCGACTTCCCGAACACGCATGCACGCACACAAACGCACACACACACACCCACACACAACGAGTTCCCGCATTAATTTCTCCTACAACCAGCTCTCACTCACCTTGCTCCCCTACTCCAGTCACACGCTTGTCTTAAACTCCATATAGACAAAGCAATTTCAGTAATAATCAGTAACAGAACATTTGAAACAAGAAAACACATTGTTAATTTCCTGATGCATGCTCAATAATCCAGGTAGAAAAATCTAAAAAAGTTAAATCTGGTCCTCTGGACATTAAAAAAAAAAAAAAAAAAAAGCAAAACAACAAAAAAAATGTAGAAACGTTTCGTCTCTCATCCAAGACTGAGGAAGTCTCTTGGATGAGAGACGAAACGTTTCTACATTTTTGTTGTTGTTTTGCTTTGTTTTTTGTTTTTTTTGAATGTCCAGAGGACCAGATTTAACTTTTTTAGATATTGTTAATTTGAATATTACTGCAGGGTCATCACAATATACAGAAACATTTGGAATAATATACAGGAACATTTGGAATAATATACAGGAACATTTAGAATACCATAAAGGAACATTTGGAATATTATACAGGAACATTTGAAATAACATAAAGGAACATTTGGAAAAATATACAGGAATATTTGGAATAACATAGGAACATTTGGAAAAATATACAGGAATATTTGGAATAACATAAAAGAACATTTGAAATAATATACAGGAACATTTGAAATAACACAAAGGAACATTTGGAATAACATACAGGAATATATAAGAATAACATACCGCTGTTCCCCTGCAAAATTTATTGATTAAAGTAAAGCAAAACGTAAAATTCTGGATTCTTATTTCAACACCCCTTTTGTTCTTGGAAGTGGAAAACTTGGTTCAGAGAAACAACAGAAGCACGGGAGGTTTTAAACGGTTTTATTAGCTTTTGATTATAAAACAACATCCATGAGCCTTGTGTCTAGGCTCTAAACAACGCCAGATCGATGAACAATTGTAACGCTAAATCAGGAGATGAGCTACCGTTAACTTGCGCTTCCTTGTCTGCTAAACGTCCCCACTCCTGCTGCTAGGACGGGCGAGGCACGAGGTGAGACTTTGGGTGTGGTGCAAGGATCGGAGGTAGTTAACAGTCTGGGTGAATCATCTCAACACAGCCTTAAAACTAGAACTGTCCTAGGAAACGGCTGCGGGTAATACCTGAGCCATAGTATTAGTTTTGAGACCCGTTGGAGGAGAGGCTTCAGTGAGGGCGTGGCACGTGTCCTGTGCCTACCTCACTCGGGAAAGCACAACAATGTTATTCCAAATATTCCTTTATGTTATTTCAAATGTTCCTTTATGTTATTCCAAATGTTCCTTTGTGTTATTTCAAAAGTTATTTCATGTTATTTCAAAGGTTCCTGAATATTATTCCAGATGTTATTCCAAATATTCCTTTATGTTATTTCAAATTTTCCTTTATGTTATTCCAAATGTTCCTTTATGTTATTTCAAAGGTTCCTGAATATTATTCCAGATGTTATTCCAAATATTCCTGAATATTATTCCAAATGTTTTTTATGTAATTCCAAATGTTCCTTTATGTTATTTCAAAAGTTTTTTATGTTATTCCAAATGTTCCTGAATATTATTCCAGATGTTATTCCAATTATTCCTGTATATTATTCCAAATGTTATTTTATGTTATTCCAAATGTTCCTGTATGTTATTTCAAATGTTCCTTTATGTTATTCCAAATATTCCTGTTTATTATTCCAAATGTTCCTTTATGTAATTCCAAATATTCCTGTATATTATTCCAAATATTCCTGTACATTATTCCAAATGTTCCTTTATGTTATTTCAAATGTTCCTTTATTTTATTCCAAATGTTCCTTTATGTTATTCCAAATATTCCTGTAATGTATTCCAAATGTTCATTTATGTTCTTCCAAATGTTCCTTTATGTTATTCCAAAT
>NC_056519.1:30401151-30410504 GCF_014905685.2 Nematolebias whitei
AATGTTCATTTATGTTCTTCCAAATGTTCCTTTATGTTATTCCAAATATTCCTGTTTATTATTCCAAATGTTCCTTTATGTTATTTGAAATGTTCCTTTATGTTATTCCAAATGTTCCTATATTTTATTCCAAATGTTCATTTATGTTATTCCAAGTGTTCCTTTAAGTTATTCAAAATGTTCCTGTATATTATTCCAAATGTTCTTTTGTTATTCCAAATGTTCCTTTATGTTATTCCATATATTCAAGTAAATTAAATTAAATTCTGTTTATTTATGTAGTGAGATAGGTCGGTTAGCTTCGTTTAGCTTCGGAGCTACACTACACGTTATAATATCTGGACTAGTTCAAGTACCTGATATTATACTTAATTTAAACGGGTTCTCTCTTTTTCGAGCTACTTGACAGATATGTGACAGAGATCAGTGACGTGAGACGTTAATTTTCTTTGACCCATCAAAATGAATGCGGTCATTTATTAACAGAATCAAAGTTTAACATCAAACATTGTACACGTGATTATTCTGATTGTACGCAATAACACAGCTTAATTACAACAGACATTTCTGAAAATATCTGGATGATTTACTGGCAAGATAGAAGAGTTTTAAAGATGGGAAAATGAAGTTTAAATGGAGAGAATGGGTGAGGGAAATGTGTCTGTATAACGAACGGCACTCTCCATTCGAACCCAGCTTATCCTCGGTACGCTTCGGTAGGAAATCGACTCGTTACCTCTCTGAAGATGAATCAGCTGGTACGGAGTTCCATTTAACGCTACCATTTCCAGCGTCTCCGTAGAATGGTTGGAAAACGTCCGGAGTAGTGACGGTACTTCGTTCAACACGGCTCACCTCTCGGGTGGACTCACATGAGGAGTAAGTCCGTCAGAGGTTCCACTCAGATGTGGAAGATTCCATAATCCCCACGAGACTCGGAAGAACTTCGGATCATGTCTGGAACCTCCTGTTCTCTCCAGCAACTTTTCTGTTCGGTTCTGCCCTCCGAACTGAACTGCTCTCCCACCGCACTGGTTGGAACTAGGAAGTGTCGACATTTAAAGAGTTCTGTTTCCGGTTCATTTGGGAAGTCCTGATTGGCTGAAAGAGCCAATCAGGGGTGTGTTTTTAGTGACGTAAGAGGTCACTAGAAGTCAGAAAAACAGAAAAATGTTTTGGAACAGACAGAAAAATGTTTTTGAAACAGACAAGAGAAATGTTTAGGCGAGATGGGAGGAAACAGGTGCCAGCTTCTCTATTTACGTCTGAGAGGATTTAAAAACATGACAGTTCGTTCCAACACACTTGTTGGCGTTTGTCTCCGACTTTTGACCGACTTACAACCTGCTCATTTCAGACAGAAGATCAAGAAAATGAATAATTACTCTGTAACAGACATTAACAAGATTTCTACTTTGAATGAGGATTAAAAATCATTAATACTGTTTCACAGTTGATTTAAAATAAGTAGTTCACTTCAACATTTAAAATGGTTTGAATTAAACATACTTTTGATTATCAAGACATTTGTAAAATAGTAATGATAATAGAAAAAGAGAGTGTTCTTTCAATTGATCCGTGCAGGACACACTTAGAAAGTCTCTGGATTGGCCAACCTGTATCTCTGGATTCAAATCAATGAAATGACAGTTCTTGTCCCAGGAAGGCCCTCAGGGCCAGATTTGACCTGAGGCTTAGTTCACTACATTTATATAGTGCCAAATCACAAAAAAGTTGTCTCAAGGCACTTTACAGGAACATTCACATACATAAAAGCCAATTAGTAAAGCTCTCTATCTAAGGAATCCAGCAGACATGTTGAACCTTGGCTTCATTGCAGTCTCCCATCCTGAGCAAGCACAGTGGCAACAGTGGAAAGAAAAACTCCCTTTTAAAAGGAAGAAACCTCCAGCAGAACCAGGCTCAGGACAAGCGGCCATCTGCTTTGACCAGCTGGTTTGAGAGGACAGGAAGGAGAGACAGACGAACACAGAATGGTAGGTCCAGGTGTAGGTCCAGGTGTATCTGAAAGACAAAAAAACACATTTTAAGGATAGAAAAAATAATTACAAATACAAAACAGGTTGAGCAGAGAAAGTAAAGACAGTAGCAGAGTGGAAATTGTAGTCAGTTTTTCTTCCAGCAGTCTAAGCCTGTAGCAGCATACTAAGGGTAGCTCAGGAAACCCAAGCCGACCCTTGGGGATTAGCAAAAAGGAAAGTCTTCAGCCTAGTTTTAAAACTGGATAATGTGTCAGCCTCACGGAAAGAAACTGGAAGTTGGTTCGACAAGAGAGGAGCCTGATAACTGAAAGATCTGCCTCCCATTCTGTTTTTGTAAATTCTAGGAACCACAAATAAACCTGCAGTCTGAGAGCGAAGTGCTCTGTTAGTAAAATATGGAACAATAAGATCTGTAATATAAGATGGAGCCAGGTTGTTGAGAGCTTTGTAGGTTAGAAGTAAGATTTTGAAATCTATTCAGGGTTTGACAGGGAGCCAATGGAGAGAAACTAAAACTGGAGAAATATGATCTCTCCTACTAACTCCGGTTAAGACTCTGGCAGCAGCATTTTGGATCAACTGAAGATGTTTTAAAGAAGTATTTGGACACCCAGATAATAAACCATTGCAATAGTCCAGTCTAGACGTGACAAATGCATGGACCAGTTTTTCTGCATCATCTTTAGATCAGATGTTTCTAATGTTAGTGATATTACGCAGGTGGAAGAAGGCAGTTCTAGTAACGTTTTTAATGTGGGGGATAAAAGACATGTCCTGATCAAAAATAACACCAAGATTTTTAACATTAGAGCTGGAGGACAGATTAATGGATCTAAGGAGGGAGAAAGACTGAAAAATTAATTCCTATGGTGCTCAGGTACAAAAACCAAAACCTCAGTCTTATCTGTGTTCAACAGGAGAAAATTGAGTCATCCAGGTTTTTATGTCTTTAAGACATGCTTGTAGTCTAAGTAGCTGATTGGATTCATTGGGTTTAATGGACAAACATAATTGTTTGTCATCAGCATAACAATGAAAATTTATCTCATGCTGTTTAATAATTTTACCTAATGGAAGAATATATAAAGTAAAGAGTATTGGCCCAAGCACTGAGCCCCGAGGAACTCCATGACTAACTTTGGTGTATGAAGAAGATTTATTATTTAAATTTACAAACTGGAATCTATCAGATAGATATGATTTAAACTATTTTAGAGCTGTTCCTGTAATCCCAATATCATATTCAAGCCTCTGTAGTAAAATATTGTGATCAACTGTATCAAATGCAGCACTGAGGTCTAACAGGACCAGTATAGACACAAGTCCATTGTCTGAGGACATGAGAATATCATTAGTTACTTTTACTAGTGCTGTTTCTGTGCTATGATGAGCTCTAAACCCTGACTGAAACTCTTCAAACAGATTATTTCTTTTATAGATGTTCACGCAACTGACCTGCAACTATTTTCTCTTGAATTTTTTTAGATGAAATTTAGGTTAGATATAGATCTATAGTTGGCCAATATTTGTGAATCATGGTCAGATTTCTTAAGTAAAATTTTAATTACAGCAACCTTAAAGCTCTGTGGTACATAACCATCCATTAAAGACAAATTAAGTAGATCCAAAATGTGGACATTAATTAGTGGAAATACCTCTTTAAACAGTGTGGTTGGGATGGATCTAGCAGACATGTGGATGGTTTGGATGAGGTTATTATTTTTGACAATTCAGAGAGCTCAACAGGACAAAAACTGTCCAAACATAAATCAGGCTCTAGTGAAATTTTTTAAGTTGCCTCATATGACAGGGGACTAGAGATAGTAGAAGGAAGGATGGTTTGAATTTTCTCTCTAATTGAAATAATTTTATTTATAAAGAATCTCATGAAGTCATCACTACTTATAGTTGTAGGGATACATGGTTCAACAGAAATGGGACTTTTAATTAGTCTAGCAATAGTACTAAACAGAAACCTAGGGTTATTTTTATTCTCCTCTATTAAAGATGAGTAATATAAAGTTCTAGCTTTACGGAGAGCTTTTTTATATGTTAGCAGACTATCTTTCTAAGTTAAATAAAATTCTTCAACATTAGTTGAGCGCCATTTTCTCTCCTGGTTTCTAGATGCCTGCTTTAAAGTGCGTAACTCAGAATGGAACGAAGGAGCCAGTTTCCTCTGATTGATTACTTTCTTTTTCAGTGGAGCAATTTTATCAAGTTAAGTTTGCATTAAAGTTGTAAGATGATCAACTAGATGATCTAAGTCTCTGTTCTCTGATGCATTACTCTGCAAGACAGAGGAAACATTGATGGAAGAGATTGTTTAAATTTGGTTACAGTATTTTCTGATAAGCACCTGCTGAGATGAAATTTCATGAAATTTGTGGGGGAGTGGTGGCTCAGAGGTTAGAGAGGTGGGCCTGTGATCCAATCGCCGGTTCACGCCCCGGCCCCGACAACATCAAAAATTGTGGGTGGGGTAGGTGAAACACTCACACTTGCCCCCACCCTCATTCGCCCCACTCTGGGCCCATGAGCAAGGCCCTTAACCCCCACCATCTGCTCCCTAAAACAGGTCTCTCTTGAAAATGAGTTCTTGTGGCTCAATGAGACTACCTGTATAAATAAAGGCTAAATGAAAAAAAAAAAAAATTACTCTCTGTGACTGTGTAGTCATTTAATGTAAACTCAAAGGTTATTAAAAAATGGTCGGACAGAATAGGATTTTGAGGAACTATTACCAAGTCCTTAATCTCTACACCATAGGTCAGAACTAAATCAAGAGTGTGATGATAAGAATCAGTAGATATGCAGACATTTTGGGTAAAACCAAATGAGTGTATTAAATTATTAATGGCTATGCTTAAGCTATCACATTCAGCATCTACATGAATATTGAAATTACTCATTATGATGATTTTATCAGTATTTAATAATAAGTCAGTTAAGAATTCTGAGAATCCAGACAAAAGCTGAGAGTAAGCGCCTGGTGGACGATATATAACAACTAGTAAAATTGGCTTTTCTGATTTCCATTTTGGATGAGAAAGACTGAGGGACAGCGATTCAAAAGAATCATAAGTAATAATTGGTTTGGCATTAATCAATAATCCTGACTGAAAAATAGAAGCTACTTGGGGTGGCTGTGGCTGAGTGGTTAGAGCAGTCGTCCTCCAATGCGAGAGTTGGGGGTTCGAATCCACCAGCAGTAACATGCCGAAGTGTCCCTGGGCAAGACACTAAACCCCTCATAGTCTCTGATGTGTATCCCATCAGTGTATGAATGTGGTTTAAAGCACTGATTAGTCTTTTTAGAATGATTTGTTCAATTAGCTTTGTAGAGATCTAGTAGAGTGCTGTATGAATGGGTAAATGAGGACACAGATTGAAGTGTAAAGCGCTTTGAGTATCTTACCATACCATACCAATTTATTTATAAAACACTTTAAACAGTGACAAAGCACACCAAAGTGCTGTACAGGGACAAACAGAACAAGCACACAGCAACAGATTACATAACAGGACACCAAAAAGTAGAAACCAACAAAAACAATAACGAATACCAACAACAACCGCAACATGACCAACACAGTGTGATGCACACAGACTCAGCACAGATCACACAGTGCTGAAAGCCAGGGAATAAAAGTGTCTTTTTAAGCAAGATTTAAAAACTGTGAGGGAGGGGGCCTGTCTAACGAGCAGAGGTAACTCATTCCAAAGTCTTGGGCCTGCTACAGAGAAGGCCCTGTCACCTCTGCGCTTGAGACGGGTTCCTGGGACTGTTAGGAGCAACTGGTCTGCTGATCTGAGAGAACGTGGTGGGACATACGGCTGGAGCAGATCAGTAAGATAGGAGGGGGCAGAGCTGTTTAGTGATTTATAGACATACAAGACTATTTTGAATTTGATTCGAAGGTGAACCGGAAGCCAGTGTAGGGAGGCCAAAACAGGTGTAATGTGCTCTCTTTTGCTTGTGCTGGTCAAAAACCGGGCTGCTGCATTTTGGACCAGTTGAAGTCTAGCTATGGAGGTCTGACTGATACCAAAAAGGAGTGAGTTGCAATAGTCGAGCCTGGATGTAGTGAATGCATGAATTACTGTCTCCAGGTTATTTTTGGACAATATGGGCTTCAGCTTAGACAGTCGCCTCAGCTGGAAAAAGCAGGATTTAACAATCATATTTACATGATTGTTGAGTTTCAGAGAAGGGTCAAGTATCACTCCTAGATTAGTGATATCTTGAAATAAGATAGAAAGGCGCTATATAAGTACAGTCCATTTACTCCTCCACCTCGGCCAGTTGTTCTAGGAACATGAAAATGTAAATAATTAACTGGAGTGGATTCATTTATACTAACAAAATCCTCCTGTTGTAGCCATGTAAGGATAGTACCTTTTTGTGGCCCGGTTTGTGTCTGTGTTCCCTAGTGTTCCCTCGTTAGTTCAATTAGTGCCACCCTTGTCTCGTCCCAGCTGTTCGTAATCACGTCTCGTCTTGTCCCTGTATATAAGCCATCTGTCAGTCTTGTTCGTTGTCGCGTCGAACTCGTTGGGTCTCCTATGTTTTTAAAGGTTGAGTGAATAAATATCAAAATATATGTGTCATTTTTCACCACTTTTATTGTCTGTCCAAACAGGTCTCACTTGTAAATGAGTCTTCGAGGCTCAATGTGACTTATCTGTTTAAATAAAGGTTGAGTGAATGTTCCCCTGAGTCTTCCGAGTTCCCTGAGTCTTCCGTGTCCCCTGAGTCCTCCTGAGTTTCCCATGCCTTATCTTTCTGTTCATGTAAGTTTTGCTGCCCCATCAGCCTGTTATTTTGTATCTTTATTTTATCATTAAATACCTATTTTTGTATTCTGCCGAGTTGAGTCCCTGTCTGCACTACTAGGTTCGCTCCTGCCTAGAAAATCCTAACATTACGACGCGACCAGACCAGAACCCAGCGGGCAGAGTCTCTCTCGGCAAACTCACCTTTTTTCTTTTTCCCTCCACGAGCCATAGATGGACGAGCTCCACTCGGTCCCTGTCCTTCTGCTGTCCCACTGCCACCGTAGTGGCAGAAAACGGTTCCGGAGGCAGTCCGCGGCGACCGGCCCGGTCTCGTCGGCTGAGCAGAATTTTAGAGCTGGTTCCGGTGTTTCTGTGGGAGCGGGATCCGCCGCCTCATCTCCCAGGTTTCCGGTGGAGGCGAGATCCAACGTCCCGCGGGAGCTCCGGTCCACTCCTGTTCGGTTCGGTGAGTCCGGTCCACTTGACGCCACAGGGCGGGTTCCGTCGCCTCACCTTCCAGGTTCCTAGTGGGGGTGGAATCCGGCCTCTCACCGCCACTCCGCGCCGTGGCTGTCCAACCCAGCCTGACCGTACCTCCCGAGCGTATTCCCAGTGACTCCGTGGGGGAGTGTTCCGCCGCCTCACCTTCCAGGTTTCCGGTGGGGGCGGCACCCGTCACCACACTCCCACATAGAGACATTCCCTTCTTACTCTCATTTTCACCCGAAGAAATTACGCAAATAAATCAGACTTTACTAGAGTTATTCCATTCAGCTAAAGCTAACCCGGCTTCCATCGACATCGTGTTGTCCCAGATGGAGGATTTTTTATTATCTATTCCTGATCTTTCATGGCTTCCTGAGTACAATCTTTTACTAACTAAGATAGGGACTTTAAAAACCCCTGTAGTCACTGCCATCTCTGATCCCACGCTGCACGCAGCCCCCGAGGTGGATCCCACGCTGCACGCAGCCCCCGAGGTGGATCCCACGCTGCACGCAGCCCCCAAGGTGGATCCCACGCTGCACGCAGCCCCCGAGGTGGATCCCACGCTGCACGCAGCCCCCGAGGTGGATTCCACGCTGCACGCAGCCCCCGAGGTGGATTCCACGCTGCACGCAGCCCCCGAGGTGGATTCCACGCTGCACGCAGCCCCCGAGGTGGATCCTCACTTCTCCTGCTCCGAGGGGGTCCCGTCAGACGCTCCTCACCTCTCCTGTTCCGAGGAGGTCCAGACAGACGCTCCTCACCTCTCCTGTTCCGAGGGGGTCCAGACAGACGCTCCTCACCTCTCCTGTTCCGAGGGGGTCCAGACAGACGCTCCTCACCTCTCCTGTTCTGTGGAGGTCCAGACAGACGCTCCTCACCTCTCTTGTTCTGAGGAGGTCCAGACAGACGCTCCTCACCTCTCCTGTTCCGAGGAGGTCCAGACAGACGCTCCTTGCCTCTCCTGTTCCGCGGGGGTCCCGTTGGACGCTCCTCACCTCTCCTGTTCCGAAGAGGTCCCGTCAGATGCTCCTCACCTCTCCTGTTCCGAGGAGGTCCAGACAGACGCTCCTCACCTCTCCTGTTCTGAGGGGGTCCAGACAGACGCTCCTCACCTCTCCTGTTCCGAGGGGGTCCAGACAGACGCTCCTCACCTCTCCTGTTCTGAGGAGGTCCAGACAGACGCTCCTCACCTCTCTTGTTCCGAGGAGGTCCAGACAAACGCTCCTCACCTCTCCTGTTCCGAGGAGGTCCAGACAGACGCTCCTCGCCTCTCCTGTTCCGAGGGGGTCCCGTTGGATGCTCCTCACCTCTCCTGTTCCGAAGAGGTCCAGACAGATGCTCCTCACCTCTCCTGTTCCGAGGAGGTCCAGACAGACGCTCCTCACCTCTCCTGTTCCGAGGAGGTCCAGACAGACACTCTTCACCTCTCCTGTTCTGAGGAGGTCCAGACAGATGCTCCTCACCTCTCCTGTTCTGAGGGGGTCCAGGAGGACTCCGTTCCAGTTCCTGCCGCAGATGTTCCTGTTCCTGTTTCCTGCCACTGCAGAAGATCTGTTCCTGTTCCTGCTGCAGAAGATTCCGTTCCTGCCACAGAAGATTCTGTTCCTGTCCCTGCCGCAGAAGACTCCGTTCCTGCTGCAGAAGACTCCGTTCCTACCGCAGAAGATTATGTTCCTGTTCCTGCCGCAGAAGATTCCATTCCTGTTCCTGCCGCAGAAGATTCTGTTCCTGTTCCTGCCGCAGAAGACTCCGTTCCTGCCGCAGAAGATTCAGTTCCTGTTCCTGCCGCAGAAGACTCCGTTCCTGCCGCAGAAGATTCTGTTCCTGCTCCTGCCGCAGAAGACTCCATTCCTGCCACAGAAGATTCAGTTCCTGTTCCTGCCACAGAAGATTCTGTTCCTGTTCCTGCCGCAGAAGACTCTGTTCTTGCCGCAGAAGATTCAGTTCTTGTTCCTACCGCAGAAGACTCTTTTCCTACCGCAGAAGATTCTGTTCCTGCTCCTGCCACAGAAGATTCAGTTCCTGTTCCTGCCGTAGAAGATTCTGTTCCTGCCACAGAAGACTCCGTTCCTGCCGCAGAAG
>NC_056519.1:30420504-30435085 GCF_014905685.2 Nematolebias whitei
GAGCTCCAGGCCTCTCCATCGTCTGCTGCAGAGCTCCAGGCCTCTCCATCGTCTGCTGTGGAGCTCCAGGCCTCTCCGTTGTCTGCTGCTGAGCTCCAGGCATCTCCGTCGTCTGCTGCAGAGCTCCAGGCCTCTCCGTCGTCTGCTACAGAGCTCCAGGCCTCTCCGTCGTCTGCTGCAGAGCTCCAGGCCTCTCCGTCGTCTGCTGCAGCGCCCCAGGCCTCTCCGTCATCCGCTGTAGCGCTCTAGGACTCCTTGACGCATGCTGCGTTCTCCAAGTCCTCATCGCCGCCTGCCGCGGTCTCTCTGGTCCTATGTATTGGACGGCCCCCTGCCCCCCCCCCCCCCCCGGCCCGCCTTGATGGACGGCCTCCCGGCTGCCCGCCGGAACAATGGCTCCTAGGGACGGTCCCTTGACCGTCCCGATCCTTTTTGTTCCCTGCTTGTGATTAGCCATAGATTTCAAGTCTTTGGTTTCTTCCTCGTGTTTTCCTCGGGCCCTCCACCCTTGCAGTGCCGCCTTCCACCCGCCCAAGTCCTTTGGAGGGTTTTTTTTTGGGGAACGCCTGGGGGCGTCCTTGAGGGGGGGATACTGTAAGGATGGTACCTTTTTGTGGCCCGGTTTGTGTCTGTGTTCCCTAGTGTTCCCTCGTTAGTTCAATTAGTGCCACCCTTGTCTCGTCCCAGCTGTTCGTAATCACGTCTCGTCTTGTCCCTGTATATAAGCCGTCTGTCAGTCTTGTTCGTTGTCGCGTCGAACTCGTTGGGTCTCCTATGTTCCCCTGAGTCTTCCGAGTTCCCTGAGTCTTCCGTGTCCCCTGAGTCCTCCTGAGTTTCCTGTGCCTTATCTTTCTGTTCATGTAAGTTTTGCTGCCCCATCAGCCTGTTATTTTGTATCTTTATTTTATCATTAAATACCTATTTTTGTATTCTGCCGAGTTGAGTCCCTGTCTGCACTACTGGGTTCGCTCCTGCCTAGAAAATCCTAACAAGCCAAGTTTCTGTCAGACAGAATAAATCAATATGATGATCAGTTATCAGTTCATTAACTAACAGGGATTTACAGGAAAGAGATCTGATGTTCAATAATCCACATTTAAATAATTTATAATTTTGCTCTGGTAAAGTAACCGTGTTTATTTTAATAAGATTTTTATGGTTTATATTTTTAGAGCTGATTTTTAGTTTATTTAATTTGAGCCATGGGCGAGTTGACACTGTTTCAATGGGGGTGTGGGTGAGTAACAGAGGAGAAGCAGCAGAGAGGTGTGGAGGACTACAACTCTTCTTCCTGGACTGGACCCTGGGTTGTCAATAATTTGGGGGATAAACAAAATCAGCCATATTTCTAGAAAGAAGAGCGGCTCCATCCAAAGTGGGATGGATGCCATCTCTCCGCATCAGACCAGGTTTTCCCCAGAAAGAACTCCAGTTACCTATGTAGTCCACGTTGCTGTCAGAACACCACCTGGACACCCAGTGGTTAAACGACGACATACGGCTAAACATTGTCTCCAGACTCCCATTTGTTTCTAAACTAATGGAGAAAATAGTTGAGTCCCAGTTGAAGTACTTCTTGGAGGGTCACGCTATCTTAGAGCTATTCCAATCTGGCTTTAAACCTCTCCATAGCACTGAAACTGCCCTACTGAAGGTTTTTAATGACATTTTCTTAACCACGGATACTGGTGATTCTGTGCTGCTTGTCCTATTGGACCTTACGGTCACCTTTGACACCATCGACCATGAGATCCTCATTGCTAGGTTGGAGCAGTGGGTGGGCATCACAGGGTCAGCCCTCAATTGGATCAGATCTTACCTCGCTGACAGATCCTTTTGTGTCTCCATCAAGGATTTTAGTTCTGCAGTGGCAGAGCTTAAATGGGGGGTTCCGCAGGGGTCCATCCTGAGTCCCCTCCTATTCTTTTTATACCTGCTGCCACTTGGTGCTATTTTCCAGAAACACAACATACCCTTTCACTTCTACACCGATGACTGTCAAATTTATTTCCCCCTAAGACACAATGGTACATGCTCTATTCAACCTCTGCTCAACTGCCTGGCTGACATCAGGGACTGGATGGCTTTAAATTTCTTAAGTTTCAATGAAAAGAAGTCTGAAGTCATGTTGTTCCCTCCTAATGACACAATCACAAACCACTGCATCGACCTCTCCACTCTAACCCTGTCAGAAAAAAAAAGAGTCACTAATCTGGGCGTGATATCATTTAAACATGATTGTTAAATCATGTTTCTTCCGAGGCGGCTGTCTAAACTGAAGCCCATATTATCCAAAAATAACCTGGAGACATTAATGCATGCATTCATTACATCTAGGCTTGATGACTGCAATTCGCTCCTGTTTGGTATCAGTCAGACCTACATTGCATGACTACAACTGGTCCAGAATGCAGCAGCCTGATTTTTAACCAATACAGGCAAAAGAGAGCACATTACTCCAGTTTTGGCCTCACTGCACTGGCTACCGTTTCAACTTTGAATCCAGTTCAAAATACTCATGTATGTCTACAAATCGCTGAACAGTTTTGCCACCCCATCTCTCTGATCTGCTACAGCCATATGTCCCACCACGTTCCCTGAGGTCAGCGGACCAGTTGCTCCTCACAGTTCCAGGAGCACAGAGGTGACAGGGCCTTCTCTGTAGCAGGCCCAAGACTGTGGAATGAGTTGCCTCTGCTTGTCAGACAGGCCCCCTCCTTCTCGGTTTTCAAATCCCGTTTAAAAACCCACTACTATTCAGTAGCTTTCAACACCAGATGATCTGTGTTTTGAACCTGTATGCTCCACACTGGTTTGTCATCAATTTATCTGCATCATTTTCATGTCCATATTCTGATTTACCTCATTTTGTATATTGCTTTGTGTGTTGCCTGTTTTTCTGCCTGTACAGCACTTTGGTTGGCCTTGTCGCTGTTTTTTTTTTTTTTATAAGTAAAATTGTATGGTATGGTATGGTATGGTATGTCATCACTGGTCAGGTTGGTGAGGGGGCCAGAGAAAACTACGGAGTTTTATGGTTTTAGCAAAGTCACACACCAAAGCAACATTAATTTTAGTGACCTCCGATTGGCGTAACCGGGTGTCATTACAGCCGACAAGAATAACAATCTTACCATATTTAGCCTAAGCCTTAGTCAGCAGTTTCAGATAAGATTCTATGTCGCCCGCTCTGACCCCCGGAATGGTAAATGGACTGTACTGTATAGCACCTTTCTATCATATTTCAAGATACTCAAAGCACTTTACACTACAATCTGTGTCCTCATTTACCCATTCATACAGCACTCTACTAGATCTCTACAAAGCTAATTGAACAAATCATTCTAAAGAGACTAATCAGAGCTTTAGATCACACTCATACACCGATGGGACACACATCAGAGGCTATGAGGGGTTCAGTGTCTTGCCCAGGGACACTTCGACATTTGACTGCTGGTGGACTCGAACCCCCAACTCTCGCATTGGAGGATGATTGCTCTAACCACTCATAGAGGATATCAGGCTCCTCTCTTGTGGAACCAACATCCAGTTTCTGTCCGTGAGGCTGACACTTTGTCCAGTTTTAAGACAAGGCTTAAGTCTTTCCTTTTTGATAAATCCTATAGTTAGGGTTGGCTTGGGTTTCCTGAGCTATCCCTTAGTTATGCTGCTATAGGCTCAAGCCCTATTCACATAGGATTAGCTTGACCCAGGGACCACATGTAATAAATAAATTACTCCCCAACGTCTGCTTTTTATGTGGCGCATTTGCTCAGAATAATCAAGGCCTGAGATTTAGCTGAAATTTATGGACATCTTCCGGATATGATGTTAACTTGCTGCATTGTCACGACCGAGCCGGTCCAGAATAATGTGCTTGATGTGTGGGCTGGGCCGGTCTTAGGCTTTGATGTGGTTTTACGAATCATACACAAAGAAAACTAAATAATGCATATTATAAAATTGTGTTAATCTACTTGTAGAAGAGGAGGCAGGTCTGACCGTCCAGTTTAAGAGGTAAAAAATATGTTGTGTTAAGTTCAGATAAACAACCTGTCACTGGCTGCGCGTGTGAATGTCCGTGCATCTGCTGACCCGCCGGTTGAAATGGACTTGCGGCCTATCCAGAGTATCCCCCGCATCTCGTACATTGATGACTGGACATGGGCACCAGTGACTCCCGCTACTCGAAAAGGAAGAAGCGGGTAAATATAATGGATGGATGGATGGTCAGCTGATCATACGCGCGTCTCCGCACCTGCTGCCATCTGTGGTGAAGGAAGTAGCAGTATCTTTGTAGCAGTATATTTGTTACTTGAAAATTATTATGATTTAACTAATTGTTTGAAAAAAGGGGCAGATATAATAAGATTTTTTCTTCTTTCTGCTGCCTTTCATTTTAAATCTCTTGTATTTTTTTATATTGTTATGGAATTGTTTTGTATTTTTTTTAAATGAATAAACTTTATACCATAAATTTAATTCAATTCAGTTTATTTAAATAGTGCCAAATCACAACAAAGTTGTCTCAGGGCACTTTACAGGAACATTCACATAAAAGCCAATTAGTAAAGTTCTCTATCTAAGGAATCCAGCAGACAAGTTGAATCTTGGCTTCATTGCAGTCTCCCATTCTGAGCAAGCACAGTGGCAACAGTGGAAAGGAAAAACTCCATTTTAAAAGGAAGAAATCTCCAGCAGAACCAGGATCAGGACAAGCGGCCATCTGCTTTGATCGGCTGGTTTGAGAGGACAGGAAGGAGAGACAGACGAACACAGAATGGCAGGTCCAGGTATAGGTCCAGGTGTATCTGAAAGAAAAAAAAACATGTTGTTAAGGATAGAAAAAATAATTACAAATATAAAACAGGTTGAGCAGAGTAAGTAAAGACAGGAGCAGAGTGAAAATTGTGGTCAGTTTGTCTTCCAGCAGTCTAAGCCTATAGCAGCATAACTAAGGGACAGCTCAGGAAACCCAAGCCGACCCTAACTATAGGATTTATCAAAAAGGAAAGTCTTAAGCCTAGTTTTAAAACTGGATAATGTGTCAGCCTCACGGACAGAGATTGGAAGTTGGTTCTACAAGAGAGGAGCCTGATAACTGAAAGATCTGCCTCCCATTCTGTTTTTGTAAATTCTAGGAACCACAAGTAAACCTGCAGCCTGAGAGTGAAGCGCTCTGTTAGGAAAATATGGAACAATAAGATCTGTAATATAAGATGGAGCCAGTTTGTTGAGAGCTTTGTAGGTTAGAATTAGGATTTTGAATTCAATTCTGGACTTGACAGGGAGCCAACGGAGAGAAGCTAAAACTGGAGAGATATGATCTCTCCTACTAACTCCGGTTAAGATTCTGGCAGCAGCATTTTGGATCAACTATGGTATCAACCATACCATCTACAAAAGCTGAAGCAAGCAGCATGCTCATTTAAATTAGCCTTGTTCTGTTATTCCAAATATTTTGCTTAAACAAAAACAAAAAACGCCTAATTACATATCGGATCCCGCCCATTTATGTCCAAATCACAGAGATGCCTATTCACATCGGATAAGTATTATCACAGGACCTCAGAATTTAGCAAAATATAGTAAGTAATTTGCGGGGGAATTTTTACTTTACAAATTACTTACATGGCCGATTTGCATGGGATTAACAACGCATACAATCTCTGGGGAGTTATGGCACAGAGGTTAGAGAAGGTGGACCTGTGATCCGAAGATCACCGGTTCAAGCCCCGGTACCGACAACATCAAAAATGTGGGTGGGGTAGGTGAAGCACCCACACCTGTCCCCACCCTCATTCGTCCCACTCTGGGCCCTTGAGCAAGGCCCTTAACCCCCACCATCTGCTCCTCCGGGTGTCCTAGATAGCAGCTCTCTGCTCCACACAGAGAGCTGTGGTAGCTCGGTGGTCTGTGGTTGTGTCAGGAAGGGCATCCGGCGTAAAAATAACTGTCATGTCTTCATGCGACTTAGTTCACTGAGGCGACCCCTAAAAAAAAAGAAAGGGATCAGCCGAAAAAAAAAAATTAAAATAAACATCTCCGTAAGTATTACAAATAGCATGTGGTCCCTAGGTAAAACTAACCCCGTGCGAAAAGGGATTTAGACTGCTGGAGGCCAAACTGAGCATATTTCTTCACTATATTACTGTCTTTACTTATTCTGCTCAACCTCTTTTGTATTTGTAATTATCTTTTCTATCCTTGACATGCTTTTGTCTTTCAGGTACACCTGGACCTATATCTGGACCTACCATTCTGTGTTTGTTTGTCTCTCCTTCCTGTCCTCTCAACCCAGCCGGTCAAATCAGATGGCTGCTTGTCCTGAGCCTGGTTCTGCTGGAGGTTTCTTCCTTTTAAAGGGGAGTTTTTCCTTTTCACTGTTGCCATTGTGCTTGTTCAGGATGGAAGACCGCAAAGAAGCCAAGATTCAACTTGTCTGCAGGATTCCTTAGATCGAGAACATTTACTAATTGTCTTTTCTATGTACAGTATGTGAATGTGTAGGTAAAGTGCCCTGAGACAATTTTGTTGTGAATTGGTGCTATATACATAAACTGAATTGAATTGAACATTTGGAATACTGTACAGGAACTGAACTCTACATGGAGATTAATCCTCACAAAGCAACTGGCCCAGACAACATCCCAGGGAAGGTACTGAAAAACTGTGCCAATCTGCTCTGGAAGGTGCTGACCAACAAAGACCGCCACCATCATCCTAGTCCCAAAGGGTTCTACAGTGACTGGTCTGAATAACTATTGGCCAGTAGCCCTCACCCCGATAGTCGCTAAATGCTTCGAAAAACTGGTCATGACCCACATCAAAACAACCATTAACATCAGCGAAGACCCTCACCAGTATGCATACCACAACAATCAATCAACAGTGGACGCCATCTCCTCTGTGATTCACACTGCTCTCCCCCGCCTGGAGCAAAACAACTCCTACGTCCGTAGGCTCTTTGTGGACTTCATTTCTGCTTTCAATACTATGATTCCCCAGACCCTGATGGACAAACTACTCACAGTAGGACTAAGCCTGTCCATTTGCAACTGGGTCCTGGACTTCTTAACCAACAGACCACAATCAGTGAGGATCCACAACTTTTCCTCCTCCACCATAACCCTCAGCACTGGCTCCCCTCAGGGCTGTGTGTTGAGACCCTTCCTTTTCACTCTGCTCATGTATGACTGTGCACCTACCCATCCAGGCTGTCATATTGTAAAGTTTACAGATGATACAGTGGTGGTAGGATGCATCACAAACAACGATGAGTCCAGCTACAGGCAGGAGGTGGAACACCTGGAGAGCTGGTGCAGGAAGAACAACAATGTGAAGAAGACAAAGGAGATGGCCGTGGATTTCAGACAGAACAAACAGAAATATGCCCCTCGATCGAATATAGGAGGATCTGTGGTGGAAGTGGTCTCCAGCTACAAGTACTTGGGTGTGCACCTGAATGTCAACCTCAGCTGGGGCCACAACACCACCAGCCTGATCAAGAAAGCACATCAGAGACTCTACTTCCTCAGACGGCTGAGACGAGCTGGTCTGGAAGCTCAGTCCTCACCTCCTTCTACAGGTGTGCAGTGGAGAGCATCCTGTGCTCCAGCATCAACGTGTGGCATGGAGGCTGCACAGCTGCAGAAAGAAAAGCTTTGCAGAGAGTGGTGAAGGCTGCACAGAAGATGTTGGAGTCAGTCTCCCCACCATCACAGACATCTAAACCTCCAGATGCAGGAAGAGGTTCTAAAGTTAAAAACCTTGGTGTTATTTTTGATCAGGATATGTCTTTTAACCCCGACATTAAAATGTTACCAAAACTGCTTTCCTCCACCTGTGTGATATCACTAAGATTAGAAACATCTTGTCCAAAAATTATGCAGAAAAACTGATCTATGCTTTTATCACATCTCGGTTGGAATATTGCAAGTGTTTACTATCTGATGAGTTACTAGTTACTATGGAATTTTGCTTTTGGAAACTCTAGATAGTAATTCATGTTTCTGTCTGTGAGACTGACACATTTTTCAGAATAGGCTTAAGACTTTCCTTTTGATAAATCCTATAGTTATGGTTGGCTTGGGTTTCCTGAGCTATCCCTTAGTTATGCTGCTATAGGCTTATGCCCCTTATCCATTAGTAATGGTACAGCACGACTACTCAGCTCAGCACGTTTCCAAGGCTTTTCCATTAGTAATGGTATGTAGAACTGGTTCCTTTTTTCAGAACCCTTGGCTCTGTGGTTGCAACTGGGCCGAGCAGGTACCAAAACCTGACACCAGAACACTGTCGGTCACTGATTGGTAAGGGGGAGGATTCACTGGATCTTTCAGAAACTTGAAAACACCAATCTGCCATTTGCAATTTATCAGAAATCGGAGCAGCGGCTGGATCTATTTTAAAAACAATAATGACAACACCGTGTTCTAATGCCGACTAGGGGCTCGGGATCTCAGCCTTGCGTGCTCTGCGGGCTCCAAGCTCTGCCGGTCACCGCAGAGGATCATACGAGCTGCTGACTCGCAGAAGGCCGTTGCCCAGACCCCGGCCTAGAGTGCTCATGAAGGCTGAACCCCGATCCCAGCAGACGGGTCTGGAGCACGGAGGGTGGAAATGATTTTTAAAAAATATTTTATGTAATCTATTTTTTTTAATTACTGAAAATAAAAAAATAAAAAAATAAATGTTACCGGCTTTATCATGAAATCCTGTTTTCACTTTAATGACTATTAAATAATCTGTTAAAGTTAACTCAGCTGAAAAATCATATAAAGACACAACATTATTGGATCTCTCAGGAATATTTCCGTCAAACATGTTTAAATAAGAGCTACAGCCTTTGGATCAACTTATTCTAACCCACAGATGTACAAATCACAAAACAAAAATTAAACTTTAAAGCAAAGCTAAAAATAATTAAATATATATGTAAACAAGAAACAAAACCACACATCAAAATTGAACAATAAAAGTAGACACAATGAGTGTAAATACTGTAGGGTTTGTGTTTTTCTGGTGTCTGGCCCCCTCTTCTGTTGTGTCTTAGTCCTGTTCTTCCTGCTCCCACCTGTCATGGTTCCCAGCTGATTGTCATTGTCCTCATTAGTGTGTGTATTTAAACCTGTGTTCCTCACTCCTTGTCAGCCGCTCATTGCCTCTTCATGCCAGCCTTGCTCCCTGTGTTTCCCAGGATCACCTGTAACTGTGAATTTTGCTGCCACGTCAGCACATTTATTTAAAAAATTATATTGATATTTGACTATTCAGTGTCCTGCCTGCAACCTTGGGTTCGACCTTTAAAACACCAACAATTTCTTTATTTTTTTTTAAATGAGGGTGGGGGCAGGTGTTTCACCTACCCCACCCACATTTTTGATGTTGTCAGTACCGGGGCTTGAACTGGCGATCTTCTGATCACAGGCCCACCTTCTCTAGCCTCTGTGCCACCACTCCCCCTAAGAGAGAGACCTTAATAATAATAATACATATTATTAGAATAATAATCTGTATTCTTTTTAATTTACCAGAAACTTCAAAATAAATTCTCACCCTGTACTGAAAACAGTTTCAGCGTCTCGGCACCAACAGCTGTTGAGACACGTGATGTCAATTTGAACCCCGCCCACTGGAACAGGTACTGAAAGCACAATGGAAACGCAACATGTATCGTACCGAGCCGAGTAGAACCATGCTCTACTGGTACTAAAAAATACTATGGAAAAGGGGAATTTGACTGCTGGAGGACAACCTGACCACATTTCATGTTACAGTCTTTACTTACTCTGCTCAACCTGTTAAGTATTTGTAATTATTTTCTATCCTTAACATGTGTTTTCTTTTTCTTTCAGACACACCTGGACCTATACCTGGACCTATACCTGGACCTATACCTGGACCTATACCTGGACCTGGACCTATACCTGGACCTATACCTGGACCTACCATTCTGTGTTCGTCTGTCTCTCCTTCCTGTCCTCTCAACCAGCCGGTCAAAGCAGATGGTCTCTTGTCCTGAGCCTGGTTCTGCTGGAGGGTTCTTCCTGTTAAAAGGGAGTTTTTCTTTCCACTGTCTCCACTGTGCTTGCTCAGGATGGGAGACTGCAAAGAAGCCAAGATTCAACTTGTCTGCTGGATTCCTTAGATAGAGAACTTTACTAATTGGCTTTTCTGTGAATGTTTCTGTAAAGTGCCCTGAGACAACTTTGTTGTGTTTTGGCGGTACATGTACATAACCTACATAAACTGAACTGAATTGCTTCCACTTGGACACAGGTTAAAACAATGATTTAAAAAAAGAAAATAAAAACCCGTACTTGTTCACCAAGTCTACAGTGGACGTGCTCCTGTAGTCCTGTGGCCCGAGTCCTCCTCCAGCTCATGATGGAGGCGCTGGGCCCTTCAGCTGATCTCTGACCTGTGCTGTGCTGAGCTCGTGCCTCCAGCCGGTGGTCTCGGCAGGTCTGAGCTCCGTGATGCCGCGCGCAGCTTGCGCCCCCCACCCCCACTCCCCTCCTCCTTTTTATTGTGCAGCTCCGCTTCATCCGGAGTCTGAGGCAGAGCTGCGGAGCCTCGGGAGGACAGGGGGGCTCATGTTAGTGACAGGCTGGCTGCAGCCCACCGGAGCCGCCACGTCCTCTTCTTCCTTTCTTCTCGTTGTTTTGGAGGAGCTTCTTGGAGCGGACAAAGATCCGCGCAGGGATCTGGTCTCCAGCCGCACAACGGATCGATCCGGATCAGGTCTCAGGTGATGGAGGGGATGTTTTCCAGCAGGGAGGTCCGGAACATGTTTCTGACCAGGGGGGGAGGGGGGGGGGGGGGGGGGTCAGCAGACCTTCAGGGGCCAAAGTTTCAGGACAGTTGAGGTGTAATTAAACTGTTCAGTTTTTCTCCTCCTTGCATAGATAAAAAAATAAATAAATAACCACAAAAAAAAAGGAAATTTATATATCTGCGTTTGAAACTGAATGTTATTTTTCTTAACTTTAAATCTGAGTAAAGAGCAGCTATAACGCTCTACTTGATAGATTATAACCTTTTTTTATAGTAGACACAGTTTTATTTGATTTATTTATTTTGGTTACAAACAATGTAACCATAAAAAAATGGCTACATTTTTATTCAACAAATCAGATTTTTTATTTTTATATTTTAAACTCCTTTGTACCTTTAGTGCAACAGAAAATGTTTTCCAGCAGATAAACACAAAGCAACAAAGAATCGTTGAGAAAAGGACTGGGTTCAGTTAACGTACCGGGTCAAACAAAATTCTGTGGAACCCCAGAACAAGAAATAAAATATAACGTATTCACACCGGCACATTGTTGATCCTAAAATTCTGTAAAAACCATACTATTAAAATATAAAGAGATTAAATGAAGCAAATGAGTTTTGAAAAATTCTCAAAACTGAGTATAAAGGTAGTTAAAGTGATTAAATAAATTATTTATAGAGGCAGAAGCGTACAGTGAAACTAAATTATAAACTTGTAACGTTTGTGAATAAAAAAATGAAGTAAAAGCCAGAAAGAACAGATCAGCGCTGGGCTGATCTCAGGTCCTCTGAAGGACTGGTCCCCAGGTGAGACTCCTCTCCGTGGGTTTAAGTTCGAACTTTAGGTGCAATCAGAAGACCTGAGACATCTGGAGGCAGATGAAAGTAAAACCAGGTAGACTCAAGACCACAAACTGCCTTAAAAACTAATAAAAGAACCTTCGAGTTGATTCTAAAACACTTTCTGATTTTTATCAACAGGTCAAATATTTCTGCTGCAGCACAAATATACTCTTCTTTACTCTGAGCCATGCATTATACTCAGTTATACTTCTATACTCAGAGGTATACTTCTTTATACTCATAGTGTTCTTTACTCAAAGTAATTCTTCTTTATACCCAAGTCGTACTTTTTTTATACTCTGTATTAAACTCGTCTATATTAAGATTTATACTCTTCTTTACTCCGAGTTATGCATTGTACTCAGATTACTCTTCTACACTGTTATTATTTTTTTTACTCAGAGTTATTCTTTTGTATACTAAGTTATACTCTACTCTGATTCATGCATTATATCGAGTCCCTCTTCTATACTCAGTTATGATTCTTTGTACTCTGAGTTTTTGTCTTTTATACTCAAAGTTATTCTTTATACTGAATAGTTATACTTTTTTGTACTGTTATTGTTCTATACTCAGTTACACTCTTCTCAGGAAAGTCATGACAGAGTTTGACAGCGATGAAGAACTAAAGTCTCTACGCTGAACAAAGAGAACCCAGGTAAAGTGTAGATGATAAAATGAGGTCTTTTAATGTGGACCTGGAGATAAAACTACACCAGGACTTTTCGTTGGATCTGAAGGGTCAGCTGGCAGAACTCTGAGTTATTCTGAGTCAGTTATAAAAGAGATGAGGACAAAACATCAGTAATTTACATAACTTTGGATATATTTTTAATGATGTATTTTTTTAAAGGTAATTGATCTACATAAGAAAAAAATGGACAAGAAGTTACATGAACATAAATTCCAACTCTCCATCCATCCATTATCTTTACCCGCTTCTTCCATTTTGGGTCACGGGGGTCGCTGGTGTCCATGTCCAGCAATCACTGTGCGAGGGGCGGGGGACACCCTGGACAGGTCTCCAGTCCATCACTGGGACACATAGAGACAAACGAGACAAACAACTATTCACTCTCTCTCTCACACCTAGGGACAATTTAGAGTTACCAATCAGCCTAACATGCATGTTTTTGGTCTGTGGGAGGAAACCGGAGCACCCGGAGAAAACCCACGCATGCACGGAGAGAACATGCAAACTCCACCCAGAAAGGCCCCTGGACCGGGGTTTGAACCAGGGACCTGCTCGCTGAGAGGCAGCAGCTCTACCAGTTGCACCACCGTGCTGCCCTAAATTCCAACTCTCCAGCTCCAAATCGTAATTTAAACTGAAACACGGTTACGAGAAACAACAGTTCTTTAAAAATGTAAAGTTAAATTGCTCCTACCGTGCACCATGTCAGTACATGAACAGAGGAAACACAGAACACTCATCAATGTACAAATGTATTTTTTACATCATTCTTTTGAATTTGTCAGAGGATTTAGATGGTTTTTTTTTTTTCAGTTGGACAAACCAATGTAAATTAATCAGCAGTAAAAACTGTAAATGCTAAAATGATTTCTTGTCTGAGTATTGTTGGACCCTTCCAACACATCTGGTCAGAAACGGACACGCTGCTGTTGATGCGGTTGCTTCAGCAGAACGCTGTAAATGTGTTCATTTCAATAATTTCACAGAAAACACCGAGGAGGTTTTGTCCAGCCACTTCATCTCAGGTGGCAGAATGTGCAGATGTTTCTCACACGGGAACACACTCACATGTTCTTGCTTTGACGGATCTTGCTTGATGATAGAAAACAATCAGCTAAAGCTACGTTAGGATTTCAGGATGAGGGCGTCGTTAGATTTAAAACTGTGAAACGTTTCACTTCATTTCATTGTTTTTATCTGTTGCGTTCTGTCAGGTTCCCACTCGTTTAGGGGCTGACATTGGGTAGAGGTAGGGCAGCCGACTTGGGACCCAAAAGTCCCAGGTTCAACTCCCCGCCATGCTCACATGTTGTGGTGTCTCTTAGCAAGCCATCTAATCCCTAATCCCTAATCCCTCCCCGGGTGCTCACATAGCTGCCCACTGCTCCACCTGGATGATCTCGGGTGCGATGGTTTTATTTCACCTTTGTACGGGAACAATGATCACAGCACATTTTACTTTACATTTACAATTTTTACAGTTCAATATTGTATATTTATTTTGTAGATATTTGGATTTTTAAATTGATAATGTGTCAACATGACCGCCGTTAAAAGAAGAATCTGTGTCAAACTTAAACTGGCCCACCTGCGGTTCCTCCCTGTTTGTCCAAATCTACTTGATCCTTGGAAGACCTTATTGGGGAAAAAAATCAGCCACACATTTATTTATATCTGTGTTTTTATTCATTTATTTTTATTCATTTATTATTCACATTATTATTCAATCTCTCATAACCTCACCTTACTATGCTCATATCCCTCAGGGTAAACACCTGCCACAGGAAAATCCATTCAATATAAATTTATCGATAGTACCATAAAACAGTGCATTCCTGTCAGTGATGTTTTTATTTGACCGTTACTTTGGATTTTTATAAAGGCGCTCTCTCTCTATGTGGCGCTCTGCCTTTATGTTTGAGAGCCTCTGTAAAGATTTAGTAAATATTTCACTCGCTCCCGCAGGAGACGCCTCACTGCCGGCTGGACGTCGCTGTGGAGTTCCTCTTCTCATCTTGTCCAACAAAATTGTTTTGGTTTGGATGTAAAGAGCAAAAACACTCGCAAGTTGAACAAACATTTAGTCTGAAAAGGCTGCTCGCATGCATGCAGGCTGCAGAATCAGACGCACAACGGCTCAGGCCTGCTTACAAACATTAGCTCCCCCCAAAGCAGGACGGGTGTACTGTGCTGCTGCAGCTTGCTCATATATCTGGGTCATCCATCCATCCATCCATCCATCCATCCATCCATCCATCCATCCAT
>NC_056519.1:30435095-30437596 GCF_014905685.2 Nematolebias whitei
CCATCCATCCATCCATCCATCCATCCATCCATCCATCCATCCATCCAGCCATCCTTCCATCCAGCCATGAGCTTTATACCCAATTCTTCCTTTTCGGGTCACTGGTGTCCATCTAGCAGGACCTGTGTGAGAGGCGGGGGACATCCTGGACAAGTTGCATGTCCATCACAGGGACATAGAGAGAAAGGTCCCGGACCGGGATTTGTACCGGCGACCTTCTCGCTGAGAGGCAACAGCTCTACCAACTGAGCTACCGTGTTGCCCATATCCGGGTCAATAAAAGCAAAAAAATAAATAAAAATGTAAAGTAGAGTTTTTACCACCAGTTAAAAAAACAAACAAACAAACATCCATAATCACCCAAGTGGCATGTGTACATTCGACCAAAAACAAGTCGTCATTTTCAGCTGCCAGGTCTGAATGGTACGGTGGGCTGGAGGGTCTTCACAACATTCCACACTGGAGCTTTAAAATAAAATTGTTGGAACATTATGTTGCATGTAGTAAAAGTGTGTGTGTGTGTGTGTGTGTGTGTGGGGGGGGGCCTCGGGGACTCATTTACAAGAGAGACCTGATTTTTTTTTAACAAAGACTGATGACAACAGTGGATAACAACGACAACAATAGACAGTCAGAAAAGAGGCATACAAATTTATTATTTTTATTTTTTACAAGTTAAAATAAAATGGCAACCAAACCAGTCAAAAGGAAAAAGTATAAAAAAAAAAAAATAAATTAAAAAAAAGAGCTAAATTATAAGGTGGTGTAGAAAACTAAAACCAGGAACATGTCTGCATTGGTATATGGTACGTCTGCATATCATTTTATTTCTTTCATAAATTGCTACAATTAATAATATAATTGCTATTGTTGCCCTTTAATCATCTTTTCTTCTAACGTTGTTGACTACAAAAAAACTCAAATGAGAAGTTGTTGTTTTTTAAACAAACAACTCTTAAAGAGTTCCAATTTTTTTAAACGTAATTTAAATTGGATGTTTTTATTTCAGACTGAGGGAGTCCTAAAATATTTACTGGTTGTTTGTGGGGAACAAATATTAATAAATATTATTTTTAAGCTGTTAAAAAATGTAGTTGACCCCCCACCCCCCTCCACACACACACTCCATACGTATTGCATTAATTAAATGTGAAGGGGACGTGTCCCCCTCACATTAAAAAAAAAATTTGTTTGGACCCCCCCACATTTATCATGAAATATTATTTCAGCCAGCGCTGTTTCTTTTGCTTCATGAACTAATCCATCCCACTTGACAGGTGAATACTCAAAACAGTCAGAGTCGACTACGGGTTTTCCTGGTCACCTACAACAACTTGTTCAGTGTTTCTCTGAGGTCACCTGAAGGGGCGGGGGGAGGAGGGGGAGACACCTCTGTGTTGTGCGCTAGCTTAGAGCTACGTTAGTGCCGCTAGCTGTCAAAATACTAGTTTCTGTATTTCAGGCAATTTGCTTCAAACATTAAAAATCTGTATTTTATGGTGGATTTGTCTAATAAAATAAACAGATAAACTATGAATTTTATTGAAACTTTAATCACTGATGAGTTAATTTTAAGACACAAGTTATAAAACTCAATTTCAGGGTTAATGTATCATTTAAATCATATTTTCTACTAAATTAAATTTTTATGTTGTAAAGAAAAATGATTACAATATTTTTTCTTCATTTATAAATCTACAGTTTATGTTATAAAAATTTACAGAAGGAATTAAGAATGACGCAGACTTACATCAAAATGAGTTTCATAATTAGAGAAAAAAAAGTACTAATGCCTAAAGTTGTAAAAAATAAAATATCTGATTATTAAATTAGCTCATTATTGTTTCTAAATTTTGGCCTTTTACATTTTTACCAGAACCTAGGTGTGCAGTATGTTCCAACAATATGTTTAATCAAGCCATCCATTATTTTTTACCCGCTTCTTCCATTTTGGGTCATGGGGGTTGCCGGTGTTCATGTCGAGAAATCACTATGCGAGGGGTTGTCCATCACTGTGCGAGGGGTTGTACATCACAAAGACACAGAGACAAAAGAGACAAACAACCATTCACTCTCTCTCTCACCTAGAGAAAATTTAGAGTTACCAATCAGTCTAACGTGCATGTTTTTGGTCTATGGGATGAAACTGGAAATAAAATGTTTAAATGCCTTAAAATCCATTAAGACAAGAAAGATACAACACTCTACTACACAAACAATTATACAACACTCTACTAAACACACATTCATACAGCACTCTACTAAACACACATATCATACAACACTACTACACACACATATCATACAGCACTCTACTAAACACACATATCATACAACACTCTACTACACACACATATCATATAACACTCTACTAAACACACATATCATACAACACTCTACTAAACACACATATCATACAACAATCTACTAAACACACATATCATACAACACTCAACTAAACACACATATCATACAACACTACTACACACACATATCATACA
>NC_056519.1:30437696-30440851 GCF_014905685.2 Nematolebias whitei
CAGGCCTCTCCGTCGTCTGCTGCAGAGCTCCAGGCCTCTCCGTCATCAAACTGTTTGGGGCGTGGCGGTGCAATGAGCTGTTGCTGAGAACTAGGAAAAACTGTGCGTGAGTATTATGATAAAACTTTGGTAAGTCCGTATTTATTCATATAAAAAACTGTTTAATTAAATATAAGATCATTAAGAAAGTCCTAAAATATTACTAACAAACTTTTTTGATTCAATCAAACAAACTGGACGAGGAGACCTTGGAAAGCCTGGAATTGTTTGTTGACGAGTGTTTCGACAGCTTAGTCATGGGTAAGCCTAAAGAAACAACCGGTGCTGCTAGCAATTCAGCTAACATCCCCAATGCTAAGCGACATCGACAGGGCAGCTCAGACAGCGTTACGGCACCGTCTCCTGACGATTCAGGTTTAAAGGAGATATTAGAATCAATTGACCAGAAGCTAACTAGCTTAGACGCCCGACTAGCATTAGTGGAGATGCTACATAAAGAGTTTCAAGGCCTCAGGGAGTCTTTGGAATTCAGCCAACAACAGGTAGCATCACTTGCTAGTGAAAATCAGGAGCTTAGAGGAACGGTTAAACAACTAACCGAGGAGATGACGCTGCTATCCGGGGATAATAAAAAAATCAAAGAATCGATCCTGGATATCCAAGCCCGGAGCATGCGGGACAACCTCGTCTTCTCGGGAATACCGGAGCGAGCGGACGAGGACCCTGAGGCCTCCGTCCGTGACTTCATTCAGAACCAGCTGAAGTTGCCGAGTGACGCGGTTAAATCCATCACTTTTCACCGGGTCCACCGCCTCCGAGGTAAGAAGCCAGGAAGCAATCGGCCGCGGCCGATTGTAGCTAAGTTTGAACATTATAAGCAAAAAGAACAAGTTAAAAGCCGAGGTAGAGAACTGCGTGACACGAACTTTAGCATGAACGATCAATTCCCTGCAGAGATTCTGAATAGAAGGCGCGTCCTGTTCCCGATTAGGAAGAAAAATATAAACGAGGGCAGAAGAGCTGCGGCGGCTGTGGACAAACTGTACATCAATGGTCAGCTGTTTAGAGATCCAGAGGTTACTCCCTGGCTCTATTAATAATATAAATAAGGTAAGTATGATTTTCAGTTGCTAATTTTACTTAAAATGTATTAGCAAGCATATATATTCATATTACTTACCAGATATATATGTAATTTTTCAGCACAGCTCGGTTGGTGGGTTACACAGATGGTGGTGGTACACGGTGGCATGACACTTAATGTGGTAAGGGGGTTCTTTTTTTATTTTCTCTTCTTTTATCTTTACGTGTTTATTATCATTTCACTTTCTTTTTTTTGTCTCTATTTTTCTGACTCAACAATTATTAGCACACAGGCACAAAGGCTTATATATATCCATATACATACATACAAATACATCATAAAGGAATACATCCATGATTTACCTTCAAAAACAGCACTTAGTTTATCTATAAATCATAAATAATCAATCATTAAGGATTATGTTATTGTCTGGGTGTTTTACTATTTTTGATATTTGTGATAATGGGTGTGGTTTAATTATATTTTCACAAGCACAAATATGGGTATCTTAAGGTTTGTCACATGGAATATTAATGGAGCCGGTAGCCAACATAAAAAAAATAGAATCTTTAGCCAGATTAAAAGATTAAAGGCAGATGTTGTATTACTCCAAGAGATTCATAAATTACCGTCAACTGTGGATGAGCTAAAATCTCCTGAGTTTCCTCATGTATTTTCAGCCTGCTATAACTCAAGACAGAGAGGAGTAGCAATATTAATACATAAAAATGTGAACTTCACAATATTAGACACAGTTATAGACCCGCAAGGTAGATATATAATATTAAAATTATCCATACTCAGTCAAAAATATTGTATTGTTAGCTTATATGGGCCAAATGTGGACGATGCTGCTTTTTTTCATGATCTCCTCTACTCTATCAAATCACATGGATTGCTCGCTGATAATGGGAGGTGATCTTAACTTTGGTCTAGATAACAAAATAGACAGGCTGAATGCAGTAGGAGCTCAACGCAGTTGGCAATCCATAAATGTAGTTAAACAGTACATGAGTGATTATGGACTCTGCGATGCATGGCGGTCTCTTCACCCTAATAGTAAAGAGTATTCTTTCTTTTCACATGTGCATCACTCTTACTCTCGTCTGGATTATTTTATAATCAGCAACTCATTGCTGACCAACATTTCAGACACTAAGATACACCCTATTGCTATCATGCACCAGTTACTTTAAATTTAGATAATAAGAAAGAAATCCCAAAAAGTATAAACTGGAGATTAAATACCTCACTGCTTATGGACGAAGAATTTATACAATACTTTAAAAATGAATGGACATCGTATTTAGAGTTTAATGACTTGCCAGGTACATCAGCGTGTACACTCTGGGAGGCTGGGAAAACAGTTATGAGAGGGAAAATAATATCCTACGCAACAAACAAAAAGAAAAAAGAAAATAAACGTATTGAGGATTTAGAGAAATCTATCAAATTATTAGAAAGTTTACAAGGAGAGGAAACACAGAAAAAACTACGCAAGATAAAATTTGAACTAAATGAATGTATTGACAAAAAAAACAAATTCTTGGTACAAAGACTTCGCTTGGAACATTTTGAACACAGTAATAAATCCGGTAGCTTTTTAGCTAATCAACTCAAATTAAATAAAGAAAAAACATCTATATATGGTATTAAAGACACAAATGGTAACATAACTTATGACGAGGAAAAAGTAAATAGTGTTTTTAGAGATTTCTATAAAACTCTATACACTCCACAAATAAATCCAACAGATGAAGATATTAATCAATTCTTGGAGAGAGTAATACTTCCAAAACTAGACAGTAGTCAATCTTCAGAACTAGACTCAACATTAACATCAGATGAGCTCCGTGAAGCCATTAAAAACATGCCTAATAAGAAATCTCCAGGCCCAGATGGATATCCAGCAGAATTTTATAAAGAGTTCTGGAACATCCTGGAACCAATATTTCACAGAATGCTACATGAGTCTGAAGAAAATGGCAGATTTCCAACACATATGAATTCAGCCAACATTAGTTTACTATTAAAACCAGGCAAAGACCCAGTACTACCTACCAGTTATCGC
>NC_056519.1:30440951-30448253 GCF_014905685.2 Nematolebias whitei
TGCCTGGGCAGCACGGTGGCGCAACTGGTAGAGCTGCTGCCTCTCAGCGAGCAGGTCCTTGGTTCAAACCTCGGTCCAGGGGCCTTTCTGGGTGGAGTTTGCATGTTCTCTCCGTGCATGCGTGGATTTTCTCCGGGTGCTCCGGTTTCCTCCCACAGACCAAAAACGTGCATGTTAGGCTGATTGGTAACTCTAAATTGTCCCTAGGTGTGAATGAGAGAGTGAATGGTTGTTTGTCTCGTTTGTCTCTATGTGGCCCTGTGATGGACTTGTGACCCGTCCAGGGTGTACCCCGCCCCTCGCACAATGATTGCTGGACATGGGCACCAGCGACCCCCGTGACCCAAAGTGGAACAAGCGGGTAAAGATAATGGATGGATGGATGGATGGATATACATTGCCTGGTTTGTTCTATTAAAGCAATAAACTTAAAATTATAGCCTTTTTAAAAACTCAGTGAAGGTAAATAACTTCTCACATCTCAGATGTATTCCTAGGTGAGATAACTAACATTTGTTAAAATTACTGTTTTAAAAAATTTACATCTCACACAATCATTGGTTTTCTTCAGGACTCTACAGTTTGTTCTATTGTTTGCTTACAAAATGTCAAACAACTGACTCCATAAGAACCAAGGCCTTTAGCATTTGTGCTGCAGCTCTTTGTTTAGATCCTGCTCTCTTCCCTTTTACTACTGAATAATAAATAAGTGAAGACTGTGATGCGATTGCTGTGTAGGCACTGTTTTTACCTCCAGAAGATGGAGACTGGGTGTTATGCATCCATCTTTATGTCTGAGTATATTTCCATGCTCCATCTCAACCGTTGTTTATTGTTGCACCTTTCCACTCCTGCACTTTGTCCTCTGTACATCTTCTTTACTACCAAACTTCCCTCCCTCATCTTTCTGATTGCTCTCTTTAGCTCTGTACCAGTCAGAGCATTAAACTTTCATAACTGCTGTCTTTTTATAGTATGCTCCATCCTCTGTTACTCTTACTACTTTGTATTTCATTTCTTCATCTTTTGCCACTTTCCTTCTGTCCTCTTTTTTTCTGTGCACAGTGGCACAGTTGGTAGAGCTATCATCTCTCAGCAACAATGTTGCTGGATTGAATTCTGTCCGGGGGCCTTTCTGGGTGGAGTTTGCATGTTCTCTCCCCCTTTCATTATGCTTTCAGTACCGGTTCCAGTGGGCGGGGTAAATTGACGTCACACGCATCACCTGCTGGTGTAAGACCCTGAAACAGGTTTCATATACAGGTTGAGAATTTATTTAGAAGTTTCTGGTAAATTGAAAAGAATACAGATTATTAAAATGATAAAATTTATATATATATATATATATATATATATATATATATATATATATATATAACTGCAAATAAACTTTTAATGAATTTTAGTTCACCATTTAAACTCTGATGAACCAGATTCTACAAAAAACATCTATATTTAAAATTTTATAGGTTTTCTTCATCGTTTGATGTATTTGCACTCATGTGTACTTTTATTGTTCAATTTAGATATGTGGTTTTGTTTCTTGTTCAGATATTTTTTTTGTATTTTCAGCTTTGCTTTAAAGTTCTTGTTTTGTGATGTGTACATCTGTGGGTTAGAAAAAAGTTGAATCTGTATCTCTTCTTCAAACACGTCTGAGGGAAATAATCCTGAGAGATCCAATAATTTTGTGCCTTTTTATGATTTTTCAGCAGAGTTAACTTTAACAGATTATTTAATAAAGTCATTAAAGTGAAGGCTCGGAACCGTACCGAACCTAGTCGAGTTGTGCTGAAAAATGGAAAAACCAGCCAAAGTCTTAAAGTCCTCCATCACTGAGCTTGGGTTCATCATAGAGAAATTCATAAAACTGAAGATGAACAAATACTATAAAGCTGTGACCTCCATACACTTGAATCAAACCTGATGTTCTCGTCACTGTTTTCCATCCAACAAAGTCCAGTCAGGTCTACTGGACGGTTTATTTTTGTTGAAATGTCTCATCTTACATCCAAAAGACTTCATCAGTCTAAAGAGCCACAATAAACAAGCCTTGTGGCTCCTCAGACTGAAGAAGTCTTTTGGATGTAAGATGAGATGTTTCAACAAAAAGAAACTGTCCAGAGGACCTGACTGAACTTTGTTGGATTTTTTTACCTGGATTATTGAGCATGAACTTTGATGTTTTGAACTGTTTTCAATCCTTCTGAGGATCCAGCGTCTCTTCTCCGATGGTTTATTGTAGTCCAGATACAAAGTAGGATGCAGGTTTTCTGCAGTCGGCCGTTTGTCAACAAAGTGAAATGAGCTCACATACAGAGTTTTGGGTGGTCTCTTCAAGTTCACATTTTCAGACACATTCTTCTTAATTCCTCATCTGTAGGGAGGAGATGGAAACTATACCTCTTTTCACAGGAACTCTTTTTGTTTTGTGTCTGCGTTCTTGCAGCCATGAACACAACAGGTACCTGAACTCAGCACGGACATTTCAGTAAACTTTATGGTTGTTAAATAAATTTAAACCAAAACAGTTTTTTATCTGCTAAACTGAATTCAAATTACTTTCAAATAAACCACTGCCTGTGCTCCACTACCATGGTTAACCAATGATTACAGCTACTTCCTGTCTGACAGGAAGTAGTACCAGAATCATTTAGACAGTAGAGCCCCAGGAATAAGGTGGATACCTACTCTATGGGTGCATTCACACCAGCCCTGTTTAGTCCGCTTTAATCGAACTCTAGTCTGTTTGCCTAGAAAGTCCGGTTCATTTGGGGAGGCATGAATGCGCAATCAAACTCTGATGTGGACCAAAAAAGTGAACTCTGTTCCGCCTAAAAACATTGTTGAAAAATGTTTGTTTGGCACATGAGCCACAGACAAAACAGAAATCCTAAAACCACTAAAATTTGATGCCACTCCGTTTGTTTTTATTTCTAGAAGAAGAAGAAGTGTCTTCTTCAGAGGTTTTCATGTCATTTCCTTCAGTAGTTCTTGGTGCAGCGCCACCACAGGCGGGGAGGGGTGTCACAGGTTGGCTCTATTGACTCAGTGCAGTGTGAATGTGAACCGCACCAGCTGGAAATGTAAAAAAAGTTCTGAATTTTGGTTCCCAATCGAACTGAGTCTACTGGACTGTCAGATGTGAAAACAACCTATGATGAGGGGCCAAGTACAAAATAAAATCTGAGACTACTTAGCTTGTTCTTTAAGTTGCTGCCTTTTCTGCAGCCACTTTATCCTGCAGGCAACCCTCGTAACAGCAGACAAGGAAGTGGAGGAGACAGGATGAAAGACAGACCACCTACAATGACGATGGACTGCGCTCTAATCTTCCTTTGTTTGTGTGTGTGTGTGAGTGTGTGTGTGTGTGTAATGCATTAAGTTTGCTGTGGACAGTCAGAAGTGTTAGGTGTTGCTGGTGTACTCAGATAAAATGTGTGTTTTGGATGAGTGGCACAGTAGGTGGTGTTTGTGTATGCTTTCTCATAATTGCTGGCTTTCTTTGTTTTGCGTCTGCTTGTACATGTGTGTGTTTGTGTGTGTGTGTGTGTGTGTGGGGGGGGGGGGGGGGGTGTGTGTGTATGAGAGAGGTAAAGATGAGATGAGATGCAGCAGTGTGTGGGTGGTGGATAAAAAAATGAAACAAGTGAGTATTAAGTTTAAGTCGAGGTGGGAATGCAAAAGGCTGTTTTTTTTTGTTTAACATTTGTCTCTTTTTTGTTACATCTTTATGTCTCTCTCCATTTTTTCTTCTTTTTTGTCCCCCCATCATAAAGCAAAGAAGTGAAGTTGGAAATACACACCTTGGAAATACTGTGTCTGTGACCACGATAACTTGAAAAAATAAGTTAGGCACTGACTTCCATTTTGGTGTGTGGCTGCATATAGGAGTAATAAAGGTATATAAGATATATATATATATATATATATATATATATATATATATATATATATATAGGTTCATTAGTGCTGGGCAAAGATAAAAAATTTTAATCATGAGTAATCTCAAATATTTGTGTGATTATCTAAATTAATCTCAGTCGTAAGCAAAGAATTAAATTATGACTCAATGTTTAGAACATTTTTAAGGTAATGTTTTATATAAAAAAAATGTTCAATACATTAAAAAAGCACCTTTTAACAACAGTGTTCTAACTCTGCTCTGCAGAATGTCTACGTAAATATGTGCTTGTTTGTGCGAGGAGTTTTTTCAATTTTAGGGGTTTTTCTCAGCCAAGAAAAAAGTCTGATAGGAATTTTTTTCACCTCCAACTCCAACATGTGTCCAGTTAACTGCTGTTTTTGTCTGTCCAAACAGGTCTCACTTGTAAATGAGTCTTCGAGGCTCAATGTGATTTATCTGTTTAAATAAAGGTTGAATGAATGAAAATTAAGGTATTTCTAGTAGGCTTGTCACGATAACAAATTTTGCTGGGCGATTAATTGTCTCAGAAGTTATTGTGATAAACCATAATATTGTTTAAAATTTGTACAATAATTAGTAATTATTGTCAAATTTAAGAAGAAATGTTCAATTTGTTTTGAGTGTAGTACCTTTGTTGACCACTGGATGGCAGTACAAGTATATTCGAACCGAAGGATTCATGATAGTGAGGGAGCGAGCAGCATGTCTCTTTAAGAAAAATGGGAGGGAGGCCCCTTGACGTGACATGGGCTGTCACCCTTTCATTTTTTTCACTTCTCAAAATGGTGGATGCTCGGTGTGGTTTCAGCTCTTTAGCCTAGCATTTTTCACACAAAGCTTTTAATAAAAACATCAGTAAACAAGTTCTCAGCTTCTTTTTGCAGAGAAAAACAACTTTTTACATGAATGCGTTAAATTATGCTCTTATCTGATGCATGGAGAGGAGGAGCACTCGTCATCCATTTCTTAAGATTTATTTTACCCACATGTAAAGTACAAAGATCACAGCCCTGGGCCATTGTAAGTCCACCTAGACATTTCATTAAGTTAATATATTATTTGATAAAATTATATTTCAATGGCACAGGTTTCAACTGTCAATTTTGGATGGAGGTTACTTTCCAGAGGTAAGCCTGTTAGCTTAGTTCGTAGCTTAGCTTCTCAGCTTAGCTGCTTTTAATGATCCAAAAACACAATTTTGGACAGTTAAAACAGATTTTAAAGAGAAAAGAGAAAGGGAGGGGTCAGTGAAGAGCACTGGAGTTGACCTTTTGTCATTCAGTGTCCAGTAGAAAGAGACACACAAAGAAATGATAGAGCCAATAAATTAAAATGAGGTCAATAATTTTCATTTATCACGCAATTAATTGATTTTATTGCAACAGACCTAATTTCTAGTAACATAAACATGAACATATCAAATATGAAACCAAAGCTATTTACCAGGGCTAAAAGTTTTTTTGTGAAAGCGCACCATCTGGGGGCTGTATTTCCAGCTTGAGAGCGAGACAGGGTCTGCCTCAGTTTATCTAGTTAATAGACAAGGGTTACATCCAATCACATTGATGCTCTCGTTGTCTTGACCAATTACTGACAGGAAGGCGGGTCGTAGAATAAAGGGTCTGACTGATCCCCCCCCCCCCCCTTTGTAGTGAATTGACTTCCCAGCACATGATAGACACATGACCGATTTCAGTCGCTCTATCAGGAAAGATACATCATCTGAGCTACTCAATTTTAATTTGTATCAAAAGTTCAAACTTTAAGCTGCACACAAGCTTTTAAATCATGTTGATTGGCCAAGTCAAACTAGAGTTATGATAAATAATCCACGCCAGTATTTTTTCTGAAAATCATATCTGAAGCGCGTTAGAGCGAGAGGCTGTAGCTCTGAGGGACAAAACACCCTCATCACCCTCTGCTTCCTCTCCGCACCCTCTCCCACCCCTGCCGAACAGGTAAACAGCCTGAACCCTCCTTTTTGATGGAGGCTTGAAGTTATTTGTGAAGCACCACAGAATCTGCAGGAGAATAAGAAACTAGGTCTTTAATAAACTTTGTTTATCTGACTAGAGAAAACATTAAGTACCATCTGAAATACTAATTTTAGTGTAATGAATATCAGACTAGACTAAAAAAAAAAAAGAATTAACAAAGTTACATTAGTACCAGTTATCTCCTAGCAAAGTTTTAGGTTTTGTCAAGTCAAGTTTTGGAAAGAAATCTGAGCAATGATGAGCTTGCTTATAGTATACCACTTTGACTGTTCAATTTCCCTACAAGTTGCAAACCCAGTCCCACCTACACCTCATCCTGTCATCAAGCTGTTGTTATGAAAGCAAATATTGAAAAGAAAGATTGTTTTTTTTATATAATTAAGGACATGCACAGGGAGAGACTGTGTTGGTGATGTTCTTACTTGGTAATGTTGTTGCACAGAGAATGAAAAGCTACAGAAAGAATACTGCTGCATTCAGTCAAAGTTACCAGCAGAATTTTCAGCCTTTCAGTTTACATTGTATAGAGGGAGTGGTGGAGAAGACGGTAGAGACGGTGGGCCTGTGATTGGAAGGTCATTGGTTCGGCTCACTGGACAAACAATATCAAAATGTGGGTGGGAAAGGTGAAACTCCCAAACTTGCCTCCACCCAACGGCTGTGGCTGAGTGGTTAGAGCAGTCATTCTCCATTGCAAGGGTTGGGGTTCAAATCCACCAGCAGTCACATGCTGAAGTGTCCCTGGGCAAGACACTGAACCCGTCATTGCCTCCAATGTGTGTCCCAGTGGTGTATGAATGTGACAAAGCACTGATTAGTCTCTTTAGAATGATTTGTTCAATTAGCTTTGTACAGATCTATTAAAGTGCTGTATGAATGGGTAAAGGAGGGCACAGATTGTAGTGTAACGTGCTTTGAGTGTCCTGATAAGATAGAAAGGTGCTATATAAATACAGTCCATTTACCATTTACCCTCATCAGCCCCACTTCTGGGCCTCTGGTTGCTCTAGAAGGCAGCTCTCTGCTCCACACAGAGGGCTGTGGTAGCTCAGTGGTCTGTGGTTGTGTCAGGAAGGGCATCCAGCGAAAAAACAATCAAGTCTTCATGCGAGTTAGTTTGCTGTGGCGACCCCGTGAAGAAGGGAGCAGCAGAAACAAAAAAATAAATTTTAAAATTTTGCAGCACATTTCTTTTTATCCCATCATGGAGTGAAGAGAGGGAATTGAAGATAACCATTGTTTTTCCATTTGTTCCTTTTGTGAGCATGATAATTTAAAAACTAAGTGAGATGCTGACTTCTGTTTGTGTTGCATCTAGGTCATTTTAGAAAAGTCACCATCGAAAATTGGATTGACACATCAAAATCCAAAATGGTC
>NC_056519.1:30448353-30480265 GCF_014905685.2 Nematolebias whitei
TCATACAGCACTCTACTACACACATCATACAGCACTCTACTACACACTCACACATTCATACAGCACTCAACTACACACATCATGCAGCACTCTACTACACATATTAATACTGCACTCTACTACACACACATATCATACAGCACTGTAATAAACACATATCATACAGCACTCTACTACACACACATATCATACAGCACTCTACTACACACATATCATACTGCGCTCTACTACACGCACTCACTCACTCACACACACACACACTCATACAGCACTCTACTACACACACTAAAATGTATAATTATAGTCAAGGTGCACTTGAGGGTAGAAGCTCTTCCTCAGTGTAGTGGTTCTACACTTAAGAATAAAATGAGCTTAGACTCAAAGTTAGAAGTGCTTCACATTTAGATGAAGAACAACATAACTATGAGCACCAGACTGAGAAATTTTGTTTTCACAGATGAAATTAGACCGACAGACTGTTTATTATGGATTCTTATTTTCCCCTGATTACAAACAGTGAGAATGAACAAGGGTGAAAAGCAAGTTTTTATTAACAAAATTTGAATAAAAATACCCGCAACACTAGATTTCCTGAATAAAGAAGTAGAAAATTGTGTTTTTACATTATCATTAAAGAAACAAAAACACATTGGTCACTAAAATAATTTGAACACGAAAAATGGAATTAAAAATGACTAAAAATTAACAAAAATGGTGGTACTATTGTGCAGAGGTCACAGGTCAACTACAAGTGGGTAAAGAAAATGGATGGATGGATGATGAATGGATTATGGATGGATGGATGCATGATGGATCAATCATGGATGGATGGATGGACAATGGATGGATGATGGATGGATGAAGGATGGATGATGAATGATGTATGGATGCTAATGAAAGTTTGTGTGTACGCTGCACAGTGGGGGTGATTTACAAGAAAACCACAAGTCCTTCAGTAGTAAGATCCACACGGTGAAAGAAGACAACTTTGTTTTGAGCTATAAACTAAGAAAAGTCTTTGGGAAAAAAAGAGTTTGCTTCCAAAATATCAGAAAGTGTGTGACATTGGTACAAATCAAGTTGAAAATTATATGCCAAAATTATAAAACAAACTTGTTAAAAACTGTCAAAGATGAAAAATGTTTTTTGTCCTCTGTCACAGAGCCTAAAGGAGGGATTGCACGTCAGTGCATGTTTTTAGCATGATAATTAGAAAAAAGCGAGTTAAAAACATCCATTTATGTGTGTCACATGTAGGCGTTAGAATGTTTCCTTTACAAAAATTAGGCTGCCTCATCAAAATACAAAAAGGATGTCGCCATACATCTGTCTGTGAGCTCCCTTGCAAATAAGACAGTTATGTTTCAAAGAGGCTAAAGGAAATTCAATGAGCTCATAACTTAAGAATAAGCGCAGTGCTGACATCCATTATGGTCTGTAGCTGCATGTAAGAAGAAGAAAGGTCACTGTCAAAAATCTGGTTGTCAAGTCCAATCCCAGATGGCCACTACTAGTATAATTAAATATGTATTTATTTATATACATATCTATCTATATATATATATATATATATATATATATATATATATATATACACTACACATATATTTATACTATGGTATGTACTGTATCTATATATCTATAGATGTATATATAGATATATAATTATGCATTGACACTATTAATTAAATGAAAACACCTTGATCCAAAGCAAAATGCAACAAAAGCCACAAAGCTTTCTATTTTAAGTGATGGACCAACCTGATGAGGATTAAATAACAGAAACCACAGGAAGGACAACACTGTTGACGTTAATGATAGGAAAACTATAGGGGACTCTAAATTATTGTTTTTATTCAAATGTATTTTAACCATACATGTAATTTCAGGCTCAAAATCAAGGTGCACTTGTGTATTTTTTTTTTTTTTTTACAGAGTTTGAACAAAAGTTTTGCTGAAATTTGTGATGTGCAGATTCAGTCGTCCCATGTCGCCTACATAATTCAGACAGCTGCATGAGCCCAGTGTGTTAGACACGCAGCATCTGCTAATGCATTTCTCTGTCTGACACGAGCCGAGTGAGGGGATGTCACCGTCACATTCACAACAGAAACACTTTTAAATATGCATGCACAGGCTTTCATGATCATCCGCCTGTGCACCGAACGAGCGTACTCCTGAAACCCATCCACCGACCGTGCTGGGATTCATGTGTGACAAACACGCCCCGTGTGAAGTGTGAAGTGTGTTTCTGTCTCATCAGTAGGCTGTCAGCGTGTGAGGTTGTAGTGAATGATGAATCGAGATGTCGTGCCGACATCGCACGCCGGTCCAGGTGGACTATGCCAAAGCCGCCTGTCCCCAAATTATCACCTCCTTTTTGCACCGTCTCCATCATTTCAGCACCTCACAAGCTTCATTCTGCTTTCAGCAGCCGGTGAAAAATGAGCCGCGGTGTTAAATCTGGGTCTTTGGTGGAGTGCACAGAGGCAAGGAAACATAAAAAGTGCTCATAGTGTCACTTTGAAGAAAATTCTTTTTTTTTTTTTTGACTGCTCCCTTCTTCAGGAGTCACCACAGAAAACTAACTCGCATGAAGACTTGGCAACTATTTTTACACCAGATGCTCTTCCTGACACAAACACAGACCACCTAGGAAAATATGAAACAATAAGATCTGTGATATAAGGTGGAGCTAAGTTGTTGAGAGCTTTGTAGGTTAGAAGTAAGATTTTGAATTTTATTTTGAATTTGACAGGGAGCCAATGGAGAGAAACTAAAACTGGAGAGATATGATCTCTCCTATCAACTCTCTTTAAAACTCTGGCACGTGCATTCTGGATCAGTTGAAGACTTTTTTAAAGAAGTTTGTGGACACTCAGAGAATAAACAATTGCAATAGTCCAATCGAGATGTGATAAATGACCAGTTTTTCTACATAAATTTTGGACAAGATTTTTCTAATTTTAGTGATATTATGCAGGTGGAGGGAAGCGGTTTTGGTAACGTTTTTAATATGGTGGTTAAAAGACATGTCCTGATCAAAAATAACACCAAGGTTTTTAACTTTAGAACTGGAGGCCAGATTAATGCCATCCAGAGAAAGTGAAAGACTGGAAATTTTATTCCTAATGTGTTCAGGTCCAAAAACCAAAACCTCAGTCTTGTCTGTGTTCAAAAGTAGAAAATTTAGTGTCATCCAGGTTTTTATGTATTTAAGACATGCTTGTAGTTTAAATAGCTGATTGGATTCATTGGGTTTAATGGACAAATATAATTGTGTGTCATCAGCATAACAATGGAAATTTATTCCACGTTGTTTAATAACTTTACCTAATGGAAGCATATAATGTACAAAGAGTATTAGTCCAAGCAGTTAACCCTGAGGAACTCCATGACTAACTTTAGTGTATAAAGAAAATTAATTATTTATATTTACAAACTGGAATCTATCAGATAGATATGATTTAAACCATTTTAGAGCTGTTCCTGTAATTCCAACATCATATTCAAGCCTCTGTAGTAAAATATTGTGATCAACTGTATCAGATGCAGCACTGAGGTCTAACAGGAACAGTAGAGACACAAGTCCATTGTCTGAGGCCATGAGAATATCATTAGTGACTTTTACTAGTGCTGTTTCTGTGCTATGATGAGCTCTAAACCCTGACTGAAACTCTTCAAATAGATTATTTCTTTGAATATGATCATGTGACTGCCCTGCAACTATTTTCTCTAGAATTGTTTAAATGAATGTTAAATTAGATATACTTAGCCAGAATTTCTGAATCAATGTCAGACTTCTTAAGTAAAGGTTTAATTACAGCAACCTTAAAGCACTGTGGTACATAACCATCCATTAAAGACAAATTAAGTAGATCCAAAATGTGGACATTAATTAGGGGAAATACCTCTTTAAACAGTCTGGTTGGGATGGGATCTAGCAGACATGTGGATGATATAACTGTGCACAATCCCAAAAGTCAACTAAAAGATGGAGTAGTCTGCTAGATGAATGACAAAAAATAAAAAAAATCCACCTCCAACATACAGCTGGTCACCTAATTGAGACACTCGGAGAGACGTGGTCACCTGACTGAACTCCTCGACAGGAGAGGTGGTCACCTGACCCAGACAGTCAATATGAGTACTATAGGTGTCGTGACTATCGATCACCTGACCATTACAGATGTCAAAACAGATCATTGTCATCTTCCAACCGTCAGAGGGGAGAACAAGTAAGCTCTACCTGCAAGCCCACCACAGAAAACAGTGGACTTGAACCAATCGAGTGCAGTTTTGATTGTGGCAATGGATCCTGAGGACCAGTCCTCTGCTGAAGAAGATCATGTGATCCAAGCTGAACCCCCCCAGTCCTGCAGTTTCTTTGTCATCTCACATAAAAAGTTCTGCACAGAAGTTCTACGCACCTCTGAATCTAGAGAAGATATGATGATGCATGACATACTTCTTGACACTGCCTCAGACTTGACACTCATGTCCGCCGATCTTTTTGAATCCTTGCGCAACGCTACAGACTTTGCAAACAAAGAACTGAACATTCAATCTTGCACGGTCCAGTGTATGTCACTCACCAGCGTTTCATTTAAGATGCTTGTGTTTTTTCCATGGAGGAAAGTAGCAAAGCCTAGCTAAAAGCTACAAGTAGTAAAAGACTACCTCAAAGCTATAAACACAGTCGTATCCCCATCTCCTGAATGAGCTGAATGTTTTGAAAAATGAATAGCTTAATCAGCACAAAGCAACAAGAAGTTGTTAGAGTGCAAAACTCATGGGGGAAAAACAAAGCAAAACATGGAATCAATCGTAAGAATGCTGAGTCTGTTCACACTTTTGTGTAAGATACAAGCTTTTACATTTTGTGTGGCACTTTGAGGTTTGAATATAACTTTATCAAACAGATGCATGTTCAGTAGCGTAGAGAATGCAGACGTTGTAAAGGAAACAAGCGGCAACCTGATGTTCCCTGTTCCTGACGGGTTTGAATGGTGAATGTTGTTTTGGAGATTAGTGTTTTTCTAGACTGGAATTGAACAGGCAAGGCAAGTAAACATTAAAGTTTTCAGTGTAAGATAGTCAAATGGGTAGGAGTTAAACTATGGAGAAGAATGGATGTAGTTTTTTCTTTCTTTGTTTATTCATTTTTTATTTTTTGTTTGAGGCAGCGCAGAGTGATGGATCCTGGAGAGTGGTGGGAGAAATTTTTATCCACGACCAGGCACAGAAGCAGAGCCAGGTGGTGGCCAATGGTGGACTTGGCCACCATAGATTGATCATTTCAGGAAACTATAACAATTCAATTCAATGCAGTTTATTTATATAGCACCAAATCACAACAAAGTTGTCTCAGGGCACTTTACAGAAACATTCACATAAAAGCCAATTAGTAAAGTTCTCTATCTAAGGAATCCAGCAGCCATGTAAATCTTGGCTTCGTTGCAGTCTCCCATCCTGAGCAAGCACAGTGGCAACAGTTGAAAGGAAAACTCCCTTTTAAAAGGAAGAAACCTCCAGCAGAACCAGGCTCAGGACAAGCGGCCATCTGCTTTGACCGGCTGGTTGAGAGGACAGGAAGGAGAGACAGACGAACACAGAATGGTAGGTCCAGGTATAGGTCCAGGTATAGGTCCAGGTGTATCTGAAAGACAAAAAAACATGTTAAGGATAGAAAAAATAATTACAAATACAAACAGGTTGAGCAGAGTAAGTAAAGACAGTAGTAGAGTGAAAATTGTGGTCAGTTTGTCCTCCAGCAGTCTAAGCCTATAGCAGCATAACTAAGGGACAGCTCAGGAAACCCAAGCCGACCCTAACTATAGGATTTAGCAAAAAAGAAAGTCTTAAGCCTAGTTTTAAAACTGGATAATGTGTCAGCCTCACGGACAGAGATTGGAAGTTGGTTACACATAAGAGGAGCCTGATAACTGAAAGATCTGCCTCCCATTCTGTTTTTGTAAATTCTAGGAACCACAAGTAAACCTGCAGTCTGAGAGCGAAGCGCTCTGTTAGGAAAATATGGAACAATAAGATCTGTAATATAAGATGGAGCCAGGTTGTTGAGAGCTTTGTAGGTTAGAAGTAAGATTTTGAATTCTATTCTGGATTTGACAGGGAGCCAATGGAGAGAAACTAAAACTGGAGAAATATGATCTCTCCTACTAACTCCAGTTAAGACTCTGGCAGCAGCATTTTGGATCAACTGAAGACGTTTTAAAGAAGTATTTGGACATCCAGATAATAAACCATTGCAAAAGTCCAGTCTAGACGTGACAAATGCATGGACCAGTTTTTCTGCATAATTTTTAGACAAGATGTTTCTAATGTTAGTGATATTACACAGGTGGAAGAAGGTGGTTCTAGTAATGTTTTTGATGTGGGGGATAAAAGACATGTCCTGATCAAAAATAACACCAAGATTTTTAACATTAGAGCTGGAGGACAGATTAATGCATCTAAGGAGGGAGAAAGACTGACACATTAATCCCTAAGGTGCTCAGGTCCAAAAACCAAAACCTCAGTCTTGTCTGTGTTCAACAGGAGAAAATTAAGGGTCATCCAGGTTTTTATGTCTTTAAGACATGCTTGTAGTCTAAGTAGCTGATTGGATTCATTGGGTTTAATGGACAAATATAATTGTATATTCAGCATAACAATGGAAATTTATCCCATGTTGTTTAATAACTTAACCTAATGGAAGCATATATAAAGTAAAGAGTATTGGCCCAAGCACTGAGCCCTGAGCAACTCCATGACTAACTTTTGGTGTATGAAGAAGATTTATTATTTACATTTACAAACTGGAATCTATCAGATAGATATGATTTAAACCATTTTAGAGCTGTTCCTGTAATCCCAATATCATATTCAAGCCTCTGTAGTAAAATATTGTGATCAACTGTATCAAATGCAGCACTGAGGTCTAACAGGACCAGTAGAGACACAAGTCCATTGTCTGAGGCCATGAGAATATCATTAGTGACTTTTACTAGTGCTGTTTCTGTGCTATGATGAGCTCTAAACCCTGACTGAAACTCTTCAAACAGATTATTTCTTTGTAGATGTTCACGCAACTGACCTGCAACTAGTTTCTCTAGAATTTTTGAGATGAAAGTTAGATTAGATATAGGTCTATAGTTGGCCAGAATTTCTGAATCAAGGTCAGACTTCTTAAGTAAAGGTTTAATTACAGCAACCTTAAAGCGCTGTGGTACATAACCATTCATTAAAGACAAATTAAGTAGATCCAAAATGTGGACATTAATTAGGGGAAATACCTCTTTAAACAGTCTGGTTGGGATGGGATCTAGCAGACATGTGGATGGGATCTAGCAGGCATGTGGATGGTTTGGATGAGGTTATTATTTTTGACAATTCAGAGAGCTCAACAGGACAAAAACTGTCCAAACACAAATCAGGCTCTAGTGAAATTTTTAAAGTTGCCTCATATGACAGGGGACTAGAGATAGTAGAAGGAAGGATGGTTTGAATTTTCTCTCTAATTAAAATAATTTTATTTATAAAGAATCTCATGAAGTCATCACTACTTATAGTTGTAGGGATACATGGTTCAACAGAAATGGGACTTTTAATTAGTCTAGCAATAGTACTAAACAGAAACCTAGGGTTATTTTTATTCTCCTCTATTAAAGATGAGTAATATAAAGTTCTAGCTTTACGGAGAGCTTTTTTATATGTTAGCTGACTATCTTTCTAAGTTAAATAAAATTCTTCAACATTAGTAGAGCGCCATGGAGTGCTGTATGAATGTGTGTGTTGGAGGTAAATGAGGACACAGATTGTGTTATAAAGAGCTTTGATTATGTTGATTAGATAGAAAGGAGCTGCATAGGTACAGTCCATTTATGTTGTATGTGGCCATGCAATGATGAGATTTATTTTCTGCTTTTAACCCATCACACCTGAGATTCACCCAGGTGGAACAGCAGGCAGCTATGGAAGTGCCGGGGGAGCAGTTAGGAAATAGGTGCCTTGCTCAAGGTCATCACAACAAGTGGGTATGGTGGGAAGTCAAACCTGCAACTTCCTAGTTGGCTGCCCAACCTCTACAGCCACCCAGTAAATACCAGTAAACATGAGAAAATCAAAGACAAAGGCAACATTTTGTTTTTCTTTGACAACAAAGGAAGTAGGAGGCTATACAAGTGAAGTGACAGATCAGCTGAGAACAAGTCTGGCAGAAAACATGGTAGAAAAACTAACAATGGCAGTTAGAAAAACACAGGTGCACAGAAGGAAAACATACTCAAAATAAAAATCAATTAATGAACCAAAAACTCTCAACAACAATACATACCAAGAAGCAAGTTCTGTACTCAAACCATGAAGTACTTGCCGGTTCAAGCCCAAGTACCGACAACATCAAATATTTGGGTGGGGTAGGTGAAGCACCCACACCTGTTCCCACCCTCATTCACCCCACTCTGGGCCCTTGAGCAAGGCCCTTAACTCCCACCATCTGCTCCTCCAGGTGTCCTAGATAGAAACTCTCTTTTCCACACAGAGGACTGTGGTAGCTCGGTGGTCTGTGGTTGCGTCAGGAAGGACATCCGGTGTAAAAATAACTACCCAGTCTTTGTGTGACTTAGTTCACTGTGTCGAACCCTAACGCAGGGAGCAGCCGAAAGAGAATGAAGATATATATATATATATATATTTGTCCTCAAAAAGTTTTGGCAAAAACAAACAGCAGCTCAATAGAAATGAAGCACAAACAAAATAAAAAATAAAAATTATTATTATTATTTTACACAGACTCTTAAATGATCCAGGCTCTGAGTGCATTTGAAGCAGAACAAGCTGCACAACCTGATGCTTCTCCCCAGGTCAGAATGAGCTGTAGACGGATAAACAGAGACATTTTCTGCTGGAACGAAAACAGAAACTATCAATGATTTGATTTATTTTTTTTCATGTGGGTATTAGCAGCTCCTGACCATAAATATTAGTGAGGCAGACACTAGCTTTGGGTTGTAAAGTTGATCATTTGTTTTACAATTTATGGGAAAAAAAACTGCTTAATATCCAATATTTATTTGATTATTGTGCACAAATATTATATTATTATTATTATTATTATTATTATTATTATTATTATTATTATTATTATATAAATCAGGGAGACAAAAGCTGTTTATGGGCAGAAACTTGTGCCATCAGAAACTGATTTTGAATCACTCAGACTGAATCTGTATTCACATACTGTGAAATTAAATCCATTGGTTTGAAAATGAATTTCACTAAATTGAAACTGAATTAATTTGCTTTGAAACAGTATTTCATTGTATGGAAAATTCAGTTTGACTACTTTGTAATATGGGGTTCATGCATGGGGTTCAGTCTTGAGGAGGCAGTACTGCAACAGAGGGGATGCAATCCACAGTAAAACACCAAAGAAGAAGAAGAACTTCCTTTACAGCACATTTTAAGCTGGAGCAGTGGCGCCACATGAATTTGGCATGAACTCATGTGGCGCCACTGCTCCAGCTCAAAATACGTCGTAAAGGAAGTTATTTTTCTTCTTTGGTATTTTACGATGGATTGCAGCCACTCTGTTGCAGTGTTTCTCCTAAATACAAGCAGGGTGCCCCACCCTGTCAACAGAACCGAGTGCCCTGCCCAACAAACTGCACACGCCCCACCCCCGTTGACAACTGCCGGCACTGATGTAGCGCAATACAGATGTTCTCTCTCTAAAAAAATCAGACACGCTTGCTAAAAATAAATAAACGCTAGCATAAAAAACAGGCATGCTAGCTAATCAGCGTGCAACACAGATGTGTCTCGGTCTACTCTCCCCTTTCCCCCCCCCCCCCCCCCCACTGACATAAATCACAGAAGGGATGAGCACCCTGCCAAGGCAAGTAATGTAGGGGAAACACTGTATTACCGCCTCCTTGAGACTGAACCCCATGACTACATTTCTGTAAAGGATGTTTCACTGGCGTGAAACGTACGTCTGTCAATCTGCGTTCAATTACTTCAGGGCTTTCTCTGGGACATGCATGTGTGACACAAAAAAATGAATTTTGGAATTGAAATGGAATTATAGAACTGAAAATGAAAGAAGTCAAACTGAATTTTCAATGCACCAACATACAGTTTCAAAGCAAATTAATTTAGTTTCAAACTATTAAATTCAGTGTTAATTTAGTGAAATTCATTTTCAAACCAATGGATTTAATTTCAAATTACACAACTACAGATTCAGTCTGAGCAATTCAAATTCAGTTTCTGACAGCACAATTTTCTGCTCATAGCTTTTCCCCTACTGACAAGAATATTTTCAATTTTAACAATATACTGTAGAATGAAAATGATGGACAGTTGTGCCTACAGGACAGCATCCTTACACAGAACAAAACACACTCACAGTAAAATGTAAATGTTGCACCCTGAAACAGGATAGTAAGAGTAAAATATACTTTGACACAATGCTTTCATTCAGGCAGCTGTAGTAGGAATAAAGCATTGTCCGGAACTCCTCTTTCATGCCCAGCAGACATTACTAATCGATCACAGATGTTTATCAGAACAGCTCAGCAAGTCGATCACAAATAAATAACTTTCAATAGGAAAATCATTACAGAAAAATGTCCTGATTCATGTTTAATAATTCAGGTAGAAAAGTCCAACCAAGTTAAGTCAGGTCCTCTGGACGGACTCAAACTCAGCTATTTAGAAGACAGCATTTGTTGTGGCTCCTCGGATTGATGAAGTCTTTTGGATGAAAGATGAAACATTTCAACAAAAAGAAACAGTCCAGGGACCTGACTTTGTTGGATTTTTATACGTGGATTATTGAGCATGAATTAGGATATTTTGAACCACTTTGAACATGACTGCCTCAGACAAGTCAGTGGGGGAGAGGGTGGACTCCAGAAACTATCTGAGCACCATCAAACTGGTTGACCCACTATGTGAAGGTGCTATTTATAAGACTGAGTTTGTTGTGGCTCCTGGGACTGATTATGTATTTTGGATGAAAGCTGAAACGTTTCAACAAAAAGAAACTGTCCAGAGGACCTGACTGAACTCTGATGGACCTTATAAAAAATATTTTTTAACCAGAAAACTTTTTAAAACCGATTTAGAAGGACTACTTTGAACACCCAACAAAGTTGAGTAAGGTCCAATGGACAGTTTCTTTTTTTGTTGAGACGTTTCGTCCTTCATCCAAAAGACTTCATCAGTCTGAGGAGTCACAACAAACTGAGTCCCACAAGCAGCACACACACATAGTGGACCAAGAAGTTTGCTGCTGGTTTCTAGGACCTGCCCTCTCCTTCGTCGACTCCTCTGAGGCAGCCAAAGCAAAGTGGGTCAAAACATCAAAATCCAACTACTTTTAACACTTGCCCTTTTACCTTTCTTCAACTTTCTTGAATTATACAATTGTTTTTAGTAATCGTCTTAACAATGAATTTGTATTTTATGTCACTACATTTGTTTTCTGTCACCATTTATCTAATCTAAACCAACTACTCTTTGCAATAAATTTCAATGTATATATCACATGAAACTTTATCTCCCAGTTGTTCAACCTGTGCTGTACCTCTGATGATCTCATTCCTAATCTTATCCAGCCTTGTCACTCCTAAGGAGAACCTTAGCATCTTCATTTCTGCCACGTCCAGTTCTGTCTCCTGTCTTCTTGTCCATGTCTCTGTCTCCAGACCATACAACATAGCTGGTCTCACCACTGTCTTGTGAACTTTTCCTTTCACCTTTGCTGACACCCTTTTGTCACAAATCACTCCTGAAACTTTTCTCTATCCACTCCATCCTGCCTGGACTCTCTTCTTCACCTCTTTACCACACTCCCCATTTTCCTGGACAGTGGACCCCAAGTACTTGAAGTCCTGCACCTTTGTGACCTCTGTAGATGAACAGATGCTGGGATATATTCATCATTTAACGCGGGTTCCTCATTTTTCTGGACTGAATAAAACGTGCATTGAATTTAAGGAAATGCAAAGTGAGACGTCATTTATATTTGACCCATCAAAATGAATGTGGTCATTTATTTACAGAATCAAATTTAACATCAAACATTTACATTAATTTGGCAAATTATGAAAATAACAATATAAGCAATCAATCAGGAAAAATCATACGGCCATGATTTTTCCGTTGCTGCACCACAGACATTTATAAACTGTACAACTATGATCTTTTACCCACACGGATGTGAATAAGCACTTTACACAGACATTTCTAAATATCTGGGAGAATTTCTACTTGATAGAAAGTTAAAGATGAAAGAAGTTAAAGGGAGTAAGATTGAATGGGAGGGGAGGAATGTTCACCAGAACCGACACTCTCCATCAGAAGCCCAGCTCTCCTTCGGTACGCTTGGTAGGAAACTTGATCCATTACCTTTCTGAAGATTCATCAGCAGATATGGAATTCCGTTAACGCTACCTGTCCAGCGTCTCCTGATGGTGGCTGTAGCTCGTCAGAAGTAGTGGCTAGTGAAAGTTATAATCCCATGGAACTCGGAAGAGCTTTTTGTCATGTCAAGATCATCCCGTCTCCGACAGAACTCGAACAGAACCAGCAGAAAACTCTCCAGCACTCTCGAACTCTCCAAAAACTCTAGAAGTCTGACAACTCTCCAACTCTGTGTAGACCAGGAAGTACTGACATTTTAAAGACTCTTTCCCGGTTCACTTTTTGGGATTTGTTCATTGGTCAGAAACGACCAGACGGGGTGGGTTTTGTGACGTAAGAGGTTAGAGACAGCGAGAATTGTTATGAGACAGATCAGAAATGTTCTCACAGACCGAGAGGGTTTTGTTTTGGCGTGTTTCAGGAAACAGGTGCAAAACATCTCTACTTACGTCTGAGAGGATTCTAAAACATGACAGTTTTAACATAACAACTTGTTTTTCGTTTGACTGTAACCTTGTAAACGCACACACTTGCTCATTCAAAAGCAGAAATCAGAAAAATGCATAATTACTCTGTAACAGCTTTTAACATGAGTTCTAACTGCATGAGAATAAAAATCATTACTCAGTTAATAAAATTGATTAGTTCACTGCAACATCTAAAATGGTTTGAACTAAGACACTTTGATTATCAACATTTGTAGAATAGTAATGATAATAAAAAGAGAGTGTTCTTTTCACTTGAATCTTCAAGAAAGAAAGTCTCAGGATGGGTGAACCTGTATTTATGTATTCAAATACATGAAATGACAGTTCCTGTCCCACAAGGTTCTAAAGGTCAAGAGTTTTGACCTTAGACTTAGTTTCGACGTAGGCCTAGTCCACTACACCTCTGCTCCTTCTAGCCTCATTGTTCCACCTCCTCCCTCTCATTCACACACATGGACTCTGTCTTACTACGACTGACTTCCATTCCTCTTCTTTCAAGTACAGACCTCCATCTCTCCAAGTTCTCTTCCACCTGTTCCCCGTTCTCACCACAGATCACAATCCATGGGGATTCCTGCCTGATCTCTTCTGTTAGTCGGTCCTTGACCAGAGCAAACAAGAAGGGGCTCAGAGCTGATCCTTGATGCAATCCCACCTCTACCTTGAAGCTATCTTTCACTCCTACAGAACATCTCACCACTGTCCTGCTGCCCTCACACCTGTCCTGTTGTTCTCAGACTTGTCCTGTACCAGTCTAAAATACTTTTCTGCCACTCCAGATTTCCTCATGCAATACCACACCTCCTCCCTCAGCACCCTGTCAGATGCTTTTTCTAAATCCACAAAGACACTGTGGAGTTCTTTCTGACCTTATCTGTACTTCTCCATCAGCATCCTCAAAGCAAAGATGGCCTCTCTGGTGCTCTTTCTTGGCATGAAACCATACTGTAACGCATGAATAGTTACCTCTCATCTACGTCTAGTTTCCACAATTCTCTCCCAGATCTTACCATACCATACCACTTTATTTATAAAGCACTTAAAACAGCAGCAAGGCCAACCCATGTGCTGTACAGCAACAAACAAGCAAAGGACACAAGATAGAAACATAAATCCAAATGGAAGAAGATAATAACTAAATGGCTAACGTAGAAATACAGACTAGTTAAAAACAAATTACATAATGTCAATAGCCATGAAATAAAAGTGAGTTTTTAAGCTAGATTTAAAAACAGTGAGTGAGGGAGCCTGCCTGACATGTAGTAGTAACTCATTCCACAGTCTGGGACCTGCAACAGAGAAGCCCCTATCACTTCTGAGCTGAAGACGGATTCCTGGAACCAATAGAACATCTGATCTGCTGACCTCAGAGAGCGCTGTGGGACATATGACTGAAGCAGATCAGCAAGATTAGAAGGGGCAGAGCTGTTCAGATATTTGAAAACATACAGAAGGGTTTGAATTGAATTTGAAAGTGAACCGGGAGTCAGTGCAGGGAGGTCAGAACTGGTGTAATGTGCTCTCTTTTGCCTGTACCAGTTAAAAATTGGGTTGCAGCATTTTGGACCAGTTGTAATATTGCAGTGGAGAATTGACTGATTCCAAACAGAAGCACATTGCAGTAATCAAGACTGGATGTTATGAACACATATATTACAGTCTCAAGGTTATTTTTGGACAGTATGGGCTTCAGCTTAGACAGTCACCTCAATTGAAAAAAACAGGATTTAACAATCATGTTTACATGACTGTTAAGTTGCATGGAAGGGTCCATTATTACTCCAAGTTTAGTGACTACTTGTTTCTCTAACGGGGCTAAAGAGGAGAGTTCGACACTGTGGTTCTTGGTTGTGCCATTAAGAGGAAACAACATGACTTCAGTCTTCTTCTCATTGAAACAAGAAATTTAAAGCCATCCAGTCCCTGATGTCAGCCAGGCAGTCAAGAAGAGGTTGAACAGAAAGTGCACCAGTGTGCTTCCGAGGGAAGCTTCCTACAGAGAAGTAGGGAGAAGACACTCAGATCTTCATTGCGTGACTCATCAACTTAATTCCCTTGTAGTTGCTACAACCCTGTACATAACCCTTGTTCTTAAAAATGGACACTAGCACACTTCTCCATTCCTCAGGCATTTTCTCACCCTCAAATATGCCATTGAACATTTGTGTCAAAAATCTCACTGCCATCTCTCCAAGACATTTCCAAACTTCCACTTACTGGTATGTCATCAGGTCCTACTGCCTTCCCCTTCTTCATCCTCTTCAAAAAATTCCTTTTATAAATAAAGGTTATGTACAAAACCAAAATGTGAAGCCAAAGAATGTTGGAAATTTTTCAGGAGTTGGTTATTTAAATCACATCTGATGATGATTTGATCAACATAATCTGTTGATTATAAATTGGCCCCTGGGTTGAAATAAAGCTTGTTTTAATTTGTTTAGCCTCCACACAGCTGCTATCATGTGAAACTGATTTGGATTTACTGCGAAAAATCAACACACTGAAGCTGTTTCCATAGCTTGAGCCTCATTTTATGCTTGTAGAAGTCCTATTCTGTCAAACAGAAAGTTTTTAATTAACTATAACAATGGTGAGGATTGAAGCAATTAAGTATATACACCTGTGAAAAGGTACCAAATCACAGTGTTTTTCTGAAGTTTTCTGGATGAATTGCTAAAATAAGGAGGCAAAGTACACAAGCTTTTCACTAATGCCACTTTGCCATTGATAATGATTTTGCCATGATTCTTTACCATGATTCTAGAATTGCGCCGCTCAAGGTGGCTGCATGTTGGAGCAGCTCTGTTACTTTCATTCTGAAATTTTGCTTTTGGAAACTCTAATTCCTCTTTTTCCGGATGTAAATCACATTTTTTAGATGATTGTTTCCTCTGGTATCAGATGCTGTGCAGCTGGAAGGATTTTTACTGAAACTTTTTAGTTTTGGACATTTGTTGTGATGCGTAACCATGGCAACAAGGCAGTTTTCTACAACCAAAAGCAGCTGATTAACATCTCAAAAGCTCAAATAATATCTCAACTACAGCCCCAAGTCTCAAATGAGTTGAAAGGATGTTCTGTGGATGCATTCTCATCTACTTGCCAGCTGTGTCTGATCACGGAGATCCTGGACCTAGCAGGAAACACAGCTCATGACAGCAGAAGGACAGAGTTGTCCCTCGGCACCTACAGTTGGCTGTCCGCAGTGACAAGGAGCTTGGCAGACTGCTGGGAGGAGTGGCCATCGCTCTGGAAGGAGTTCTGCTCTGCATTCAGGCGGTCCTACAGCCCGGGGGAACTTGAGACGCCAGCTGAGTTTGGGTGGACGGATCGGATGGCATCTGCAGCCAGTTTCTTAGGATCCACTGTGGGATGGACCTTTACAAGAGATCCTTCCTGTCTACAGCCATCAGTATCTATGACATCTCTTAATGAAATGAGGATAACGAGTTACAATAACAAATAATTTCCCTTTGAGATTAATAAAGTATTTTTTTTTTCATTTTTCATTTAGCCTTTATTTATCCAGGTTAGTCTCATTGAGCCACGAGAACTCATTTTCAAGAGAGACCTGTTTAGGGAGCAGATGGTGGGGGTTAAGGGCCTTGCTCATGGGCCCAGAGTGGGGTGAATGAGGGTGGGGGCAAGTGTGGGTGTTTCACCTACCCCACCCACAATTTTGATGTTGTCGGGGCCGGGGCGTGAACCGGCGATCTTCGGATCACAAGCCCACCTCTCTAACCTCTGCGCCACCACTCCCCCACTACCCATTTTAAAATTGAATTGAATAAGTATGGCTCCACTTGGCTCTCCTGTTCTTGGTTTTGCTCAGGTGTCTGTGATTTGCCACAACAGTGGAGGCGACCTGTTTCCCCACTCTGTGGGTGGGATCGTCAATGCAAAGTGGGTGTAATCGTACCTGGTCTTTGTGTTCAAGCCACTCCGCCCATTGTGCTCTTTAATCGTTCTATAATCAAACTTGAATTTTGTTAGCTTATCTTGGCACTGCTTTTAAATCTGGGAGTAGCTGTGCTGCGCCATTTTCTGCATTATCACTCGGTAAATATGCTGATTTCTTTGGCGCCATCCATTAACACGATGTGGAAGTGGAGGTTCTGATGTAGTTTGCTGGGTGGGTCATCTAGTGACATAGCGCCACTGGCTAATCGATGGTTGCTGTCTGTTTTCATCAAAATAATCCTCTTGGAGCAGCCCGCTAGGAACCTCAAACAAGGCAGTCCCACAAACCGAGTTGAGTGGGATTGATATCAACAGTGGGGAGGCCCTTAATTGGTGTTGTGTGGAGCCGAGGAAAGTTGAGACAGTGGCAAAGCATTGTAAATGTATAAAAGTAAATGTATTAATCTGTGGAAGTAATTTATTGTTTTTAGTCTGGGCAGCTGTGGCTGAGTGGTTAGAGCAGTTGTCCTCCAATGTAAGAGTTATGGGTTTGAATCCACCAGCAGTCACATGCCGGAGTGTCCCTGGGCAAGACAATGAACCCCTCATTGCCACCGATGTGTCCCATTGGTGTATGAATGTGATAAAGCTCTGATTAGTCTGAACAGAAATAGTAGAGTGCTGTATGAATGGGTAAATGATGACACAGATTGTGTTGTAAAACACTTCGAGTATTATTAAGACAGAAAAGTGCTATATTTAAATATTTGTAAATATGTACATGCAGTCCATTTACCATTTAGACATTTAAAAACACACAACTTTTTGCATGGGCACAAACAACATTCACAGTGTTTACAGATGACAAAAACTGACAGATGACCATTCTTATTTTGTGTGTTCTCTTTAGGTTTGGAGAAGCTGTAGAGAAGACGAAGATAAGAAAGGAGATGTTCTCTCCTTGGGTCACTGTGACTGTGAGCTCAGTGAGTGCTTCAGCCTCTTAGAACAGCAGCCTCTCCTAACACATCTATCCAGTGCTGTTCTGAACAGAGAGGAACAAGCAGCAGGCCTTACTGGTACCTAGAAACTGCTTTAGCCACAACAGCCATGGCCTTTACACTGTCAGAAATCATGGCAGCTCGGCGACAGCAGTCCCAAGCCCAGTCTCAACCTCAAAGAGGGAGCAGGACAGCTGTGGAGGTGGATGAATACAGCACCAACCCTACCCAGGCCTTCACCTTCTACAATATCAACCAGGGACGCTTTCAACCACCCCATGTTCACATGTGAGTAGATAGAAAATGGTGAAAATGAGTTAACCAGTTTGATTCAGGATTACAGCACAAATATTTTAGTTAATGTTTTTTATTGGTTATTTGCACAAACATAGATGCCATTTTATACCAGATAAGCAACATTTTAAAAGGTCAGTCTGGATTTTTTTGCTGTTAAGTGAAGGCGCTGTCCACATGGGAAAAACATGTTTGGACACACCAATGTTTTTTTTTTTGTTTTTTGTTTTTTTGTTGAAGCCTTGTGTCAACACAAAAAAGTGTTATAGGAGTCCCTAGATGGTATTTTACAAAACCAGGATCCAGAATAAGAACATTCTTGAAGACCAATGTTGTGTTCTAGTATGGAGAATCTAAATGCAACCCTTTGAAAACAATGATTTCATAGATCACCTAACTAAACAATCCATCCATTATCTTTTACCCGCTTCTTCCTTTTCGGGTTTCGGCGGTCACTGGTGCTCATATCGAGCTGTCACTGCGATAGGAGGGACACCCTGGACAAGTTTCCTGTCCACAGGGGACACATAGAGACAAACAACAATTCTTTCTCTCTCACCTAGGGACAATTTAGAGTTACCAATCAGTCTAACATGCATGTTTTTGGTCTGTGGGAGGAAACCGGAGTACCCGGAGAAAACCCATGCCACACGGAAAGAACATGCAAACTCCACCCAGAAAGGTCCCTGGCTGGGATTTGATCCGGTAACCTTCTCACTGAGAGGCAGCAGCTCTACCTACTTTGCCACCAAACTGCACCTACGGCATAAAATAAAACTTTAATAGAGACAGATTACATGCTTGTGTTTATGAAATAGATGCCAGTTAACAAGCAGTAACAAGTAGTTTGATGATGTGCCCTGAGGGATTTTAATAGTGAATATTATTTTCCCCCCATTTTGGTTTGCTCTTTCATATTTTAAAGGTATGAAGCTATATTCTGGACAAGGGCAGAAATTCAACCTAAATATTGAGGGGGGGGGCACCATAAATAATAAGTTTTTTAAGAGCGATTTTTGAGGGGCCTCTGTCAAATGTGTCAAACTGTTTTAGAATAAAATGACAATTTAAACATTCATTACTGTTTTTGCCAGGTAAACAAGTTGCAGAAACAAAACTAACAGGAGTACCGAACATCTTTATCCATTTTTCTTTTGGCTGTTTCCTCTTCGGGGGTCCAGCCAGGCACAAATTAGAGGGAGTGGTGGCACAGAGGTTAAAGAAGGTGGGCCTGTGAAGATTGGAAGATCGCCGGTTCAAGCCCCAGTACCGACAACATCAAAAATGTGGGTGGGGTAGGTGAAGCACCCACACCTGCCCCTACCCTCCTTTGCCCCACTCTGGGCCCATGAGCAAGGCCCTTAATCCCCATTTGCTCACTAAACAGGTCTCTCTTGAAAATGAGTTCTCGTGGCTCAATGAGACTACCTGTATAAATAAAGTGTAAATGAATTTTGTCTTTCTGCAGCGCTTGACTCACATCTGTGTCATGCCGTCATGTGGCGTACAACAAAAACTTGTTATTTTTACAAAAATATAAAACCATGTAAGAATGTGTTCCGATCTGAAGCAGGGAGAGGAGGAGCAATTATCTTCCATTTCAGAAGGTTTATTTTACATGTAAACTACAAGATCTCCAGCCCTGAGCCATTGTAACTCAACCATGTGGTCACGAACAATGGCCCCAAACGTAAACAGACAACCCAACTTCTTCAGAGCTCAGCCACGCCTCCTGGAGTCATCATCACCATCAACGAATAGGAAGTCCTACTCTATCATGTGACCCAGCTCTCAACCAATAATATCTAGCCATCTTGTGTTCTATAATGGGTGGGTGCGTGAATGTTGGGAGTTGTAGGCATGTAGCTGAAACTACATTTTCTACCGGAAACGGAATCAGATCATGTTTTTAACACAATACCATTGTAAATATCAAAATGGGATACATATATCTAGACATTTCATTAAGTTAATATATTATAACTATAAGGACATCTGACATACATCCATACACATTGATTAAGTCCAAAGGGAAAAATAATTCATGTCAACATAGAGAAGGGGGATTTTGCAGAGTTCAACTGTTGCCATGGAAACATGGAAACAAAACTGTGCAGCTGCCCCATTCAAGATGTTTAATGTGTAACTCTGCATGGTGAATAATGATGAGAAAATGTCATTGCATAGCATTGCAGAAAAGTTACTGGTGTAGGCATGCTAATTCACCTCAGTTCATTATAAAATTTAGATGAAATAGTGAGGTGATTCGTCTGTTTTCCTGTTGGTAAGAATTTCATTACACAAGAAAAAACAACAATTGTAACTGTCCTTCTTGCAACTTGTATTCACATAAATGTGTCCCTCTCAGAATTCTAAGACTGAGAAGCTCAGCCTGGATCTTTCCAGTCTTCCTTTATCTCTACAGGTTAATCTCATTGAGCCTCTAGGCCTAGTTTACAAGAAAGACTTGTTTTAAACATAGAACACAGATGACAACAGTAGACGATCATAAACAAGCATATAAAATGAAAAGTACATGGAAGAAATTATATAAAGAAATAAAAAAAAAACAGCTACATTATATAGTGATTTAAAATACTAAAAACAGGAACATGTCTGTGTTGGTTTTTGCCATGAACTTAGAAGTTGTTTAAAATCTCTTAGAGAGGTCAAGGTCGAGAGCTTCAGATCTTTTTGCAAGATATTCCAGGAAACCGGAGCGGAGTAGGAGAAGGTCCTTTTGTCCAGTTCAGTCCTCACTGAGGGAACACTGCAGGGAATAATGTCCTGAGAGTGCACGTTGTAGCCGCACTCATGAAGTAACATGTAGGAGGAGATGTATGGGGAGTGGTGGCGCAGAGGTTAGAGAGGTGGGCTTGTGATCCGAAGATCGCCGGTTCACGCCCTGGCCCCGACAACATCAAAATTGTGGGTGGGGTAGGTGAAACACCCACACTTGCCCCCACCCTCATTCGCCCCACTCTGGGCCCATGAGCAAGGCCCTTAACCCCCACCATGTGCTCCCTAAACAGGTCTCTCTTGAAAATGAGTTCTCGTGGCTCAATGAGACTAACCTGTATAAATAAAGGCTAAATGAAAAAAAAATGTATGAAGGCAGCAGACCAAAGAATTATTTAAAGATGAAAATGTACCAGTGAGAGAATCTGCGTGAAATTAATCATGACCAGTTAACCAGTGAATACAGGATGCAGTGGTGGGTACAGTAGTTACAGCCAGTTATGAATCTTAGCGCACCATGATAGACACCCAAAAAAGTTAAATCTGGTCCTCTGGACATTCAAAAAAACAAAACAAAGCAAAAAAATATAGAAACGTTTCGTCTCTCATCCGAGAGACTTCCTCAGTCTGAGGTGCTGTATTCAGCTCAGTCTCTTAAATGGCACCTTGCTCAGCTGTCTTCAAACAGATTGAACCCATTTCACTCCCATTTCTAAACAAAGTCATTGGTCCGATGAAACCCTCCGATTCCCCTGCTGACCCCATTCTTGCGTCATTTTTTAAACAAGTTCTACCCACGATTGGACCCTCTGTTCTTACTATAATAAATAGTAGTATTGTGACAAGTATGGTCCCCGATGGTTTCAAACATGCAGTAGTCCATCCGTTTATTAAAAAACCTGGACTTGACCCTTCGACTTGCTCAAATTTCAGACCAATCTCGAAACTTTCCTTCCTGTCCAAAATCTTGGAAAAATTTATTTTTATTCAATTAAATGAGTTTTTGAATGAGAACAGAATTTTTTCGATTTTTCAATCTGGTTTTAAGCAACTCCATAGCACTGAAACAGCATTAGTTAGGATTTGTAACAATATTATGATATCAAATGATTCTGGTCAATTTATGGTACTTGTACTCCTGGACCTTACTGTTGCTTTTGATACTGTTGACCACAGTATCCTTATATCACGGTTGGAACAGTGAGTTGGGATCACAGGTTCTGCATTAGAATGGTTCCACTCATACCTGAGTGGCAGGAGCTTTTGTGTCAAGGTTGGTAATAATGTATCCACCTCATTGCTTCTTTCTTGCGGGGTCCCACAGGGTTCAATTCTTGGACCCCTTCTGTTCTCACTATTTGCTCCTACTGGGGTCCATCCTTAGGAAACATGGTCTTTCATTCCATTGTTATGCTGATGACTGTCAGATTTACCTGCCTGTGAAACTAGCAAGTGTTTGCTCCATTCACCCTCTGTTAAAATGTCTGGACGACATTAAGGCCTGGATGACTTCAAATTTTGTAAGTTGTAACGATGAGAAAACTGACCGCAGCTTGATGATTGACTTTTGTGTCATCTCATCTGATCTGCGGCCGCATAACTTGGACACTCGGGGGAAGAGAGGGGCATAGCTGTCCACTGACCACTACCTGGTGGTGAGTTGGCTCCAATGGTGGGGGAGGATGCCGGTCGGACCAAGCAGACCCAAACGTATTGTGAAGGTCTTCTGGGAACGTCTGGCAGAGTCTTCCGTGAGACGGAGCTTTAACTCCCACCTCCAAGAGAGCTTCGAACATGTTCATGGGGAGATGGGGGACATTGAGTCCAAGTGGGCCATGTTCCGCGCCTCTATTGTCGAGGCGACTTATCGGAGCTGTGGCCGCAAGGTTGTCGGTGCCTGTCGCGGCAGTAACCCTCGAACCCGGTGGTGGACACCGGTGGTGAGGGATGCTGTCAGGCAGAAGAAGGAGTCCTATCAGGTCTTTTTGGCCTGTGGGACCCCGGAAGCAGCTGATGGGTACCGGCAGTTCAAGCGACATGCGGCTCAAGTGGTCGCTGAGGCAAAAAACTAAGGGATGGGAGGAGTTCGGAGAGGCCATGGAGAATGACTTCCATATGGCTTTGAGGCGATTCTGGTCCATCATCCGGCATCTCGTGGGGGAAAGCGGTATACCACCAACACCATTTATTGTGGAGGTGGTGTGCTGCTGACCTCAACTCGGGATGTCGTGGGTCGGTGGGCGGAATACTTTGAAAACCTCCTCAATCCCACTGGCACGTCTTCCACTGAGGAAGCAGAGCCTGGGGACCTTGGGTTGGGCTCTCCAATCTCTGGTGCTGAGGTCACTGAGGTGGTTAAAAAGCTCCTTGGTTGCAGGGTCCCAGGTGTTGATATTCGCCCAGAGTTCCTTAAGGCTCTGAATGTTGTGGGGTTGTGTTGGCTTACACGACTCTGCAATATTGTGTGGACATCGGGGGCAGTTCCCCTGGATTGCAGATTGGGGTGGTGGTCCCCCTATACAAAAAGGGGGACCGTAGAGTGTGTTCCAACTACAAGGGAATCACACTCTTAAGCCTCCCTGTTAAGGTCTATTCGGGGGTTCTGGAGAGGAGGGTCCATTGGATAGTCAAACCTCGGATTCAGGAGGAGCAGTGCGGATTTCGTCCTGGTCGTGGAACACTGGACCAGCTCTACACCCTCAGCAGGGTCCTGGAGGGTGTGTGGGAGTTTGCCCAACCAGTCTACATGTGCTTTGTAGACTTGGAGAAGGCGTTTGACCGCTTCCCTCTGCGAGCCTTGTGGGGGGAACACTGGGAGTATGGGGTACCAGGCCATTTGATACAGGCTGTTAGGTCCCTGTATGACCGGTGTCAGAGCCTGGTCCGCATTGCCGGCAGTAAGTCGGGCTTGTTCCTAGTGAGAGTTGGACTCCACCAAGGTTGCCCTTTGTCATCGATTCTGTTCATAACTTTTATGGACAGAATTTCTAGGCGCAGCCAAGGTGTTGAGGGGATCCAATTTGGTGGCCTTAGGATTGCTTCTCTGTTTTTTGCAGAGGATGTGGTCCTATTAGCCTCATCATGTCGTGATCTACAGCTTTCGCTGGAGCGGTTTGCAGCCAAGTGTGACGCGGCTGGGATGAGGATCAGTTCCTCCAAATCTGAGGCCATGGTCTTGAGCCGGAAAAGGATAGAGTGCCCTCTCTGGGTCAGGGAGGAGGTCCTACCCCAATTGGAGGAGTTTAAGTATCTCAAGGTCTTGTTCACGAATGAGGTAAAAATGGAGCATGCGATCGATAGGCGGATAGGTGCAGCGTCGGCAGTGAAGCAGGCGCTGTACCGGTCTGTCGTGGTGAAGAGAGAGCTGAGGCAAAAAGCGAAGCTCTCAATTTACTGATCGATATACATTTGTACGTTCCTACCCTCATCTATGGTCATGAGCTTGGGTTGTGACCGAAATAACGATATCTCGGATACAAGCGGCTGAAATGAGTTTTCTCCGCAGGGTGTCTGGGCTTTCCGTTAGAGATAGGGTGAGAAGCTCCGTCATCCGGGAAGGACTTAGAGTAGAACTGCTGCTTCTCCACATAGAGGAGCCAGTTGAGGTGGCTTGGGCATCTAGTTAGGATGCCTCCTGGATGCCTTCCTGTTGAGGTGTTCTGGGCACGTCCCACCGGGAGTAGACCCAGAGGAAGACCCAGGGCACGCTGGAGGGACTATGTTTCTCGGCTGGCCTGGCCTACCATACCATTTTATTTATAGTGCACTTAAAACAGCAACAAGGCCAACCAAAGTGCTGTACAAATAGAAAACAGGCAACACACAAAGCAACATACAAAATGGATTAAAATCAGAATATAGACACAAAATTGTTGCAGATAATAAAAGTAATGACTAACCTGTGAGAAGCATACAGGTTCAAACATAGATCATCTGGTGTTGAAAGCTACAGAATAGTAGTACGTTTTAAGCGGGATTTTAAAACCGAGAGGGGGGGGGTCTGTCTGACAAGCAGAGGTAACTCGTTCCAAAGTCTTGGGCCTACAACAGAGAAAGCCCCGTCACCCCTGCGCTTAAGACAAGTTCCTGGAACTGTGAGAAGCAACTGGTCCACTGACCTCAGAGATCATAGTGGGACATATACTAATGCATGCTCAATAATCCAGATAGGAAAATCTTTATTTTTTATTTTTTTTAGGGAAAAAAAAAAATCTAAAAAAAAGTTAAATCTGGTCCTTTGGACATTCAAAAAATAAAACAAAGCAAAACAACAACAAAATGTAGAAATGTTTCGTCTTTCATCCGAAAAACTTCCTCAGTCCGAGGTGCTGTATTCAGCTCAGCCTTATAAATAGCACCTTCTCAGAGTGGATCAACCAGTTTGCTGCCGACAACCAAAACCAGCTGCTCACATGATCAAGAAGGGCCATCAGCCTAACGATGGATCATTAGCACCCTGATGGCTGTTTACTATTCACAGGGGGTTGAGTGATACTAGCAATAACAGCATTGGGTTTTTTTTTTTTCATTTAGCCTTTATTTATACAGGTAGTCTCATTGAGCCACGAGAGCTCATTTTCAAGAGAGACCTGTTTAGGGAGCAGATGGGGGTTAAGGGCCTTGAGTGGGGCGTATGAGGGTGGGGACAGGTGTGGGTGCTTCACCTACCCCACCCACATTTTTGATGTTGTGGGTACCGGGGCTTGAACCGGCGATCTTCCGATCACAGGTCCAACTTCTCTAACCTCTGTGCCACCACTCCCCCATTGTAAGAGGGGGACAGTTGAACACGGAGGCCTCCACCCCTGTTTAATGATGGACAATTTCTTTTCACAAAGATGGCCTCCTTTACTCCTCTCTCAAACCATAGTTCCTCTCTATCCAGGATGTGAACATCTTCATCCCTGAAAGAGTGACCGCTGGCCTGGAGATGAGTGTAGACCGCAGAATCCTGGCTTGATGGTGTTGCTCTTCTGTGCTGGGCCATCCATGGTCCATAGTGGGACATACAGCTGTAGCAAATCAGAGAGATAGGAGGGGGCGGAACTGTTCAGTGATTTGAAGACATTCAAGAGCATTTTGAACTGGATTCAAAGGTGAAACGGTAGCCAGTGCAGGGAGGCCAAAACTGGTGTGATGTGCTCTCTTTTGCCTGTACTGGTTAAAAATCAGGCTGCTGCTGCTGCATTCTGGAGCAGTTGTAGTCTAGCAAGGGAGGTCTGACAGATACCAAACAGGAGCAAATTGTAGTAATCGAGCCTAGATATTATGAAAGCGTGTATTACTGTCTCCAGGTTATTTTTGGACAAAATGGACTTCAGCTTAGAAAGTCGCCTCAGTTGGAAAAAAAACAGGATTTAACAATCATGTTTACATGACAGTTAAGGTTGTTTTCACACCTGATAGTCCGGTAGACTCGGTTCGGTTGGCGACCAATATTCATAACATTTTGTTTACATTTGAGCTGGTGCGTTTACATTCACACTGCACTGTGCAGTCGAGCCAACCTGTTTGAACCAACCTATTCCCCCACTCGCCTGTGGTGGCGCTGCACCAAGAACTACTGAAAGAAACGACACAAAAACCTCTGAAGACACTTCTTCTTATTATTATGGAAATAAAAACAAAAAGGGAGTGGCATCAAGTTTATTAGTTTTAGGAGTTATATTTTGTCATTTTTCAAAAATAGACTCAGCATGAACAAAAGATGAGGCAGAAAACCGTGGAGAATATTGTTTTTCACACAAGGCAGCTGACGCTCCATATGAGGTAAGAGAAATGCGTGTTTGTTTGCCCTGCGCTGTACTCCACTCCTTGCTTGTGGAGCGAGGCCCGAGTTGATTGCATTCACACTGTACTCGAACCGTGCTGGAGTTTTCTTCTATTGGACCGAGACCTAGGTTTTAGACTGGGCCAGAGTTCACCTTTTTGTTCAGTGACAGAGTTCGATAGCACGTTCACACCTCCCTAAACAAACCAGACTTTCTAGGAAAACGAGCTAGAGTTTGATTAAAGCGGTCTAAACAGGGCTGGTGTGAATGCACCCTAAGTTTCATGAAAGGATCCATTATCACTCCCAGATTTGTGGCTCATTGTTTCTCTAATGGGCAGCAGGGTGAATCAACTGGTACAGCTGCTGCCTCTCATTGAGAAGGTCCTTGGTTCAAATCCCGGTCCAGAGGCCTTTCTGGGTGGAGTTTGCATGTTCTCTCCTTGCATGCGTGGGTTTTCTCCGGGTACTCCGGATTCCTCGCACAGACCAAAAACATGCATGTTAGGCTGATTGGTAACTCTTAAATTGTCCCTAGGTGTGAGTGAAAAAGTGAATGGTTGTTTGTCTCATTTGTCTCTATGTGTCCCTGTGATGGATTTGCAATCCATCCAGGGTGTACCCCGCCCCTCGCACAGTGATTACTGGACATGGGCACCGGCGACCCCCGTGACCTAAAATGGAAGAAGCGGGTAAAAGCTAATGGATGGATGTATCTATAACATCCCCAGGAAGGTGCTGAAAGATTGTGCCGATCAGCTCTGTGAGGTGCTGGCCAACATCTTTAACTCCTCCCTCACCCTGGCAACAGTTCCCACCTGCCTGAAGACCACCACCATCATCCCAGTCCCAAAGAGCTCTACAGTGACTGCTCTGAATGACTATCAGCCAGTAGTCCTCAACCTGATAGTCGCTATTTGCTTAGAATGACTGGTCATGAACCACATTCAAAATAAACATCAACTAGGACCCTCACGAGTACACATACAGTACCACGAGAATCGATCAACAGAAGATGCCATCTCCTCTGTGGTCCACACTGCTCTCAACCACATGGAGAAGAAGGACTCCTATGTCTGTATGCTCTTTGTGGACTTCATGTCTGCCTTCAACACCATGATCCCCAAACCCTGATTGACAAACTACTCACACTAGGACTAAGCCCCTCCATTTGCAACTGGGTACTAGACTTCTTAACAAACAGACTGCAGTCTGTGGGGATCCACATCTTATTTTCCTCCACCATAACCCTCAGCACTGGCTCTCCTCAGGGCTGTGTGCTGAGCCCTCTCCTTTCCACTCTGCTCATGTATGACTGTACACCTACCCATCCAGCATGTCATATTGTAAAGTTTGCAGACGATACAGCGGTGATTGGATGCATCACAGACAACGAGCCCAGCTATAGGCAAGAGGTGGTGCAGGAAGAACAGCCTTCACATCAATGTGAAGAATATGAAGGAAATGGCCGTGGACTTCACACAGAACAAACACACCTACCCACCACCCACCCCTCCCCCTGAATATAGGAGGATCTGCAGTGGAAGTGGTCTCCAGCTACAAGTACTTAGGGGTGCACCTGAATGACAACCTCAGCTAGGGCAACAACACCACCAGCCTGATCAAGAAAGCACATCAGAGACTACTTCCTCAGGCAGCTGAGGCGGGCTGGACTGGGAAGCTCAGTCCTCACCTCCTTCTACAGGTGTTCAGTGGAGAGCATCCTGTGCTCCAGCATCAACATGTGGCATGGAGGCTGCACAGCTGCAGAAAGAAAAGCTTTGCAGAGAGTGGTGAAGGCTGCACAGAAGATGTTTGAGTCAGTCTCCCCACCATCACAGACATCTACGCCTCCAGGTGCAGGAAGAGAGCCACCTGCGTCATGAAAGACCCCACTCACCCAGCACACACACTTTTTGCCCTGCTCCCCTCAGGAAGGAGGTTGAGGAGCATTAAGTGAGGAACAGCTTCTACCCTTAAACTGTTAGACTCATGAATCCCTAATCAGGATTATCACTGTGAAAAAAAATCACTGTGATGCCACTTGATTGTTGATATGTGCTGCTGACTGTCCATGTTACTGATCTTTTTCTGCTGATGTATTTCACACTGCTGTGTTCATTTGTACTCATCTGCTCACACAGACTTATGTTTGTGCTGCTGTTATTCAGTATATTGTTCTTGTACAACTAGTGTTTAGCGTACTTTTAGTTTATTTCTTAGTTCATATCTTAGATCATATTACTGTTTTTTAGATCATATTACTGTTTTTCTTTACAATTTATACTTTTGTTGGATGTAACTGGGACCCTGTGTACACAATTTTGTTCCACCACATGTACTACATGTGGTGCGAAATTGCGAATGACAAAGAAACTTTGACTTTGACAATAGGATGATGATTTCAAAAATGTCATGTCCCTACAGCAAGTTTATGCTGCCAGGATTTGGCATTGCCAGAGACCTTCTCCCGCTTGCCGCCCAGCTTACATGGCACCCAACCTTGGTTGGGAGTGGTCCTTTTTGCAAGTGTTGGGCCCATAAAGAGGAGGATCCTGCTTAACTGTCAGAATTCCCCTAACCAAGCCCCAGGAGCCAAGGCTTGACCACCAGGTGCTCAGTGGAGAATCTCAATGTCTTAATGTTCCCATGTAAGTTTTAGAAAGCAGAAATCTGAGACCTCCTCCTTTGTTTAAAGTTTGTCTTTGTCTTTTGACATAAATGGCTCCATTCTCTCTCTTAAACTATCTGTCTTCTCTGTCAAAACATAAAGATTTTGCTCTACCAAAATGTGACCCTTAACGTTAATATACCATCTCATGATGTTGAAAGCTTGGGAGCTTTGGAACTCCACACTTTCCAGGTTTGAATGGAAAAAGCTCTATGAATGTGAAGAACGACATCTTGAAGAACAGAAGAATAGTCTAATTGCGTTTTTAAAAAGTTCAAGGATTTATTAAGCCCTGAATAGTACGAATACAGGTCTGGAATGGGACTCATTTTCAGCCCTGGAGTTTCATGCCTCAGAGTGGCCCACTTTAGATCACGACCTATTATTATTAAAATCATGTAATTATAACCTTACATAAGAGGCATTTCTAGAATCTGCCCTTTAGGGGAACTTTTAGGCCCTATTTACATGGACACGATGAGGGGAAACGTAGGCTTTTTCATATTTTAATTAGTGGAAAAGATTTTAGTTGACACGGTCGGATTTTGTGTTTACATGCATCCGCAGGAATCACCCCCCGCCCTCCCGAATCTGCTGTAGTTACCATGCCGGGTCATTAGATGGCGCTGTGAATTTTGTACCTTCACCTAATGCGCATGCGTGCTGCCTCGGCACGCTGTTTTCCTGTGGGCTAAAAGTTCAGCTAACAACAACTTAATAACAAGTTAAAGCTGGATTTTGGCTGGATTGTGGATAAGAGTCGACTGATTTGACGCCAAGCTGGACTGCTTTGTCTAACAGCTCCACACTGGTCGCTGAGTGGACCAGAACCGAGTCGATGATGATGATGTCGGACTTTACTCCGTGATAATCAGTAGCTGATTTACAGCATGTAAATCAACATTCTTAATAATGTTTGCTTGTGTTAACTTTGATCACACAACAACCAGCTGAGTTTTTATTTTTATTTTTCCTGAAAGAAGAAGAAGCTGTCCTCCCACCAGGTGGTCCGGTTCTGAACAAGGCTCGGCCCAGGTGCAGTGCAGGAGGACGTCAAAGAGAGAGAGATATTGGATGAACTATTTATTTAAAATTCCCAACAGTTGATTTATTCAATCCATTCAATGTTTTAAGCTGCATTAATCAAAGGAGTGACTTCCTGAACCAGATGGACAATGTGGGACTTTCATACCGGATGAAAACAAGAGTCCAGTTCATTAACGTAGTTTACAGTTTAATTGTTTTTAATAGTGTGTTCAGTTTAATTATCAGTGTGTTTGTGACATACAGTTTGTGGTGTTGAAGAAATAAATAAAAATTAAACCTGAGATAAATGGTAAATGGACTGTACTTATATAGCGCCTTTCTATCTTATTTCAAGATACTCAAAGCGCTTTACACTACAATCTGTGCCTCATTTACACATTCATACAGCACTCTACTAGATCTCTACAAAGATAATTGAACAAATCATTCTAATGAGACTAATCAGAGCTTTATCACATTCATACACTGATGGGACACACATCGGAGGCTATGAGGGGTTCAGTTTCTTGTCCAGGGACACTTCAGCATGTGACTGCTGGTGGATTAGAACCCCCAACTCTCGCACTGGAGGACGACTGCTCTAACCACTCAGCCACAGCCACCCCTGTCTTCATTTTCAACTTTAGTGTTCACGCTATATGTTTAGCATCATTTAAAATTTGTCCAAAAAGTTCAATCTGGTCCTCTGGACATTCAAAAAAAAAAAAAAAAAAAAACAAAGCAAAAAAATATAGAAACGTTTCCGCTCTCATCTGAGAGACTTCTTCAGTCTGAGGTGCTGTTTTCAGCTCAGTCTCTTAAATAGCACCTTCTCAGAGTGGATCAACCAGTTTTGCTGCTGACAACCAAAACCAGCTGCTCACATGGTCAAGAAGGACCATCAGCCTAACAATGGATCATTAGCACACTGATGGCTGTTTACTGTTCACAGAGGGCTGAGTGATACTAGCAATCACTGCATTGTAAGAGGGGGACAGTTGAACCTGGAGGCCTCCAAACCTGTTTAATGATGGACGGTTTCTTTTCACAAAGATGGCCTCCTTTACTCCTCTCTCAAACCATCGTTCCTCTCTGTCCAGGATGTGAACATCTTCATCCCTGAAAGAGTGACCGCTGGCCTAGAGATGAGTGTAGACCGCAGAGTCCTGACCTGATGGTGTTGATCTTCTGTGCTGGTCCATCCTTTTAGCCAGTGGCTGTTTTGTTTCCCCGATGTAAGACTGATCACAGTCCTCCTGACACTGAACAGCATACACAACATTGCTCTGTTTGTGCCGGGGGACTGGATCTTTGGGATGAACCAGTCTTTGCCGTAATGTATTTTGGGGTTTAAAAGCCACTGGGACGTTATGTTTAGAAAATAAACGTCTCAGTTTCTCTGATACTCCCTCAACATATGGAATGACCACTGGTCTGGGTCTGGTTTCCTCCTTTTCACCTGATGGCTGACTGGAGTCCTGTTTGGGTTTCTTCTCTGCTTTTAGGAAGGCCCAGTTAGGATATCCACATTGCTCTAGAGCCTGTTTGTGTGGGATTTTTCCTTCTGCCTGGCTCCTGAGTTAGTGGGGAT
>NC_056519.1:30495265-30515025 GCF_014905685.2 Nematolebias whitei
TAACTTTTTTAGATTTTTCTACCTGGATTATTGAGCATGCATCAGGAGATTTAAAGAGATATTTCCCTTAATTAAAAACCACGTATTGGATCTGCATAATTTGTCTCTAATGAATGGTTACGTTCCACAGCATTTTAGGATTACTGTAAGTAAACTATTACTTGGGAAACATTAGCTTGACTCAGGAGTCCTAGCCAACTATAGATCTATATCTAATCTAACTTTCATCTCTAAAATTCTAGAGAAAATAGTTGCAGGTCAGTTGCATGAACATCTACAAAGAAATAATCTGTTTGAAGAGTTTCAGTCAGGGTTTAGAGCTCATCATAGCACAGAAACAGCACTAGTAAAAGTCACTAATGATATTATCATGGCCTCAGACAATGGACTTGTGTCTATGCTGGTCCTGTTAGACCTCAGTGCTGCATTTGATACAGTTGATCACAATATTTTACTACAGAGGCTTGAATATGATATTGGGATTACAGGAATTGCTCTAAAATGGTTCAAATCATATCTATCTGATAGATTCCAGTTTGTAAATGTAAATAATGAATCTTCATCATACACTATAGTTAGTCATGGGGTTCCTCAGGATTCAGTGCTTGGAACAATGCTCTTTACTTATATATGCTTCGATTAGGTATTATTAAGTTATTAAACAGCATGGGATAGATGTTTGTTATGCTGATGATACACAGTTATACATTTCCATTAAACCCAATGAATCCAATCAGCTACTTAGACTGCAAACATGTCTTAAATACATAAAAACCTGGATGAACCTTAATTTTCTCCTGTTGAACACAGACAAAACTGAGGTTTTGGTTTTTGGACCTGAGCACCTTAGGAATGAATGTTTCAGTCTTTCTCCCTCCTTAGATGGCATTAATCTGTCCTCCAGCTCTAATGTTAAAAATCTTGGTGTTATTTTTGATCAGGACATGTCTTTTATCCCCCACATTAAAAACGTTACTAAAACCACCTTCTTCCACCTGCGTATTATCACTAACATTAGAAACACCTGATCTAAAAATGATGCAGAAAAACTGGTCCATGCATTTGTCACGTCTAGACTGGACTATTGCAATGGTATATTATCTGGATGTCCAAATACTTCTTTAAAACGTCTTCAGTTGACCCAAAATGCTGCTGCCAGAATCTTAACCGGAGTTAGTAGGAGAGATCATATTTCTCCAGTTTTATTTTCTCTTCATTGGCTCCCTGTCAAATCCAGAATAGAATTCAAAATCTTATTTCTAACCTAGAAAGCTCTCAATAACATGGCTCCATCTTATATTACAGATCCTATTGTTACATATTTTCCTAACAAAGCATTTTGCTCTCAGACTGCAGACTTGCTTGCGGTTCCTCTTCTTATTTTTCTTATTTTTTCTTCTTCTTCTTTCGGCTTTTCTCTCTGCAGGGGTCACCACAGTGAGTCATCCTTCTCTATCTCACTCTGTCCTCTATATCCTCTGTCCTCACTCCAACTACCTCCATTTCCTCCCTTACTTCATCCATATATGTCCTCTTTGGCCTTTGTCTTTTCCCTGGCAGCTGCATTTCTAACATCCTTCTACCAATATACCCACTGTCCCTCCTCTGGACATGTCCAAACCTTCTCAATCTGGTCTCTCTAACTTTATCTCCTCGTTGTTCAACCTGTGCTGTACCTCTGATGATCTCATTCCTAATCTTATCCATCCTTGTTACTCCTAAGAAGAACTTCAGCATCTTCATTTCTGCCACTTCCAGTTCTTTCTCCTGTCTTCTTGTCAATGCCACTGTCTCCAGACCATACAATACATCTGGTCTCACCTCTGTCTTGTTAACTTTTCCTTTGACCTTTGCTGACACCCTTTTGTCACAAATCACTCTTGAAACTTTTCTCCATCCACTCCATCCTGCCTGGACTCTATTCTTCACCTCTTTACCACACTCCCCATTTTCCTAGACAGTGACAGCAAGTCCTTTAAGTCCTGCACCTTTGTGACCTCTGCTCCTTATAGACTGACTGTTCCATCGGCCTCTGTCTCATTCACACACATGTTCTCTGTCTTACTATGACTGACTTTCATTATTCTTTGTTCAAGTGCAGACCTCTACCTCTTCAAGTTCTCTTCCACCTGTTCCCTGTTTTCACCACATATCACAGTGTCGTCTGCAAACATCACAGTCCATGGGGATTCCTGCCTGACCTCATCTGTTAATCAGTCCATCACCAAAGAAAACAACAAGGGGCTCATAGACGATCCTTGATACAATCCCACCTCCACCTTGAAGCTATCCGTCACTCCTACAGCACATCTCACCGCTGTTCTGCTGTCCTCATACATGTCCTGTACCAGTCTAACATACTTTTCTGCCACTCCAGATTTCCTCATGCAATACCACACCTCCTCCCTTGGCACCCTGTCATATGCTTTTTCCAAATCCGTAAAGAGATAATAGAGTTTTTTTCTGACTCTCTCTGTACTTCTCCATTAGCATCCTCAATGCAAAGATGGCATCTTTGGTGCTTTTTCTTGGCATGAACTCATACTGCTGCTCACAGATAGTCACCTCTCGTCTAAGTCTTGCTTCCACAACTCTCTCCCAGATCTTCATCGTGGGACTCATTAAATTATTTACGCTATAGTTGCTTCAACTCTGTACATCATTTTAGTTCTTAAAAATGGGCATCAGCACACTTCTCCATTCTTAAGTCATTTTTTCACCCTCAAATTTGCCATTGAATATTTTAGTCAAAAACCTCACTTCCATCTCTCCTAGACATTTCCAAACCTCCAGTGTTATGTCATCATGTCCTACTGCTTTCCCCTTCTTCATTGTTTTCAGAGCTTTCTGAGCTTTACCCTCACTAATCTTTCCCACTTCCTGGTCCACAGTTTCTATAACATCTACTCTTCTTTCTCTTTCATTGTCTTCAACCATTAGCTCCTCAAAGTTCTCCTTCCATCTTCCCATCACACTCTCCTCATTTGTTAGAACATTACCATTCCTATCTTTAACAAGCCTAACCTGCTGCACATCTTTTCTAGACTGATCCCTCTGTCTTGCCAAGCCCTTCTTGCACTCTGCAGTTTTCAACCCCCATACAACTCATCATGCACCTTGTGCTTTGCCTTTGCTACCTCCCTTTTTGCTCTACATTGCATCTCCTTAAATTCCTGTTTCCTCTCTTCAGTCCTCTCACTGTCATATTTTTCTAGGCAAACCTCTTTCTTTGAATAGCTTCATGCACTTCACTATTCCACCACCAGGTTTCCTTATCATCCATTCTCTGTCCAGATGACACACCAAGTACCTTCCTACCTGTCTCTTTAATTACTGATGCTGTAGTAGCCCAGTTATTTGAAAGCTCTTTCTTATCATCCAGAGCCTTTAACAGCTCCTCTCTGAATTTCTCGCAACATTCTTCCCTCTTCAATATCCACCATTTGGTCTTCTCTGATCTTACTCTTTTTTAACTCTTTTTTTTTTTTTGTAAACTGAATAGAAATTGAAATCGAAGTTTCCTCTTCTTCACAACAACAGTCATTCGACACACAACCATTGCCTAATTTGAACAGGATCTTGCCGGAACAAGATCCGGGAACTCTTTTATTTTGTTAGGGTGCGTTCCGACAACTGTTTGGTTGGATCCGGCAACTCTCAGGCTTACTAATAATAAAGTTATGAACAGTTATGACTGCCTTGTCGTTTTGGGAGCCATGCTTGTACCGAGTTGCTCCCCTCTGCTGCTGAGACAATAAATAAATAATTCCAACACCTCTGTTGCCGATTTTATGATTCTCTGGATGCTTGTCACCATGCATGCAACAAAGAGTATAAGCTCAAAGCGAGAGTGATACCTGCCCCCTTTTTCCTCTTTCGCCTTGACAAAATGTTTTAGATTTATTGATGAGTTTGTCAAAGCACAATTTTGATGTATTTTCTTTTTTTTTTTTGGTAAGTACAGAAATAAAGTTTAATAAATGTTAGGACTATCTATTCTTTGCTAACAATATATATTATATGTCCAAACGCATTCAATACAAAAACAACTGGACTTTATTTGTAACAGAATACGTTTCGCTCCTCATCCAAGGAGCTTTCTCAATTCAAACAACAGTGGGCATGTTCTCCACTCACAACGTTTAACCTTTTTTTTGTCCTGATCATTACTTATGAAATCCCTAGTGGGAGAGTGGTGGCACAGAGGTTATAGAAGGTGGGCCTGTGATCAAAGGATCGCTGGTTCAACTCCCGGTACCGGCAACATCTAAATGTGGGTGGGATAGGTGAAACACCCACATCTGTGACTGCAGCTACAGCATGTGCTCTCAGGACATTATTACCTGCAGTTTTCCCTCAGTGCGGACTGAACTAGGTAAAAGGGCCTTCTCCTACTCCGCTCCTGTTTCCTGTAATATCTTGCAAAAAGATCTGAACCTCTCGACCTTGATCTTTCTAAGCAGCTTCAAACATCTGCTAAGTTCTTGACAAAAACCAATGCAGACATGTTCCTGTTTTTAGTTTTCTACATCGCTTTACAACCTAGCTCTTTTTGTTTTGTTTTTTAATATAATTTTCTTTCACTTCTTCATCTGAATTTGTATGCTTTCTTTTATGATTGTCTGCTCTTGTCTTTGTTGTCCACTGCTGTCATCACACTTTGTTAAAATCATGTCTCTCTTGTAAATGAGACACGAGGATCACTGGGATTAACCTGTATAAATAAAGTTTGAATGAATGAGCCTGTCTCCACCCTCATTCGTCCCACTCTGTGCCCTTGAGCAAGGCCCTTAACCCCTATCATCTGCTCCCCCAGACACCCTAGATAGCAGCTCTCTGCTCTGCACAGAGGCTGTGGTAGCTCGGTGGTCTGTGGTTCCATCAGAAAGGGCATTCACCGTAAAAACAATTGCCAAGTCTTTGTGCGACTTAGTTCACTGTGATGACCCCTGAAGAAGGGAGCAGCTGAAAGAAAAAAGAATTCACGAAATCCCTCTGACCATAAAGTGTTCGTAATGCAAAACTCTAACAATGTTGTCTGAGGAAGTCAAGTCAAGTCAAGTCAAATTTATTTGTAGAGCACATTTAAAACAGAAACTGTTACCAAAGTGCTTAGGGGGTGGAGCTCCTGCAGAAAGGTGCATTTATCTTCAGGACAAATTGAGATCACCGATTGGTCAGTTGCTGACATGCCTACTGGACTGATTGACAGGTGGTGTTGAGTATATTATTAATTAATATTAATTATTAATTAATAGTATACAGTATATTTCAGTTTGCTGCTGACAGCCAGAACTAGCTGTTCAATTGATAAAGGAGGACCATCAGCCTAAAGCCCCCAGTATACTCCCGCGTACGTCCATATGCAGAGGTACGCATGTACGTACGTGAAGAAACGAGCGTACCCCCCAGGGCATGTCCGTGCAAAGCTCAATATTTATGACAGCTTACGCGTACGCGGTGTCGCACAATAAACTGCCCAGCGACGGACTGTTTAAATTCCCCTTCTTCATCTCTGATCTGGCCTTTTCTTTTGTTTGTTTTTTGGCCAAGAGGCAGTGATCTCTTCCTGCTCCGTTGATGCCATGACTGAAATGGTGAGAAATGAAGGAATTTGTCATGAGCAAATTAAACTCAGGTCCAGCATGGCTGTGGGAGGGTCTGGAGATTTCCTGGTGGGCTGGTCTGATGTGTGGGCTGTAGAGCCAGCGCTCCCTGTTTTTTTTTTTTTTTTAAGATCTTTTTATTAACAACATATGAACACAGAACACCGCTGTGGCTGATGCTGCCAGCACTCGTATTTTTTCCCCCCGACCTGTCAATCAATCCAGTAGGCGTATCAGCAAGTGACCAATCGGCGACCTCAATTTGTCCCGAAGGTAAACGCCCCTTGTCTGCGAAGCTGCTCTGCAGCTGCTCAGGGTGTACGCTCGAGTACAAAGTCTGAACCCTCTGCGTACAGTACACGCAGTACGTCCATTCACACGTATGTACGCGTGAATGGACGTACGCAGGAGTATAGTGGGGGCTTTAAAATTGATTGTTAGCACCCTGATGGCTGTTTGTTCTTCACAGAGAGCTGAGTGATATTAGCAATAACAGCATTGTAAGAGGGGGACCATTGGACATGGAGGCTCCGCCCCTGTTTAATGATGGACGGTTTCTCTTCACAAAGATGGCCTCCTTCACTCCTATCTCAAATCAATGTTCCTCTCTAACAAGTATGTGAACATCTTCATCCCTGAAAGAGTGACCTGTGGTCTGCAGATGAGTGTAGACTGCAGAGTCCTGGCCTGATGATGTTTCTCTTCTGTGCTGGACCATCCTTTTGGCCAGTGGCTGTTTAGTTTAATAAATAATTATTAATATAATAATTATTAATAGTAATAAATTAAAACCTTCCACAAGGCTGGGCAACAATGAAAACAATCTCTGAATTGACAGGTCCACTGTTGTTACCCTGATTGTCATTGGTGTTACCACGAGAAGCACAAACCTTCCTGGGCCTGCCCAGTTCAGACTCTGTGTGTTGTTCTCATTCTTCGAGAGTACTCAGAAAGCCAGGAGACAGGAGGATGGGGACAACTTCTCGTCCTAAATCTGTTTTAACACTCGCACATTGAGAACTGCTGGAAGCCCAGGCTACAGATGCACCAGGCTGTGCTCCAGCAGTGAGTGAAGCTACGGGGGAGACTGGAATGAAAGGAGAAAGAGAGCCAAACACACCTGCTGCCACATCTGAAGTCAGCCTCTCCTCTCTCTGTTCCTCCTCTTCCATTATCTCCTCCTCCTCTGCAGCTCTGCCATCTTCCTCTCCCTCGCTGCTCATATAAATATTTATAATGTGGCTGGACTCTTTTATTCGCTCCTGTTCCTTGTTTCTGTGTTTCTCTCTTACACACACATATGCAGACACACACAAACCAAATCGCACACACGTGTTCATGCTCACACACGCTCACACACACACACAGACACACATGTGCACACACAAATGTGTGCACCACATAGGCGTCACAACAATTATATGTGAAGTGAAAGTGTGTCACTCACATTTAAAAAATATTCATTTGGACTCCCCCCACACACATTTACCATGAAATATCAGTTCATCCAGCGCTGCCTCTATTTCTCCATGAACAAATCCATTCCACTTAATTAATTAATCAGAGTCAGAAATTCTTTGTTGTCGTTCCACCACATGTGGTGGAACAAAATTATGTACACAATTAAGTCCCAGTTACATCCATCATTAAAATATAAAAGAAAAACAGTAATAACATCTAAGATATGAGCTAAGAAAAACATCAACTAAATATACACTAAGCACTCATAGCATAAAACCAATACGTCGAACAGCAGCACGAACATGAGCACGAGTCAGTGTGAGTAGATGAACACGCATGAACACAGCAACACAAAACAGATCAGCAGCGACATGATGTGATTTTTCACAGTGATTATTCTGGTTAGAGATTCATGAGTCTAACAGCCTCAGGGTAGAAGCTGTTCCTCAGTCTAGTGGTTCTACACTTAATGCTCCTCAACCTCCTTCCTGAGGGGAACGGGCAAAAAGTGTGTGTGCTGGGTGAGTGGGGTCTTTAATGATGCAGGTGGCCCTCTTCCTGCATTTAGAGGTGTAGATGTCTGTGATGGTGGGGAGACTGATTCCAACATCTTCTGTGCAGCCTTCATGCCACACGTTGATGCTGGAGCACAGGATGCTCTCCACTGCACACCTGTAGAATTATTTATTTATATGGCGCCAAATCACAACAAAGTTGTCTCAGGGCACTTCACAGGAACATTCACATAAAAGCCAATTAGTAAAGTTCTCTATCTAAGGAATCCAGCAGACAAGTTGAATCTTGGCTTCGTTGCAGTCTGTCATCCTGAGCAAGCACAGTGGCAACAGTGGAAAGAAAAACTCCCTTTAAAAGGAAGAAACCTCCAGCAGAACCAGGCTCAGGACAAGCGGCCATCTGCTTTGACCGGCTGGTTGAGAGGACAGGAAGGAGAGACAGATGAACACAGAATGGTAGGTCCAGGTCCAGGTATAAGTCCAGGTGTATTTGAAAGACAAAAAAACACACGTTAAGGATAGAAAAAATAATTACAAATACAAACAGGTTGAGCAGAGAAAGTAAAGACAGTAGCAGAGTGAAAATTGTGGTCAGTTTGTCCTCCAGCAGTCTAAGCCTATAGCAGCAGAACTAAGGGACAGCTCAGGAAACCCAAGCCGACCCTAACTATAGGATTTAGCAAAAAGGAAAGTCTTAAGCCTAGTTTTAAAACTGGATAATGTGTCAGCCTCATGGACAGAGATTGGAAGTTGGTTCCACAAGAGAGGAGCCTGATAACTGAAAGATCTGCCTCCCCTTCTGTTTTTGTAAATTCTAGGAACCACAAGTAAACCTGCAGTCTGAGAGTGAAGTGCTCTGTTAGGAAAATATGGAACAATAAGATCTGTAATATAAGATGGAGCCAGGTTGTTGAGAGCTTTGTAGGTTATAAGTAAGATTTTGAACTCTGTTCTGGATTTGACAGGGAGCCAATGGAGAGAAACTAAAACTGGAGAAATATGATCTCTCCTACTAACTCCGGTTAAGACTCTGGCAGCAGCATTTTGGATCAACTGAAGACGTTTTAAGAAATATTTGGACATCCAGATAATAAACCATTGCAATAGTCCAGTCTAGACGTGACAAATGCATGGACCAGTTTTTCTGCATCATTTTTAGATAAGATGTTTCTAATTTTAGTGATATTACGCAGGTGGAAGAAGGTGGTTTTAGTAACGTTTTTAATGTGGGGGATAAAAGACATGTCCTGATCAAAAATAACGCCAAGATTTTTAACATTAGAGCTGGAGGACAGATTAATGCATCTAAGGAGGGAGAAAGACTGAAAATATCATTCCTTGTCACGAATTGGGGTGGATCGGACAAGCACAGACTCAGAAAAAGGTTTTTAAAATGTTAAAAGTTTATTTTTAAAACCGGCGGTGTCTGGCAGGAGGTTCTGGTACTGGACTGTTCTGGGGGAGACAGACAGATTAGTGGCTGTAAGCAGAGCAGAGTAAACAAGAATAAAGCCACTACCCTGTCTCTGGAACCAGTCCGAGATGTGGGCCAGGTGGGTCCCGGTACCGGTCCGAACCTCAGGAGCCGATAACATGCGCAAGGGCGCACAGAGCAGCAGAGTGCAGCGTGAGCAAGAACAAGCCGTGAGGCTGGATGGGCGAGCTGTGACGCTGAGGGGTTTGGGCAGCAGAACTTTATAGGCAAGGGTCAAAACCAGAGAAGAATCCAGTCGGGGGGGCAAAAGCGAGAGCGAAAGGTCGTGGGCGAAGCTATGGTCAAGAACTATGATATGAAGAGGGAACGCTGGATATCTATGGAAAGAATCTATAATTATCAGGCACCGACTGAGGAGAAACATGGAGCTTAAATAGTGAACTGAACAGGTGTTGCTCATGAACGTAAATTGCGGTAGATGGTGGAGGGGGCGTGACACAGGGTGACAGGAGCTGAATGAATGAGAGGGGAACTCAAAACTAAAGCAGGAAAAAATGTGAATGATCTAAAAACAGGGACTGTGGAACAGTGGAACAGTGGCTTAAACAGATGGGGGGCAGCGGGGGCCGCTGAACATGACATAGCCCCCCCTTTAAGATCCGGCATCCTGACGGACCACCAAAGAAAAAGAACTAAGGACCGGGCGGGTGGAGGGGGCACTGGAGGTGGGCAAAAAGGCAGGTTGGCGGTCCAAAAGGACCTCCAGAGATGCCCCAAAACTCTGGTGAACAGCCTGGCCACTGTCCAAAAAGTGGCAAAGTCCAGGTCAGATGGCCGTGTAAGCCTTGCTGGAGCCAGATCAAAGGCAAGACCAGGACCAGTGCCCCACCAGGCAGGAGGATCAGAGCTGCAGCCCACATGGATGTCTTGGAGGCTGCAGCCAACATGGGGGTCCTGAGGACCGTTGCAGCCGGCATGGGGGTCCTGGAGGCCGCTTCTTCTGACATGGGGGTCCTAGAGACCGTTGTGGCCGATATGGGGGTCCTGGAGGCTGCTTTGGCTGACATGGGGATCCTGGAGGCTGCTTTGGCGGACATGGAGGGCCGTGGAGCTGCTGAAGCCGACATGGAGGGCCGAGGAGTTTTTGTAGTCGACATGGGTGGTTGTGGAGCCTCTGCAGTAGTGGAGAGCGCCGGCCCCTCTGGAGACGTGGAGAGCACTGGCTCCTCTGGAGACTTAGAGGGATGGAAGGGTGCTGCCGCCAACATGGAGGACTGTAGACCTGGCAAGGGGTCTGCGGGACAGACATGGAGGCCTGGAGGGGTGCTGCAGTCAACTTGGAGGCCTGGAGGGGTGCTGCAGTCAACTTGGAGTCCTGGAACTCAGCTCGAGGCGATGCAGGGGGAGCCCAAATCACAGCAAGCACAGGGGCCAGGACAGCCGCAAACATGGTAGCCAGCGCTGCCACCTGTGGAATCTGGGGTTCTGCGGCCACTGGAACCAGGGGTCAAGCCAATGCTGTCATGGGGGTTTTGGAGATTGCAGCAGCTGAAGAGAGGGCCTGGACTTCTGCAGCAGGCGACATGGAGGCCTGGGGAGCTGGTCTGGGACTCTGTGGGACCATGGCAGCTGGTCTGGGACTCTGTGGGACCACGGCAGCTGGTCTGGGACTCTGTGGGACCACAGACCGCTAACACAAAATGGATTCCACTGTGGAGAGTCAGCCAGAAGATATGTGCCACCCATAGCCTTATTGAAAGACTGTTTAGTACAGCAGGACAGATTCTCTCTCCCAAAAGTGACAGACTGGAGTAAAAAACTTTGAAAATCAACTTCTTCTGAACTTGAACAAGAAATTCTTGCTGCAATATTAAAATGTGTCAGTTCATGGGATGTTAGGAGACAAGAGATGTCTCCAAATGACTCGACACTCAGGTCCAAGTTTTAAAAATGGTGTCAGGAAGTTAAAATATTGTTCACTATTGATCCATTACAAGAATAACTAGACAGTATTTTAACTAGAGTTGATGACAAACTGGAGTTGAAATTATCAGATTCCTTTGTTAGGTCTAATGATCCTTTTTCAGGCAGACAACTTTTACTTAAATGTGTTTACTGAAGTTAAAACGACACATTGGTTTTGATTTGTGTTAAATAAAAACTTTAAAAGGTAAAATCATTCCTCTTTCTTATTTTGATTAATGACATTTAACTCTGCAGGTCATCCCTGAAATTCTGACGCACAGAATCACAAGTCCAAGTGTGAACTGTGTTACAGAGTAAACACAATAAAAACATGTATTATCTGCAGCATTGTTCATTAAAATGGAGCAACACTATTAATTTATTACAGAAAATATACATATGGTACGCAGACTTAAAGACATGTATACCATTACATTATGTAATACATTCAGCAAGTACTTTTATTTTTAATACTTTAAGTATTTTTAAAATCAAGCACTTATTTACTTTTACTTAAGTAAAAACGTTAATGTGGTATTTCTACTATTACTAGAGTACATTTTTGTCTGTTTATTTGTACTTTTATTTAAGTACAGTGTTTGAGTACTTTCTCCACCACTGCCAATGGTGCACCACCTTACTAACACTCAACACAGAAAGGCGAAGGCAGAATATAATATCTTTCCCATGTCTGTCTGTTTGTTAAATAGCTAATGAACTTCTGGACATGTTTTTATACAACATTCAGAAGGTAATCAATACATGTAGATCTGCAACTGATTCACTTTAGGTATCCTGATACATGCTCAATCATCCAGGTAGAAAAATCAAAAAACGTTGTCAGGTCCTCTGGACAAGTAAAAAAAAAAATTGTAGAAATGTTTAGTCTTTCATCCGAAAGACTTCTTCAGTTTCAGACTGAGACAACTTTTTTGGATTCACTTTAGGATTAAATTTAAGATGGCTGCCACAGCTAATTACACATTAAAGGTACCAATCAGTCGATGTTAGAGATAGTTAAACTTTTATGTGGTAGTAGTTATAAATCAATTCTAAAACATACCTTGAGAGTGACATTTCATGTTTCATGTTGATGTGTTCATGCGTGCTCATCTGCTCACACAGACTCATGTTCGTGCTGTTGTTCGACGAAATGTTTATGTGCTACTCGTGCTTAATGCATTATTTAGTTGATGTTTTTCTTAGTTCATATCTTAGATCTTATTACTGTTTTTCTTTTACATTTTATTGTTGGATGTAACTGGGACCCTGTGTTCATAATCTCGTTCCACCACATGTACCACATGAGATGCGAATGAAAAATAAATCTCTCTGACTCTCTGACTCTGACATTTCATGAGTGTTCATTAGATTTCACATCACATATCTCCAAGATGTTTGTGTAAAACTCTTGCATGAAGAACGGCAGACCTGCCTAACAGAATGCTCAGTGTTTAATTGAAAAAATGAATTTCCCTCCTGCTGCTTATTTTTGCTGGATCAGCGGTAGCGTTTTCATTTCATTCAGTCTCTTTACAAACTGATCCCAGGTCAGAAAACACCATTTGCCCTCAAACTTTTTTTTCTCCTCACCTATCAGTCTATTTTTACTCTTCTTTTGTCCTGTTTCTCCTCCATATTTCAATTATTTCCTCCTCCACTCTCTCAAACTCAAAGCAGACTTTTTTTAAGCTCTCATTTTTAGCATAAAGTCAGTCAGTGGAGCTGCTGGCAAGCTCTCAAAGTTTTGTCAGGGATGGCAGGGGAGGCAGTGGAATAGAAAAAAAGAGAGGATGATTGAGGAGGCAGGAGCTGAAATTCATTCAAAGAGAGCACTTGGACAGTGAAGGTGTGACAGTGAAGAAGGTGGAGGGGAGACTTGCGTGGAGATGGATTTTTCCAATTTTTTTCTCTCTCTCACTACCTGGATGAGCTCATACACATCTTGTGTTGATGCCACAGTTCTTGCCTTTTTTGTCACCATTGTAATGATCCATGCAAGTCCAGCTGCCAATCTCAGTCTAAGGAAGAGAAACTGTTTCAGTCCCCATATTCTTCTGCATTCAGCATATATTCTTTTCAAAAAAGTATTTTTAGGCCCGAGCAGCGAAGCGCTGCGAAGGCCAATTGTAATCGCTCGGTTCATTAGGCCTGAGCAATTTTTCTGTCAAATGAATTGGCCTTGTGGGGGCCTTAACATATCCCAAAACTCACCAAATTTGGCGGACACATCAGGACTGGTGAAAAATTACGTATCGGGCGTCACAAAAATCGCAACAGAAACGGCTCAAGAGCACCACCTGAAAATTTTCAAAATACCCTCCACATTAACCTTCGTTTGTCGTAGAAGCATGAAATTTGGTACACTTGTCCAATTCCCCAAGATGCACAGAAAATCCTCCGGCACTAACGTTGTACGATAAACAGGAAGGCGACCATTTTGGAATGCCATCCCAAATTTCACACCTTTTTGGCGATTTACAGCCTCTACATTTGAACAAACTCATCCTAGGGATTTCACTCAATCAGTTTCAAACTTGGCTATTTTGGTCAAAAGGCACGGGGGAAGAAAAGTTATCCAAACGGTGCTTTTCGAAGCATGATGAAGGGGCGGGGCCAGACCTCAAAGTTTGACATCTCGCCATGAAAAACGAAACACTAATAGCTCTTACACGAAAAACTGTCTGAGACATCAAACCTTCAGTAATTGATCCACATCCGGTCCCCTGCAAGACTGAATGGTCAAATCATGGCATCACTTAAGCCACGCCCCCTGAGAACAGGACGTGTAAAGTTTTACGTTGAATGGTCCCTATCTGACCCCTGTGATCTAAGAGTGAGGAAATGTGGCCAGTTTGTCCAACAGCAGTCTAAAGCCCCCAGTATACTCCCGCATACATCCATTCACGCGTACGTACGCAGAGGGTTCAGACTTCGTACTCGAGCGTACACCCTGAGCAGCTGCATAGCAGCTTCACAGACAAGGGGCGTTTACCTTCGGGACAAATTGAGGTCACCGATTGGCCATTTGCTGACACGTCTACTGGATTGATTGACAGGTTGGAAAAAAGACAAAAAACAAGAGCTGGCAGCCTCAGCCGCAGCGGTGTTCTGTGTTTATATGTTGTTAATAAAAAGATCTAAAAAATTTATTAAAAAAAACAGGGAACGCTGGCTCTGCGCAGCCCACACATCAGACCAGCCCACCAGGAAATCTCCAGACCCTCTCGCAGCCATGCTGGACCTGAGTTTAAATTCTCTCATGACAAATTCCTTCATTTCTCACCATTTCAGTCATGGCATCAACGGAGGAGGAAGAGATCACTGCCTCTTGGCAAAAAAAAAGAAAAAAGAAAAGGCCAGATCAGAGATGAAGAAGGGGAATTTAATACATTGGTGTCGCATACAAAACAGTCCGTCGCTGGGCAGATTATTGTGCGACACCGCGTAAGAATTGAGCTTTGCACGGACATGCCCTGGGGGGTACGCTCGTACCTCGGCGTACGTATGTGCATACCTCTGCGTATGAATGTATGCGGGAGTATACTGGGGGCTTAAGCCTATAGCAGCATAACTAAGGGAAAACTCAGGAAACCTAAGCCAATGTTAACTATAGGATTTATCTAAAAGGAAGGACTTAGGCCTAATCTTAAATGTAGACAATATTTCAGCCTCATGGACATAAACTGGAAGTTCAATCCACAAGAGAGGAGCCTGATAACTGAAAGCTCTGCCACCCATTCCACTTTTGGAAACTCTAGGAACCACATGTAAGCCTGAAGACTGAAAGTGAAGTGTTCTGTTACGAAAATATGGAACAATAAGATCTCAAATATAAGATGGAGCTAAGTTGTTGAGAGCTTTGTAGGTTAGAAGTAAGATTTTGAATTCTATTTTGAATTTGACATGGAGCCAGAAGAGAGAAGCTTAAACTGGAGAGATATGATCTCTCCTATCAACTCTCATTAAAACTCTGGCAGCAGCATTTTGGATTAGCTGAAGACTTTTTAAAGAAGTTTATGGACACCCAGAGAGTAAACAATTGCAATAGTCCAGTCTAGATGTAATAAATGCACATACCAGTGTTTCTTCATCATTTTTGGACAAGATGTTTCTAATTTTAGTGATATTACGCAGGTAGAGGAAAGCTGTTTTGGTAACATTTTTAATATGGGGGTTAAAAGACATAAAATAACAAAAATCAAAAATAATCAAATTTGCCTGATCAAAAATAACACCAAGTTTTTTAACTTTAGAACTGGAAGCCAGATTAATGCCATCCAGAGAAAGTCAAAGACTACAAAATTTATTCCTAAAATGCTCAGGTCCAAAAACCACAACGTCTGTCTTGTCTCAGATTAAAAGCAGAAATCTAAGGGTCATTGAGGATTTTATGTCTTTAAAACATGCTTGTAATCTAAGTAACTGATTGGACTCATTGGGTTTAATGGACAAATATAATTATGTATCAGCATAACAATGAAAATTTATCCCATTCTGTTAAATAACATTATCTAATGGAAGCATATATAAATAAAGAGTTTTGATCCAAGCAATGAATCCTGAGGAACTCCATGACTAACTTTAGTGTATGAAGAAAATTAATTGTTTACACTTACAATCTGGAAACAATCAAGTAATAAAAAAAAACATTTAGAGCTGTTCCTGTAATCACAATACCATTTTCAAGCCTCTGTAGTAAAATATTGTGATCAACTGTATCAAATGCAGCACTGAGGTCTAACAGGACCAGTATAGACACAAGTACATTGTCTGAAGCCATGAGAATATCATTAGTGACTTTCACCAGTGTTGTCTCTGTGCTATGTCTATCTCTAACCCTTGATTGAAACGCTTCAAACTGGCTAGAATTTCTGAATCACAATTTGGTTTCTTAAGTAAAGATTTTATTAAAGGAACCTTAAAGCATTGTCCATCCATCCATCCATTTTCTTCCTCTTATCTGGGTTCGGGTCACGGGGTAGCAGCTTAAGTAGGGAGGCCCAGACTTCCCTCTCCTCAGCCACTTGGGCCAGCTCCTCCGGTGGGATCCTGAGGTGTTCCCAGGCCAGCCGAGAAACATAGTCCCTCCAGCATGTCCTGGGTCTTCCTCTGGGTCTTCCTCTGGGTCTCCTCCCGGTGGGACGTGTCCAGAACACCTCACCAGGGAGGCGTCCATGAGGCATCCTAACTATAGATGAGGGTAGGAACGTAGATCAATCTGTAAATTGAGAGCTTCGCCTTTTGACTCAGCTCTCTCTTCAACACGACAGACCCATATAGCGCCCGCTTCACTGAAGAAGCTGCACCTATCCGCCTATCAATCTCACGTTCCATTTTTCCCTCATTTGTGAACAAGACCCCAAGATACTTGAACTCCTCCACTTGGGGCAGGACCTCCTCCCTGGCCCGGAGAGGGCACTCTACCCTTTTCTGGCTCAAGACCATGGCCTCGGATTTGGAGGAACTGACCTTCATCCCGTCTCTGTCGCACTCGGCTGCGAACCGCTCCAGCGAAAGCTGTAGATCACGATCTGATGAAGCCAATAGGACCACATCATCTGCAAAAAGCATAGACACAATCTTAAGGCCACCAAAATGGATCCCCTCAACACCTTGGCTGTGCCTAGAAATTCTGTCCATAAAAGTTATGAACAGGATTGGTGACAAAGGGCAACCATGGCGGAGTCCAACTCTCACAGGGAACAGGCCCAACTTACTGCCATACTTACTATGCCAAGGTCCCTGCCCTCAGCCACCACCCATCCCACATTGCACCCGACCCCTTTGGCCCCTCCCACAGGTAGTGAGTCCATGGGAAGGGGGACCCACGTCTCCTCTTCAGGCTGTGCCCAGCCGAGCTCCATGGGTAAAAGCCCGGCCACCAGGCACTCGCCCGCATGCCCCACTTCCAGGCCTGGCTTAGGAGTGAGGCCCTGGTCTGCCAATCCAGGGGAACTTCCACCGATGTCCACGCAATATTGCAGAGTCTCGTAAGCCAACACAACCCTACAACAACCAGAGCCTTAAGGAACTCCTGGCAAATCTCATCCAACCCTGGAGCCCTGCCACTGAGGAGCTTTTTAACCACCTCGGTGACCTCAGCACCAGAGATGAGGACCCGACCCAGAGTCCACAGGCTCTGCTTCCTCAGTGGAAGACATGCCAGTGGTATTGAGGAGGTCTTCAAAGTATTCTGTCCATCGACCCACGACATCCCGAGTTGAGGTCAGTAGCACACTACCCCTACTATAAACAGTGTTTGTGGTATACCGCTCCCCCGCCCCCCCCCAAGACGCCGGATGGTGGACCAGAATCATCTCAAAGCCGTGCGGAAGTCATTCTCCATGGCCTCTCCAAACTCCTCTCATGCCCGAGTTTTTGCCTCAGTGACCACCCGAGCCGCATGTCGCTTGGACTGCCGGTATCCATCAGCTGCTTCCAGGGTCCCACAGGCCAAAAAGGCCCAATAGGACTCCTTTTTCAGCCTGACTGCATCCCTCACAGCCGGTGTCCACCACCGGGTTTGAGGGTTGCCCCCATTACAGGCACCGACAACCTTGCGGCCGCAGCTCTAGTAAGCCGCCTCGACAATAGAGGCACAGAACATGGCCCACTCAGACTCATTGTCCCCCATCTCCCCTGGAACATGTTCGAAGTACTCCCAGAGGTGGGAGTCAAAGCTCCGTCTCACAGGTGACTCTGCCAGACGTTCCCAGCAAACACTCACAATATGTTTGGGCCTGCCTGGTCTGACCGGCATCTTCCCCCACCATCGGAGCCAACTCACCACCAAGTAGTGATCAGTGGACAGCTCTGCCCCTCTCTTCACCCGAGTGTCCAAGACATGTGGCCGCAGATCAGATGAGACGACGATGAGAACATGGTGTTTGTTATGGACAATCCATGATGAGTACAGAAGTCCAACAACAGAACACCACTCGGGTTCAGATCAGGGGGGCCGTTCCTCCCAACCACACCCTTCCAGGTCTCACTGCCATTGCCCACATGAGCATTGAAGTCTCCCAGCAGAACAAGGGAGTCCCCAGGAGGTGCACTTTCCAGTACCCCCTCCAAGGACTCCAAAAAGGGTGGATAATCTGAACTGCCGTTCGGTGCATAAGCACAAACGACAGTCAGAACCCGTCCCCCCACACATAGGTGGAGGGAGGCCACCCTCTCATTCACTGGGGTGAACCCCAACATACCAAGATGGGGGGCAATAAGTATGCCCACTCCTGCTCAGCGCCTCTCACCAGGGGCAACTCCAGAGTGGAAGAGTGTCCATCCCCTCTCAAGGAAACTGGTTCCAGAGCCAGAGCCATGCGTAGAGGGGAGTCCGACTATTTCTAGCCAGAACCTCTCAACCTCACACACCAGCTCAGGCTCCTTCCCCACCAGTGAGGTGACAGTCCACGTCCCAATAGGCAGCTTCTGTAGTCAAGGATCAGACCGCCAAGGTCCCCGCCCTCAACCAACACCCATCCCACATTGCACCCGACCCCTTTGGCCCCTCCCACAGGTAGTGAGTCCATGGGAAGGGGGACCCACGTCTCTTCTTCAGGCTGTGCCCAGCCAAGCTCCATGGGTAAAAGCCCGGCCACCAGGCACTCGCCCGCATGCCCCACTTCCAGGCCTGACTTAGGAGTGGGGCCCTGGTGACCCACGTCCAGGCAAGGGAACATCAAGTCCATTTCTTTTTCTCATCATAGGGGTCTTTGGACTGCACTTTGTCTGGTCCCTCACCTAGTACCTGTCTGCCTTGGGTGACCCTACTAGGGGCATGAAGCCCCTGACAGCATAGCTCCTAGGATCATTGTTACAATCAAATCCCACCACCACAGTAAGGTGGCAGCCCAGGGAGGGGTAAAGTATTTTATTATGTAAAAATTCAGAGACAAATTAAGCAGATCCTGCAATTTGTTTTTGGTATTCTTCGTATTTTTTTGGTCCCAGATGTACCCTGTCAGGTTTTGGTTTTATATCTCATTTTCCGTCCGTCCTGTCGATTCCCTCCTCCTCCCAGATGAATTTGAGGTGGTGGTCTTGGGATGTCAAGGGATGTCCTTTGTGTGTGCGTTGGGGGGGGGGGGGGGTTACTGAGTCACTGAGGATCTATCTTTTTCCTTGGATAGTTTTCCTAAGTGTGTGGCTCCCTTGTGTGGTCTGTCCCTGCTATTGCTCGCCCTCTTGTAATTAGTTCTTCCTCGGCCACCTTTTTGCCCCTCCCAATTGTTCTGTGTTTACACCTCACTAGTGTGTGTATATAAGGACTGGAGTGCTTGAAACTACAACATCAAGATGACACCAAGAGCCTTCATGAACTCAATGGGAATGTGGAAGACAACTCTAAAATCCAATTCAAAGCCAACTAAAGAAGTCTACATCAAATGTGGCATATACCAAGGCGATGTTTTGTCCCCACTCGTGTTCTGCATAGTCCTGAACCCCCTCAGCCAGATCACTGAAAGAGTGGCTTTGGATGCCAGTTCCAAAACAGAACAATCATCAGTCACTTCGTCTACATGGATGACATCAAGCTGTACACCAAAAATGAGCAAGACATGGACTCACTGATCTATTATTCTTCAAAACATTCCTGATGAGAACCTCTCAATCCTGGATTTTCTCCAATGACCTAAGGAACAAATGTATTATATTATAGATATTTGAGTTTTTACTGATGTGTTTTATTTACTTATTTATTATATGTATATATTTTTTTTTCCTGCTATTCTACGGTGAAACCAGACGTGTTTTCTCTCCCCCCCCCCCCCC
>NC_056519.1:30525025-30534925 GCF_014905685.2 Nematolebias whitei
ATATATATATATATATATATATATATATATGTGAGGGTCGACTAGGAACGTCTGACAGTCTCCCCTGAAACGGAGATTTAATTCCCACCTCCAGGAGAGCTTCGAACATGTTCTGGGGGAGGTGGGGGACATTGAGTTCAAGTGGGCCATGTTCTGCGCCTCTATTGTCGAGGCGGCTTATCGAAGCTATGGCCGCAAAGTTGTTGGTGCCTGTCGCGGTGGTGACCCTTGAACCCGGTTGTGAACACCGGCAGTGAGGAATGATGTCAGGCCGAAGAAGGAGTCCTATCAGGCCTTTTTGGCCTGTGGGACCCCAGAAGCAACTGATGGGTACCGGCAGTCCAAGCGGCATGCGGCTTGGGTGGTCACTGAGGCAAAAACTCGGGCATGAGAGAAGTTCTGAGAGGCCATGGAGAATGACTTCCATATGACTTCGAGGCAATTCTGGTCCACCATCCGGCATCTCATAAGGGGAAAGCAGTACGCCACCAACACTATTTATAGTGGAGGTGGTGTGCTGCTGACCTCAACTCGGGATGTCGTGGGTCATTGGGCAGAATACTTTGAAGACCTCCTCAATTCCACTGGCACGTCTTCCACTGAGGAAGCAGAGCCTGGGGACCTTGGTCAGGCTCTCCAATCTCTGGTGCTGAGGTCACCGAGGTGGTTAAAAAGCTCCTAGGTGGCAGGGTCCCAGTGGTGGATGAGATTTGCCCGGAGTTCCTTATGGCTCTGGATGTTGTGGGGTTGTGTTGGCTTACATGACACTTCAATATTGTGTGGACATCGGGGGCAGTTCCCCTGGATTGGCAGACTGGAGTGGTGGTCCCCCTATTCAAAAAGGGGGACCGTAGAGTGTGTTCTCACTACAGGGGATCATGCTCTTAAGCCTCCAAGGTGAGGTCTATTCGGGGTTTCTGGAGAGGAGGGTCCATCAGATAGTCAAACCTCGGATTCAGGAGGAGCAGTGCAGTTTTTGTCCTGGTCGTGGAACACTGGACCAGCTCTACACCCTCAGCAGGGTCCTGGAGGGTGCGCGGGAGTTTGCCCAACCGGTCTACATGTGCTTTGTGGACTTGGAGAAAGTTTTCGACCGCATCCCTCAGGGAGCCCTGTGGGGAGGGTACTCTGGGAGTATGGGGTACCAGGCCCTTTGATACAGGCTGTTAGGTCCCTGTTCGACCGGTGTCATATCTTAGTCCTCATTGCCGGCAGTCAGTCAGGCTCGTTCCCGGTGAGAGTTGGACTCCGTCAAGGTTGCCCTTTGTCATGATTCTGTTCATAACTCTTATGGACAGAATTTATAGGTGCAGCCAAGGTGTTGAGGGAATCTGTTTTGGTGACCTTAGAATCGCATCTCTGCTTTTTGCAGATGATGTGGTCCTATTGGCTTCATCAGGTCGTGATCTACAGCTTTCGCTGGAGCGGTTTGCTGCTGAGTGTGATGCGGCCAGGATGAGGATCAGTTCCTCCAAATCCGAGGCCATGGTCTTGAGCCGGAAAAGAGTAGAGTGCCCTCTCTGGGTCGGGGAGGAGGTCCTGTCCCAAGTGGAGGAGTTTACGTATCTCAAGGTCTTGTTCACGAATGAGGGAAAAATGGAACGTGGGATCGATAGGCGGATAGATGCAACGTCGGCAGTGAAACGGGCACTGTATACGTCTGCCGTGGTGAAGAGAGAGCTGAGTCAAAAGGCGAAGCTCTCAATTTACAGATCGATCTACGTTCCTACCCTCATCTATTGTCATGAGCTTTGGGTTGTGACTGAAAGAACGACATCTCGGATACAAGCGGCTGAAATGAGTTTTCTCCGCAGAGTGTGTGGGCTCTCCCTTAGAGATAGGGTGAGAAGCTCGATCATCCGGGAGGGCTCAGAGTAGAGCCGCTGCTTCTCCACGTAGAGAGGAGCCAGTTGAGGAGGCTCGGGCATCTGGTTAGGATGCCTCCTGCACGCCTCCCTGGTGAGGTGTTCCAGGCATGTCCCACTGGGAGGAGACCCAGAGGAAGACCCAGGACAAGCTGGAGGGACTATGTTTCTCGGCTGGCCTGGGAACATCTTGGGATTCCCCTGGAGGAGCTGGCCCAAGTGGCTGTGGAGAGGGAAGTCTGGGAACACAGGGAAGTCTCCCTGTGATGGACTGGAGACCTGTCCAGGGTGTACCCAGCTTCTCACACAGTGATATGGACACCATTGACCCCTGTGACCCTAAAAGGAAGAAGCGGATAAAGATTATGGATGGATGGATGGATGGATGGATGGATGGATGGATGGATGGATGGATGGATGGATGGATGGATGGATGGATGGATGGATGGAAGAATGGATGGACGGACGGACGGATGGATGGATGGACGGATGGATGGATGGATGGAGTGAAGGTTGGTGTGAACCTCAGTTTATTGTGAGCATTGGCTTTGTGCATCCATTTGATTCAGTGGAAGTGCAGCCCCTAATTTATGGGGGCTTTTTGGTGTTTGTTTGACAGCTAAATACAAGGCGTTGTTCTAAACAAATGGGAGCTGCATATGGAGAGCCTAAACTGTAGCGATAGCCACTCTTTGACAGCTGCTTTCATCTCTTTTTTATTCCTGCTTCACACTCAAGGATTTTTGGGCTTCCTAAAGTATTTCTCTTTCCTCCTCCCTCCCACCTTTCCACTGCCACTAAGCTGTGATTGGCTGTTATGACAGAGCTGTCGCCAGGCTGTCAGCCTTTTCTGAAGCTTACTTTAATTACTCCTTTCCACTAACACGACATGTTCATGCACAGATGCATGCAAACCCGCGCACACATCAGAAAGTCAATCACAAATGCACATGCTGACACACAAATCTGTGTGATGAGCTGCACGCTGTGCTATTCTGTCTATAATAATGGAAGAAGAAGAGTGATTGAGCTCTCCGTCAGTTCTCCTGCCTCACACTGCAGACCCCCACATGTTTGTCAATGTTGACTTTCTGTTTCCTGAGCTGAGCTTTGAAAATGTCATGTAGAATGGTGAAAGCCCAGACTCGACTGGGTTTGATGAGCTGGGATCGATGCTGCACCCCACGGATCCAAGCTCTGAATAGCCAATTAAAGCCATTGAAATGGAGGAAAGGATGAAGGAGTGAGGATTTGATTAGAGGGGGATGATGAAAGGGAACGGGAAAAAGATGCAGCAGTGACTGCCATAAGTGCTACATTTTTAATATTCTTCTTATAAATTTAAAAAGTGATTACCTGTTTTTCTTTTTCTCCCCTTCTTCTACCGAAAACAAATAATGGATACATTTGGCTGTTCTTGCATGAAAAGCTAAGCAGTGCAGTAGAAACCTTGACTGATTATTAGAGCTAGCAAAGAAACAAGTAGAAAGCTTTGTTAAAGACAACTGAAAGAGGTTCTCCCTTTTCTCTCTCCTGCATCGTCCCCTTTTATCCACTACCACTTATTCTTTCCTAAATCTGGAAATACATTTGGTCATGTAACAGAGTTCAGTCAGGTCCTCTGGGTGGTTTCTTTTGTTGAAATGTTTCATATTTTGTCCAAAAGACTTTGTCAGTCTGAGGAGCCACAACAAACTCAGTCTTATAAATAGCACCTTCACAAAGTGGGTCAACCAGTTTGTTGATGCTCAGATGGTTTCTCCCCGTCGACTCGTTTGAGGCAGTCATAGCCAAAGTGGTTCAAAATATCCTAATTCATGCTCATTCGGCAGGGGAGAAGGCAGACTACAGAAACCACCTGAGCACCATCAAAATGGTTGACCCACTATGTGAAGGTGCTATTTATAAGACTGAGTTTGCTGTGGCTCCTCAAACAGATGGAGTCATTTGGATGAAAGACAAAATATTTCAACAAAAATAAACCGTCCAGAGGACCTGACTGAACTTTGTTGGATTTTTCTACCTGGATTATTGAGCATGAATCAAGATACATTTGGTCGTGCTTGTTCGCAACCATGTAAGCTCGTCAGCATTCAGCTTGGGGCCATAGATGATGATCATGCTCTGATTTGATTGTCCAAAAGACAAGAAGGAAAAAGTTCTCTCCAGGAATTTGATACAATTTTTGTGTCCTTGTCAGCTGATGATTAACAATTCCAAACATTGGCAGCAGTAAGTCTCCTCACAGTATTTGCACAAAACTGGATTTTGTTTTTGTTCTACTGCTCGTTCGTTGTTTGACCCAAGTTTTTTTTTATTTTTCTATTAAGTCGGTTGTATTTTTGAGGGGGTTACTGGACCTTAGCAGACAGCTAAATGTTGAAAAGCAGTTTACATCTCATACAGGGCGGACATGGACAGAATGAACAAACATGTTTCCTTCAACTTTATGTATGTTAGTAACCTGTTCTCATGTTGATAATACCATATACTGTATGTACGGTGGCCCTGAGGTGTAAATGAACAGCATTTGAAAAAACAGAATTACATTTGAAAAAACACAACAGCATTTGAAAAAAACTGAATTACATTGAGCCGAAGCGGAAGAATCACATTAAAAAAATTTAAGAAACGGAACTTCATTTGAAAAAATAGAATCACGTTTGGGGCAGCACGGTGGCGCAACTGATAGAGTTGCTGCCTCTCAGTGAGCAGGTTACCCTGGTTCAAATCCCGGTCTGGGGGCCCCTCTGGGTGGAGTTTGCATGTTCTCTCCGTACATGCAGGGGTTTTCTCCAGGTATTCCAGTTTCCACCCACAGACTAAAAACATGCATGTTAGGCTGATTGGTAACTCTAAATTGTCTTAAGGTGAGAGAGAGAGAGAGTGAATGGTTGTTTGTCTCATTTGTCTCTATGTGTCCCTGTGATGGACTGGAGACCTGTCCAGGTGTCCCCCACCACAGTGATTGCTGGACATGGGCACCAGCGACCCCCGTGACCCAAAAAGGAAGAAGCAGGCAAAAGATAATGGATGGAATTACATTTGATAAAAACTGAATAATTCAAAAAATTTATAATTTCTGTTTTTACAAATGTTGTTCATTTACACCTTAGCGCCACCGTACTTATGCCTACTAATGCAAGGAATCTTTGCACACCTCACCATTACATATCTGAGTCTGTGGCAATGGATGTCCATGCATCACAGGTTAAAGTATCTTACCAGCTTTTCAGTGTCTCTGCCACAAGGATTTTGTTCCCATAGTAGTGTGGCGATGGCTGTCAGCGTTTCTTTGACATCAGATGACTATGTTTTTTTGTAGCTCTAAAAAGGGTGTGACATTCAAGCTCTGGCTTTTAGAAACATAATGCAGATGAAAATCCTTCATAATAGAAGTTGCAATTAACTTTGTAATCCACTTCACCTTTATTTGAGTTGGGTAAAGGCTTTGCCACAGCTTGCTTTATGGTCTCGTGTTAGCAGTGGCAGCTACCACCAGTTGGTCTTTCCTACTTCAGCTTGCATTCATTCAACCTTTATTTATATAGGCTAGTGAATATATAGTTAGTGCATATCCTGGAGATCTTGCCAACATAATTTTTGTTTGTTTTGCAAAGTGGAAATGGGAGTTAGAAATATCCTCTGTCTATCCCTCTGTGGTACTGACTTCCATTTTGGTGTGTGGGTACATCTAGGGGCAAGCAGGGTTCCTTTTGAAAATTAGGTTGCCAAGGCAAAACACAAGATGGCTGCCACCATTTATGTATGTATGTACTGAATGTGTGTGGGGGTGGTGTAAACTGACCACCTCTATCATTTGATGAAACGATGCTTTAGAGATTTTGTATTGGTTAAAATTAAAGTTTTCTCAAACGAGTGGAGTGGCTGAAGATTGGTAGTCAATGTTACCATTGGCCACACTCACTGGTTCCACCATTGTTTCTGGTCATGGATAAACTGCTCCCTCCACTTATCAGGAGCTCTCACTCTCTTTTTCTCCACAATGTAACTCCTACCAACTTGAAAATCTTGCACCAAAAAGATCAAGGGTTACCCTGTTCAATTCCAGTCCAAAAAAACACTCATCACAAAAATTACAAACATTTACTATTCAAATCCCTCAGTGACGGGGGTCATCAGTGTCCTGCTTTTTCTTATAGTTTAACCACCTGCTGCTTCCTTACCAACGCTCTCATTTCCCCTCCAACTCATGACCCATCCATCCCACCTCAATCTGTAGCTCCATTTGACCATTTTTAACCCATCACTCTATCTTCTCTAGAGCAGGTCATGTGCAGCTTGAAACCTTCTGGTTCCCCCTTTGATGTGGTCCCCCCTCAACTACTAAAGGCAGTTTTTCCAACTCTAGGTCCGTCCATTCTTGATATAATAAACAGTAGTTTATCCACTGGCGTGGTGCCAAAATCCTTTAAACATGCTGCTGTCCAGCCTCTCCTGAAAAAAAAAAAAAACCTTGACCCCTCAGTCGTATCCAACTACCGGCCTGTCTCCAAACTCCCATTTGTTTCTAAAGTACTGGAGAAAATAGTTGAGTCCCAGTTGAAGTGCTTCCTGGAAGGTCACACCATATTAGAGCTATTCCAATCTGGCTTTAAACCTCTCTACAGCACTCAAACTGCCCTATTGAAGGTCTTTAACGACATCTTCACAGATACCGGTGATTCTGTGTTGCTTGTCCTGTTGGATCTCACAGCCGCCTTTGACACCATCGACCATGAGATCCTCATTGCTAGGTTGGAGCAGTGGGTGGGCGTCACAGGATCAGCCCTCAATTGGTTCAGATCTTACCTCGCTGACAGATCCTTTTGTGTCTCCATCAAGGATTTTAGTTCCGCAGTGGCAGAGCTTAAATTGGGGGTTCCACAGGGGTCCATCCTGGGTCCCCTCCTATTCTCTTTATACCTGCTGCCGCTTGGTGCTATTTTTCAGAAACACAACATGCCCTTCCACTTCTATGCCGATGATTGTCAAATTTACTTCCCCCTAAGACACAATGGTACATGCTCTATTCAACCTCTGCTCGACTGTCTGGCTGACATCAGGGACTGGATGGCTTTAAACTTCTTAAGTTTCAATGAAAAGAAGTCAGAAGTCATGTTGTTCCCTCCCAACGACACAATCACAAACCACTGCATCGACCTTTCCACTCTAACCCTGTCAGAAAAACAAAGAGTCACTAATCTGGGAGTGATAATGGACCCTTCCCTGAAGCTTAACAATCATGTAAACATGATTGTTAAATCATGTTTCTTCCAACTGAGGCGGCTGTCTAAACTGAAGCCCATATTGTCCAAAATAACCTGGAGACAGTAATACATGCATTCATTACATCTAGGCTTGATTACTGCAATTCGCTCCTGTTTGGTATCAGTCAGACCTCCATTGCACAACTACAACTGGTCCAGAATGCAGCAGCCCGATTTTTAACCAGTACAGGCAAAAGAGAGCACATTACACCAGTTTTGGCCTCACTGCACTGGTTACCAGTTCACTTTCGAATCCAGTTCAAAATACTCATGTATGTCTACAAATCACTGAACAGTGTCGCCCCCCACATCTTTCTGATCTGCTACAACCGTATGTCCCACCGCGTTCTCTGAGGTCAGCGGACCAGTTGCTCCTCACAGTTCCAGGATCTCATCTTAAGCACAGAGGTGACAGGGCCTTCTCTGTAGCAGGACCTAGACTTTGGAACGAGTTACCTCTGCTTATCAGACAGGCCCCCTCCCTCTCGGTTTTCAAGTCCAGTTTAAAAAACCACTACTATTCGGTGGCTTTCATTACCAGATGATCTGTGTTTTGATCCTGTATGCTCCACACTGGTTTGTCGTCATTATCTGCATCGTTTTTATGTCTATATTCTGATTTACCTCATTTTGTATATTGCTTTGTGTGTTACCTGTTGTTTTGCCTGTACAGCACTTTGATTGGCCTTGTTGCTGTTTTAAGTGCTTTATAAATAAAGTGGTATGGTATAGTATGGTGGTAACATCACTCATTGATTTTTCCCACTTTCTTGCTTTTCTTTCCAGGAACCCTGCCATATGACATCAAAATAGTAATTGCAGGAAACCATGAGTTGACCTTTGACCAGGAGTTCATGGCAGATCTGATCAAGCAGGACTTTTACTACTTCCCTTCAGCCTCCAAGCTAAAACCAGAAAATTATGAGAATGTCCAGTCCCTCCTCACCAACTGCATTTACCTGCAGGACTCAGACGTCACCGTTCGGGGTTTCAGGATCTACGGCTCTCCCTGGTGAGTAAGCCCTTCAACTCTTCTTTACATCACAGTGAAAACCTAGGAACGACTGGAAACGTCCCTGGGAAAATTTGTTTTAGAGTTCAAAAACTGTTAGATGAACAAGCTTGTGATCAATTATGCTACCTAGTGCCTACGCCTAATATGAATTAATTAGTGGCTGTATGTCACATACCAAACAAGTAATATTGGTCTGCCTGTATTTGTCACTGGTCAACGTATTTACAAGTTGGAATAACATTTGTGGAGAATATTCCTTAATTTTTTTCAGTGTCTGTTTTAGAGGGGCCTCAAACTGATGCCTGGTTTTAGCTTTTGGTCATTTGTGGTCACCCCATCTCAAACCTCAGTAACTGGCTGATGGGCTCTTTGTACATCTAGGGGCAGCTGTGGCTGAGTGGTTAGAGCAGTTGTCCTCCACTGGGAGAGTCGGGGGTTCGATTCCACCAGCAGTCACATGTTGAAGTGTGTGCATCACACTGTGTTAATCATGTTGCGGTTGTTGTTGTTATCCATTATTGTTTTTGTTGGTTTCTACTTTTTGGTGTCCTGTTATGTAATCTGTTGCTATGTGCTTGTTCTGTTTGTCCCTGTACAGCACTTTGGTGTGCTTTGTCACTGTTTAAAGTGCTTTATAAATAAATTGGTATGGTATGGTATGAAGTGTCCCCTGGTGACACTGACACTGAACCCCTCGTTGCCTCTGATGTGTGTCCCATTGATGTATAGATGAGATCTAAAGCTTTGATTAGTTTCTGCAGATTCAGATGAGCGTTGTAGAGATGTAGTAGAGTGTTGTATGAATGTGTGTGTTGAAGGTAAATGATTGCGTTGTAAAGAGCTTTGAGTATCTTGATAGAAAGGGTCTTTATAAGTACAGTCCGTTTTCCTCTTCAGCACATACCAGCAGTCATTTTTCATTCACAGTGCATTTTTTTTATAGAAAACAAAGTTTATCTATTTACTAACTGTTGTTCATATCTTTATTTTTCTATATGACAATTCTAACTGCACAACGGAGTAGGAATGTGCGATATGGCATAAAATTCATATCACGATATGTATTGTGAAGGGTGTCGGTAACAATACATATCGCAATAGGTTTTTGGTATAAAACTTGCAATAGGAACAAAAAAGCATAGTGTGTCCTTTTGCCATCATATATTTTAAACTAAGAAAATTCCACTACTAGGTCCAGAGAGTTTTAAAATAATAAACAAATCAAGTATTAGGGTTCTTTCTTGTAGTGCAAAGCAGTGCCAAATATATCAAGTGTAGTTTTAGCCATATGGTTTAAACAAAATAATATGTTGTTAACTCTTAACAGTTTCCAGTCTTCACTTAATAAATGAACAGCAACAGAGCAGCATTTTACACTGAAACACTTCACCCTCCCAACCTCTAGTTGGCGCCTCCTTCCGCTTTAATGAAGCTGACCCAAAATGAGTCTGTGGCTTTGACCAGAGGGTCTCGCAGTAAAATCACACAACACGGCGTTCTTTTCACAGATCAGAGAGCAGGTTTCTCTAAAGCTGACAAACACTTACTTTAACTTTCAACGGAAAAAAACCCCCCAAACTTTCGACGTAACACAGCGTTTTGCGCATGCGTCAGAATACGGCAACACTACGGCAAGCCGGCTGTAGTTAGCTTGTAGCTTTGCTACGTAGCTCTCGAAGAAAAAACTTTAACACCACTTGCGAACAGTTTTCAACTAAAAAAAGTAACGATTAAACTGAAAGCTCTGATT